>NC_141079.1:610000-760000 GCF_041138505.1 Cibotium barometz
AATAAAGAAGTCAGACCAAAAAAAAGAAAATTTCAAAACATGATGTTTGAAAATAATTAATAAAGAAGTAAAACTAAGAAAATGAAATTTTTGAAACAAGAGAGAGAGAGAGAGAGAGAGAGAGAGAGAGAGAGAGAGAGAGAGAGAGAGAGAGAGAGAGAGAGAGTTTTAGAGTTTTGCCAAGGTGCATGGATTTTTATTATTATAAGCATATGGCCACAATCACTTTCATGATTGTGGTGTTTACATTGAAGTCAATTTGTGTAATGTATTTAAAAATGTATTTAAAACATCAATGGTGCACCAATCTCTTTCCATGATTTTGGAGATTACTTTAAGGTTAATTGTGTAGTGTTTTCACAACATCAATGATGGTGTAAAAAATCAAAAGAACTTGTCATAACTATAGTTCTTTATGTAATGAGCTAGTAAGATCAACAGTATGCAACTTGCAATTTTTTTTATGGAAGGGATGGCATGAGATAAGAATCTTTTTTTGGGAACCTAATATATTTATATTACTAACTTAAAAGCAATCATTTACAAAAGTTAATTGGAACAAGATATCCTTTCACATTAGCCTTGTCCAACCTATTCCCAGTCAGTATTTAGCAAGCTACAGATTTGATCCCATCTCTCATCCTCCTATGCAGAAGAAGAATGTTCCCAAGAAACATGGTATCCCAACTACATACAGGCTATAAGCAAAGATTCAGTAGTATAGCCTTTGGGAGGATGCTCCTCCATGCTATCTTCTTTAGTCCATACCTTCACAATAGACTTTTGCCCATGGGATTCTCAATGAAGGCTACAAAAGTATATACCGGTTGCTAAATACCATCTCCTAGTTTTGGGCCCAAACTTTGGATATCTTGCCTTTAAGTCCTTCCTAGTGTAACCCTACCACATATTAAGAACCTCAAACCTATATGAATTTTTCTCACATGGCTAGTTAAGGTGGTGTGGTTTTCTACACCACAGTGGGTGGCCAAAGTAGAAAAATGGTTGCCATGCCTTCAAAACTAGTCAAAAAGAAAGTTTCCTCAGAAATAGCTTAGAAAAGTGTTCATCACAACTTTCACAATTTCATAAAAAAATAGATCATCCTTCAATTTTTTGCATGTATCATCAAAAGGCCTCCACTTTTGAAGTGTGCGTATGAATATATTGGCTATCAAAAGTGCTAAATTCTTGGCCACAATATATATTCACATGGATGGATAGGTTTATGGCAATGCGTGCCATTGAGGGCTATGTATGGGCTTGGAAGTTGGGGGAGTTCACGACCTCCTATGATTAAGGTAGTCTTGGAAGTTGGGCCCTTGATATTGGGAGCTCTGTCACGATTCTAGCTATAATAATAACTACAAAAATTCATTCATACACGTGTTTGAAGAGCTACGGTTGTAGGCATAAATGATGATGAGATAAAAGAAAAAAGATGCATGTGAACAAGGTAGGACAAATGGCATGATATGGTTTGATGAATTGTTTGACTAGAGGTGAGTAAAGTGCTTGAAAAAGCCAAAGTTCATTAAAAATTATCAACACCAGTATATATACCAACTTATTGGAAATTCTAACTATTTAAAATTTATGTTTTAATTAAGTGCCTACTAAGAAGGATAGACCTTAGACTAATTTAGATAGTGTTTTGAGTGGCTAATAAGAAGGATAGACCTTAGACTAAATTTATTTAGTGTTTATTATGTAGACCTTAGACTAATATATATATATATATATATTATATACAGTATTTAATATAAGTGGTATTATCTAAAAACGCGCGCTTCATCGCCCGCGCTCCTCCTCTCCCTCTTTCTCTCTGCGCTTTACCCCGGCGCCTGCTCGTCTGCCCCTCTCTGCACAATACAGCTGAATTAGCTGAGGGTTTCGTACTGCTGTATTCGCGTGCGAAACAGGTAAAACCCTATCCCTGCGCTTCTTCGCAGTTGTTTTTCTTAACCCTAAGTCTCACACATTATATCCTCCCTTAGAGGATCCCTCCCCTCATGCTGGGCGCATATCCATGGAGGAAGAAAGCCACGAGTCCATCAAGCTTGCCGTACATGTGGCCGAAACAGGGCACTACTTTGAGCTGGATTGCCCTGCCTCGGCATCTGTGCAGGTTGTGCAGACGTGCATAGCATCTGCTGTCCATGTGTTGCCTCAAGATCAGCTTCTGCTATGCGATGACGCCCGCTTGGAACCGCAGCGGACGCTGGCTTCCTACAGGTTTCCATCTGAGGGGCGCAATGTATTCTTATTTAATCGGACGAGGCTCTTGGCGGATGCCCCACCGCCCTCACCTGAATACATCCACATCAAGGAGCCTGATATGCCTCCTCTGCCCTCGACATCTCTTTGCGGCCATCCACTAGATGAAGCATTGGATCCCGCGTTGAATGCGCTGCCCTCATATGAGGCACAGTTCCATTACCACCTTCAGAAGGGCAGTGCAATTTTCAGTGCTAGTCGTGACAAGTTTGAATTGTGCAAGCAGTTACTCAGAGAGCAGCAGGTGCAGAACCTGGCATTGGATACTGCTAAAAGTAACATGGATCACTTTTACAAAATCATAGACCAGATGTATGCAGATTTTATGAAGCATTTCAACCAGCAAAACAAGCAACATGCAGGCATTCTGATCAACTTCAATCGGGATTTGGAGCGATTGAGGGCATGCAGATTACACCCTTGTCTTGTTTCAGAGAATCACAATACTCTTCTGGATTGTGTGGACAAGGCAAGTCTGCAAAAACAAGTAGAACTTTGTATGAATTCTCACAAACAGTTCCAAGGAAAAGTCTTGCAGTTGAAGGTGTCACACACAGAACTTCAACAAAATGTTCAAGAGTTGTTTAACACTGTGCGTGCTGTTGATCTTCAAAATTTAGAGCAACTAATCACTAAGAATGCTTGTGCTGTTGAGGAGGAGCACATCATTATGCAATCACTCAGGTGCAAGTTCTTTTGTTGGTCTTTTACATTCATCTTCTTAGTAAAAGTGAATCATAAATATCTATGTGAGGGGGTGTGTACGTGCCTGTGCACATGCTTAAGATTGAAAGATTGCGTCTTTCTGTAATGAAGAAAACTTGGGTACTTTTAAGGGAATTAGTTGCATATCTATTAAAGGAGCTCTCGATGGCATCCGTGAACTTGGGTTGTTACTTGAGAAGTGTGGTACCTCAAGAAGTGAAAGATAGGTTTTCCTTTTTGTTACTTGCTTCTCATGCTCCATCAGGGCCCCAACACCCATGGGAGCTACGACTCATGAAAATTAGGAAGATAAAATGTCGACAATAAGAGAGTTTTGTCCATATGTAAATACTGGATAACTTGGGCATTATCTAGTGTATGCTTTTTGCATGAATAATAGAAAACTCATCTAATGGTGTTTAGATAAATTTGATTTAAGTCGAGCTGTATGAGTTTCTTTAAAAAAATTGATTTGCATGATGCCATAAGAATTCGAAGATGGAAAAAAGCAATGACTTCCATAGAGATGGAAAAGTGAATCCAAGACCGGACGTGAGAAGATGTCATGGTGGAGAATGTAAATAGTGCATGCTTCCACCTATATGTTTTGAATAGGCACCATTGGTTGTAACTAACAAAAAGGGTTAAAGCCGTGGAGTGTGGACCACCTTGCAGAATCATTGAAAGATGGCTAGTACAACCGTGGTGAGATGGCAGAACCATCAAGAGATGGCTAAGAACTTAGAACCATTACAAGATGGTGAGAACTTTTGCAAGATGGCTAGAATTCAAAATAATGGCAAGCCTGTAAAACCATTGAAAGATGGTGAGACCTCAAATATATTGCAAGTTGACAGAATTGTCACAAGATGGTTAGAACTTGGACAACAAATCCATGAAATTAATCAATCATGTGCCATATTATGTTCAGGAATCATGGATATTTGGTTTCCTCACTGTTTGCAGATATTGGGAACTTACAAAGAAAGATATCTTTTATTATGCACGGAAGACTGTCACAACTGGGCTTTTGTTCTCAATCAAGATTTAGAGGGCAATTAGGTAAAATCAAAGATCAACGGCTAGCTAGATTGAAATGCCCTACAGAAGTCTAGAAGTCTTCATGTGGAATCTTTCCAAAGAGAAGGAGAAAGTTAAACTTTTTGTAAACCGAGACAGGAAAATTGTTGCTTTCAAAAAAGGAAGTTTTCTTTTGTAAATCAAGCTAGATTAGTTGCGTAATCTATCAGAGAGTAAACTTATTTAAAGGTCCCTCTTGCAAGACAAAGGACATGGGGATTACTCATTCTAGCAAAATGAATGAAATCCAAGGCTTGATCTTTGTTTGTTTTTTTTTTTTTGGGGGGGGGGGATCCAGTCCGTGGCCCAAAATGTGGTCAAGCTCTAGTCTCATGGGTAACTATTACAAAGCTTTTCTTGTGATGCTTGATCCGTAAATTTTTCTATGAGGTTTGAAGCTTGTTCAAGGCTAATCATGTTGAGTAGGAGAGATCAGTGAAGCCTGTAGTAGGTATGGGGAGATGAGACGAGAAACTGTACTCCATAGATAGCTGCTGGCTCGACTAGGGAGTCAAAAGAGAACAGAATTTGTTTGGACATGCTGGAAGCATTTCTCAAGACGTGGAAGTGTTGTAATTGTGTTTTGTATCATCGTGAATGCATCAGAGTTTTTAAATTAATTTATAGTATCAGTTATCATTCAGGAATTTATTGCTTCTTTCTATGTTTTGCAGTAAGGACATGGCTATGGTGAAAAAGCTTGTCAATGACTCTGTGAGCTGTCATTTCTCTGGCTCACTGCGGCCACGTGATGCGGTCTCAGCCTTTGGTCCCATGTGTGATGTGCATGATAAGAATCACCTCCCTAAGATGGAAGCTTGTCATCAAAAGTTGGGTAGACTTCTGGATCTCTTCAGGGCCAAGAAGCATGACATGAGTGTCTGTGTGCATACATGCATGCAGAGGGTGGCAGCATTGCAATCAAGTATCCGTGACATGCGTAATCAATTATCAGTGTTCAAGGAGGCAATGGCTCGCCAGGATGAAATATTTTCTGACTTGAAGCTGGTCCATAGAGTCGGTCCTGCATACAGAGCATGTCTTGCAGAAGTAGTGAGAAGAAAAGCTGGTATGAAGCTTTACATGGGCCAGGCTGGTCAACTGGCAGAAAGGATGGCAAGGAAAAGAGAGGCAGAGGCTACTCGTCGGGAGGAGTTTCTACGTGTGCAGAGTGCCTTCATTCCACGTGACCTACTGATTTCCATGGGTTTGTTTGGTGTCCCCAGCCCATGTTTAGTAAACATTGAACCTTATGACACAAGCTTACTTGATATAGATATAAAAGACTTGGAAAAATATGCCCCTGAGTTGATCTTTGGACCTCATTTGAAGGGTTCTGCAGCTAATAACGTGCAGCCTCCTGACAGTAACCGCCTCTACTCTGGTGGTTGGGAAGAAAGTGTTCAAGTGAAATCTGATCTAGAAGCAGTTGAGGATGATACTAGTGATGAGATTGCTGGCACAAGCAAGTTGGAGGTAGAGAATGCGTGGCTGAAAGCAGAATTTGCCTCAGCCATTGCTCTTCTATGCAATGTTGATCTTGACTTTAACCCTGCAGCTTCAAGTGAGGGTGATGAACCTCGGCAAAGGGGTAGTGAGAGCCTTGCTGCAAAGAAAACTATTGAAGCTTTGGCTTTGAAAGATGAATATGCGAAGCATCTCCAAGGCATGCTAAATTCTAGTCAACTGCAGTGTAGTTCGTATGAGAAACGCATTCGTGAGCTGGAGCAGAGGCTTTCAGATCAATATAATCAGTTACACAAGCAAGATGTGGCATCCAAATCTGAAATTTCAGGAGTAACTGGTGAAGCTAGGATGTCGAATATGGCAGCCACTTCGGAGCTCATGGATGAGGGAGTCAGCAGCTCTTCCCTTGTAGATGCTAGGCAGACCGTTGTCTCTGATGATAATAACAGGAGTGAGCAAACACAGGAAGGAGGTGATGAGTCTATGGGTGATTTGTTGGCAGGATTAACTACTGGGGATGCAGCAATGCTAGATACACAGAGGGAGGGGTTTATGTCAGGCCAAATGCAAGTTAGTGCTTCTAGAAGCTTGGAAAAGGAGAACAGGACCAAGGAGGAGCAGTTGGCTAGTTTGCAGGAGGCATTGTTGCAGAAAGGGAGCCGGTGTGCTGCTGTTGAAGAGAGGCTTGAAGTTGCGCTTGGGGAGGCAGACTGTCTGAGGGAAGAGCTTCAGAAGAAAACTGCTATCCTTAATGAGTGTTATGTAAGTTAGCATTATCCTTCCCTACACCCCCACACCCTCTTTTCGTTTCTTGACGGTTTCTTTCTCATTGTGCATGATGGTCCCCTTCTTTTCTTTCCTCTTGACTAGTGTTTGCTGTTGTTGTTGTGTATAATATTTATATGTTGCTGCACTGGACAGATGAATTGTGCAGAGTTGGAAAGCAATCTACTTCTAGCTCGAGAGGAGGCTCGAACCAACCAATGTTTGGCTGATCGCAAGGCAGCAGAGTATAGTTCGTTGCGTGCATCTAGCGTGAAACTGCGAGGCCTGGTTGAAAGACTTAGGCATTGTGTTTTTACGTCCCCTACTGGCCTTGCTGAGGCCCTGCAAGCTTTTGCAGACTCTTTGAACAGGTCATCGGAAATTGATTTGTTTGGTTGATTTTGCCACATTTCCACTTTTTTTTTAAATTTAAAGAGCTGAGTTATATAATGTAATATTAAGGTGCTGGGATTTGGTCTCACACCCCCTTCTGGGCAGCATGGTGTGACTCAGGCAAGGGCCTGCCCAAAAAATTACTCTTCTAACAGCCTTTTGTTGTGTTTTTGGCAAAAACAGCAATGTTAGCGGGGATGATGTTACACGTGAATTTGGCAGGTGTGTGAAGACATTGGCTGAAAGGGTAGGGCAGCTTCCACAGAAGCAAAGCAAACTGGTTGATACCAATAAAAGTGGGTTAACTGCAGAGACTAAGATGGAACTCTTGAAGAACCAGTGTGAGAGGCGCAAGATGGACAAGCAGGTATAGGTGGATATCGCCTGTAAATGCCTGGGCCATGTAGCGATCATCCTCAATATGTCAAGACTAGCATTTGGCCAGCACCTATTCAATGCTGCTGTATGTACAGTAAAAGTGTGTTTGTTGTGGAAGCCTTGCAGGCTAACAAAGAGAAGATTGGCTACACTAAATTCCAAGTGCATGAGCTAGCCATTTTTGCACCTAATGCTATTATATATCCAAAGAGTTAGTTGCACTCTTCCATTGGAACCACCCAAACGGACAGCACTATTTGTTGGTCAGATAAGTAATACACGTTCTGAGAGGAAGGAGGCACAACTATCCCTTGAGAGTGCCGGGCTCTCAGGACTGGCTGTTGCTAATGTCAAATGCAGCACAAATCCATATGGTTTACTTGTCGGGACTCCCTAGTTTGTGGCAACTCTTACTATGATTCTGCAGTAATGTAATTGGTGCTGCATATGTTAGTGTTCTTTGCAAGTCGTAAGGAAGCCTAGAGGCTCTTGTTATTAGGTGTATATGCAAGGGGTGGAGACAAGAGTCTAACCCACTTGGAGAGAATCATTTATGCATATAGAAGTTATAGAAGCCTTAGGGTTTGTATCAGAACATGTTTGCATTTTGCATATCATTCACCCCATATGCATATAGACCATCTAGACCATGGCAGAAGCATCAAAATATCATTTAGCATTTTATCCTATTTATTAGTATTTTATTTGGCATTTTAAAAAAATAATATTTCAGCATTTTCCCATCATTATTTGATGTAGCAAGTCATGTAGCAAAAAGTGCTATAGTCGGTCAGCTTTTACATCCAGTCGATTGGATCTTGCTCATATAAATAGCATAGCTAGCATTCCATCTATTCATTCATTCATCAAATCACTCAAGCGCTTCTTTCTTCAACACAAGGAGATTGAGCATTCAACATCTCATCAACAAAACGCAGCACCTATAGCATTCAGCCATTACAAAACCTTGCGTTTTCAGCATTTATTTATATCATTGTTTTGTTACAGCCCTTCCGGTGCCCTTTCGGTGAAGGTAAAACACATTCATTCATTCATTTTTAGCATACGTTCACAGCCTAGAAGAGTCCCATCTCTCAGCCTTAGATTTGCAGTCTTCCTACGTTCCATTGGAAGAGTGCATAGGCTTGAGATCGGTCATCATTGGTGCTTCTAATTCTTGGATGGTCAAACTTTGCTTTGGTACGACCATCGACTTTAGTAACATGTCTACAGAGGAGAGTACACATTAGCAGGAAGACGTCTTTTCCGAAGAAGACCTTGCTCTTGTGCGTACTACAGATACCATAGCTCTACTTTGAGCACATAACCAATTTCTTATGGAGCGTCTCCAACTCTTGGAGACAAGAGTAGTAAAATCCACTCCTTCGGTTACCTCTGATCTCGTCACCTTCTTCTTTTAGATGGAACAATAAAGACGAGAGAATGAAGCCAGATGGTGGAAAGAAAAAGCAGATAGACGTGACTATGAGGAAGCCCAACGTAGGATCGACGAAGATCGGCGTTAGGCTGAACTCGTCGCTTGGGAGCACCAATGAGAGCTCGATTGAGAGCGCATGTTACTCAAACACCAAAGAGAAAAGGAGGCTATACATGTGAAGTATTAGCACCTCGCTTTAGTTTTCCCACCCATAAGTGTTACCAGCGAGAATCCCGTGACATCGACTACTGTCATCTGAACTCAATCGAACTTTAGTAAGTATGATGGTAAGTGTGATCATTTAGCTGTTAATTAGTTTATTCATCAATTTAATGCTCATTTTCCTTTAGCTAGGATTATAGATTGAGTCCATGTAGCGGCTTTTCATCCTACGGGTGAGGTAATCACTTAGTGGCAGCATTGGTCTAGTCTTCATACAGATCTGACCACAGGTGTCACAGCTTTTCGTTGGAATACATTTGTCCATGACCTTAAGACCAGATTTCTCTCCCCAATATTTGACCAACCTGGTAGATGAGTTCTATGGACTTAGACAAAATGGGTCAATTGTGCTTTAGTTTTTCGGTAAGGTTATAACTTTAGCACGACAATTAGGATTATCTGAGCAGGCTAAGATGGATTAATTCATTTGTGGATTAGATCCTAACATCCGGTTCACAGTTCGTAACTTTGAACCCAACACATATGACCAGGCTTTGACTCTGGGCTCAAAGTGAAGAAATGAAGATGAACGGAGGCAAGCCTAAGCAACTGCAGTCTAGTACCAAGCCCCAACAGCAACAAGCCCCAACAGCAACAACTTGCTGCGCAACCAGGGAAAGGTAATGCATCTTCTAAAAATGCTAAGAAGAACAACAGTTCTAGATCTAGTTCAGGGGGTAAGAAGGATAAGGAATCCAAGGCTAAGAAAACCCCTAAGGAAAAGGCTAAAGCAGGCATCACTGGAGGCCATCTTCCTCCAGAGGAGCAAAGGAAGTACTGATTAGAGAATATATGGTTTTTCTGTCATACCATTGGGAATGGTAAGAACGATTGTCAAAAATGGCAAGCGGAGCAAGTCTCCAAAATACCTTTCATAGTTGCCACAGCATCTCCTGCTCCTCTAGTCCCACCTAATACCACAAACGCGGTTGAGCTTTTACCTCCTATGCATCCTATGCCATCCATGGTATTTGATACTAAGCAGGAGGGTGAGAGTGATGCTGCACAGAAAAGCCTCATCCGAGCTTATGGCTTTGCCAACGGCTGCCAGTTTGTAGTCTTATTTGACATGGGAAAATCTGAGGACACAATCTCTCCCCAGTTGGCTAACACACTTGGAGAGAATCATTTATGCATATAGATGGCTTGAGATCGGTCTCTAATTCTTGGATGGTCAAACTTCGCTTCGGTACGACCACCGACTTTAGTAACATGTCTACAGAGGAGAGTACACATTAACAGGAAGACGTCTTCTCCGAAGAAGACCTTGCTCTTGTGCGTACTTCAGATACCATAGCTCTACTTTAAGCACACAACCAATTTCTTATGGAGCGTCTCCAACTTTTGGAGGCAACAGTAGTAAAATCTACTCCTTTGGTTACCTCTGATTTCGTTACCTTCTTCTTTTAGATGGAACAATAAAGACGAGAGAATGAAGCCAGACGGTGGAAAGAAAAAGCAGATAGATGTGACTATGAGGAAGCCCAACGTAGGATCGACGAAGATCGGCGTCAGGCTGAACTCGTCGCTTGGGAGCACCAATGAGAGCTCGATTGAGAGTGCATGTTACTCAAACACCAAAGAGAAAAGGAGGCTATACATGTGAAGTATTAGCACCTCGCTTTAGTTTTCCCACCCATAAGTGTTACCAGCGAGAATCCCGTGACATCGACTACCGTCGTCTGAACTCAATTAAACTTTAGTAAGTATGATGGTAAGTGTGATCATTTAGCTGTTAATTAGTTTATTCATCAATTTAATGCTCATTTTCCTTTAGCTAGGATTATAGATTGAGTCCATGTAGCGGCTTTTCATCTTACGGGTGAGGTAATCACTTAGTGGTAGCACTGGTCTAGTCTTCATACGGATCTGACCACAGGTGTCACAGCTTTTCGTTGGAATACCTTTGTCCATGACCTTAAGACCAGATTTCTCTCCCCAATATTTGACCAACTTGGTAGATGAGTTCTATGGACTTAGACAAAATGGGTCAATTGTGCTTCAGTTTTTCGGTAAGGTTATAACTTTAGCACGACAGTTAGGATTATCTGAGCAAGCTAAGATGGATTAATTCATTTGTGGATTAGATCCTAACATTCAGTTCACAGTTCGTAACTTTGAACCCAACACATATGACCAGGCTTTGACTCTGGGCTCAAAGTGAAGAAATGAAGATGAACGGAGGCAAGCCTAAGCAACCACAGTCTAGTACCAAACCCCAATAGCAACAACTTGCTGCGCAGCCAGGGAAAGGTAATGCATCTTCTAAAAATGCTAAGAAGGACAACAGTTCTAGATCTAGTTCAGGGGGTAAGAAGGATAAGGAATCCAAGGCTAAGAAAACCCCTAAGGAAAAGGCTAAAGCAGGCATCATTGGAGGCCATCATAGGTGCAGTTCTTCAGTAGGACAATAGACTCGTGGCCTACTACAGTAGAAAGTTGGATGTCGCCGAAAAGAATTATTCGGTTTATGACAAAGAGCTTTTGGGTGTGATCACAGTGCTCAAACGTTAGAAGCCTTTCCTTTATAGACAGATTTTCACAATCTAAACAGACCACCAAGCACTTAAGTGGCTTCAAACCATGCCAAGTGCCCAATGGAGTGATCGACAAGCCAGATGGAGTTAGATCTTCCAACAATTTGGAGGAATTATGGAGTATATCCCTCGTAAGCATAACCTATTCATAGATGCTCTTAGTCAAAAGGCTAGCATGAAGACCATGCAAGAGTCTACCATTCTCGAAATCATTGGGAAAGACTTAGATAGCATGAAAGATCAATATGTTGATTCCCTTGAGTTTGGTACTCAATACAGTTTGGTCCTCACCTTTGAGCTTGGCCATTACTAAGTGCATAATGGTTGGTTGTTCTACAAGAACAGTCTCTGTGTCATTCGAGAAAGCGAGCAACGTTTCTCCATGATGCCTATGACTCGTTAGTTGGAGGACATCGAGGTATCAACAGTACTCTCTCGAGAAATTGGAACAATCCTTTTATTGGCAAAAAATGAGACGTGATGTTTATTCACATGTTCAAGCCTGTAAGATTTATCAAAAAGTTAAGGTTCCACATACGAAAAAGGTTGGGTTACTTTAACCTTTGCTTATCCCCGACGGACCTTTCATCGACATTTCTATGGACTTTGTAAGGCATCTACCAGCATCCATCGGATCTTGTAACACTCAGTGTTCTACCATTGTGGATTGCTTCAGTAAGTTCTGTATGCTCATCCTATGCAAGAATACGGCCACAGTCGAGGACGTAGCCTGCCTTTTTCTCAAGCATTGGTACCCCATTTGTGGTTTGCCTAGCACCATTACATCAGACAGGGATTCCAAGTTCACCTCGCATGTTTTGGACGGCATTATTTGAGAAATTTGGAACTAAGTTACAATTGTCTAGTGCATTCCATCCACAGACAAACGGCCATATAGAAATCTATAACCAGTTGGCCTTTGATGTTCTTAAGTCATACTGTCATGACCAGCAGTCCAAATGGAAACATTATCTTCCATTGGTCCAAGTCATCTTGAACGATACTCATTCATTCAATGTTGGGGACAGACTCCGTATTATGAGTTAGCCTTTGGTCGTCGTTTCTCTTCTCTTTTGACGAGAATGGTGTCTCCATCTCTTGAGGCTAACAAAACGACATAAGTATTTTCCGAAATCATTGAGTCAGTTAAAGACCGTTTGACCAAAGCCTAGGAAGCTTATAACAGACAGACAAATAAGGCTAAATGAGATGTTCCCTTCAAGCAAGGGGATTGGGTCTATTTGCGCATCATGAAGCAGAGATTGAAACAAGGGGGAAAACGTTGTCCCAAGCTTTCTTTTTTATAGTTTGAACCCTTTTTCATCGTTAAAAAGATAAGTGATGTCTCCATGAAGTTGAAGTTACCTATCAGTTTGACGATGCATGATGTTTTCCATGTTTCTCGGCTAAAACCATATGTTGGAGCATAAGTGTTTGATATTTCAGATGAACAACAGCCAAATGTGGTAGATGAATCAGAAGTCATTGAGCTTGAGTAGATCCTTCTTTATCGTTGGAAGCATGATTCTAGTCGAAGACTCCGTCATTTCTATGCGAAGTTTCGAGATCGAGGCACCCACCAAGCAGTTTGGCTAGACAAAGAGTTCTTTTCAAGGGTATCCCAGTTGTCGGTGGACTACTTGGAAGCCGTGAACCTACCACCAAGCTAAGGAGAAGGGAATGTCATATGCACTCTGCATTGCAGTGCATGGTGACAAGATGGCTCATCATCAGTGCAACATTGTACAATAGTGAAACCCTTTAGGATTTGATATTTGCCGTATGTCGTGACCCCGTTGTCATCCTCAATCCAGGATATGTCAGGCACGAGCCACGTAGGTCATTCCTCAACCTTAGAGAGTCAGTGAGTCAATCAAGTCTCTTAACCCACTTAGAGAGAATCATTCATGCATATAGAAGTCATAGAAGCCTTAGGATTTGTATTAGAACATGTTTGCATTTTGCATATCATTCATCCCATATGCATATAGACCATGGCAAAAGCATCAGAATATCATTCAACATTTTATCCTTTTTATTAGCATTTTATTTGGCATTTTTTCATAATATTTTAGAATTTTTACCATCATTATTTGATGTAGCAAGTCGTCTAGCAAAAAGTGCTCGAGTCGGCTAGCTTTTATAGCCAGCCGACTAGATCTTCCTCATATAAATAGCATATCTAGAATTCCATCTATTCATTCATTAATCAAATCACTCAAGCGTTTCTTCCTTCAACACAAGGAGCATCCACGATTTGGCATTCCACATCTCATCAACAAAACGCAACACCTATAGCATTCAGCCACTACAGTACCTTGTGTTTTCAGCATATACATAGCTTTCATCATTCATTCATATCATCATTTTGCTACAGTCCTTCTGGTGAAGGTAAAACGCATTCATTCATTCATTTTGAGCATATATTCACAGCATAGAACAGTCCCAATCAGCCCCATCTCTTAGCCTTAGATTTGCAGCCTTTCTACATTCCATTGGAAGAGTGCATAGGCTTTGGTTTATCTATAGTCCAAAGTCAGCCCCTCAGTCATTCTCTTCAAAGATAATAAAGCAAATACTTATAGCAATAGGAGGGGCCTCTTCAGTGGGTAAAAGTGGTGGGAATAGAACAAGGGTGTGTGAGTGATAACTAAAAAAAATAAAAAATAAAGGTGTATTTATATGTCACTCTTTAGTTGCAGTTTTACCTCTCTCACTCGCTCTCTCTCTCTCTCTCTCTCTCTCTCTCTCTCTCTCTCTCTCTCTCATGTAGACACTATGCTTTCTTAGCCTTACATATCTTGTGGGGCTTCCTCCCTAGTTTCATAGGATGTGGTGTCTAAACTCTAGAAGCATAAGAAAAATAGTAATTAAAGATGGGACATGGAATAAGTAGAAGGAGAAGGTAATTAACAAATTAAAAAATGGGCCATGTCATAAGTTCAATGATTCATTGAGATTTGGTAGCCTTATGCTGATTGGTGTTGTTCCTTGTGTATAGAGATCAAAGGTGAAGTGTCAAGTGTAATCTAGCTTCTGTTGGGATGATTTATGGCTTTGATTGAACCAGTTTGATTAGTCAAGGGTTGCATACGCTATTGCATTGCACATGGCATTTCAATCTAAACAATTTATAGTGACTTAATTCCAAGGCATGTATTGAGACCAAAATTGAAGATCTTGTAAAGATCGATATAATAATCAAATTTGGACATAGACAACTACTATTTAAAGATAGCTATTTGTGGATGGTAGATATATTGAGGGTAAGGATAATGAAGATTTAATCACTGCATGATGTGCTTTTGTAAAAGAGGCATGAGGAGGATCCATCAGGTGTCAGTATTATATCCCACAAAAAGAAAGATTAAATACTTTCAACAAGAAATAAAAATGAGAAAGTTATCACTAACTAGAAATAGCAAGTTGGTTCAGTTGTCCTTAGATTGGTGAAACGACTTGTTCATCATCTAGGATATGGCTATGGTTTGGTACATACTTTCCCAGTAAGCTAACATGAAACACATTATGGATCTTCAAGTGTGGATGTAGCAGCAGTTCAACTTTGCTAGCGGTTGGTCTGACAGTTTCTTGTATTTTCCTAAGAATAAAGAACTTCTCTGACACTCAGAGAAACACTATGTCTCCCGTGGGGTGAATTCCTTCATAGGTCTTTTGACATCTACATACTCTTTATATTTATCTTGGGTAGCCTTGATGTCCTTTTTGATAATTTGCATTTGATGGTCCATTTCATCTAGCATATGCTTTGACACCTCGACCTTGATCAATGGGTTGTCTGACCCAGTCAATGGTGGGACAATCTTGTCCATAGAGGACTCATCTCAATTCATGCCAATGATGTGATGATAGGAAGCGTTGCTCCTCCTATGTTTTGAATGGTCTAGTGATAGATTGCGCATTGTGGCCAAGAACCCTCATGACCTCCCATGGTCATCACTACATGGTGTGACATCACACCCCCCCATGGTGATGACCATCATAAGGATTACATATTATAGAGGAGAGAAGGGGGGTATGACATAACAACAACCCCTTATGGTTTTCATATAAACAACCATGGTGATGATCGTTAACACGATCAAGATGATGGTAATCATCATCTACACGGACATAGTGAACATCATCTATAGGGGAAAGAGCATTATCATTATTATCATGGAGTAGAGAAGGGAGCACGACATCACGACCTCCCATGGTTATTCTCAGAAGCACCATAAAGTAGAGAGGGGGGGAATTACATCATGTCATCCTCCACACCCATTGCCTTGTCATATTTCCACAACCACTATCACCCAAATACACATCCCATGTTGTACTATACCCACAACTACTACCATGGCAGCCCCATGGCCATGTCACATGATCATACTCAAAACCACTTCTCACAGTGTCTTTTTACACACTTATTTCACACAACCATACAAAGAGTTCATAAGAATCAAAGCAAGGACCTCTTTGATAACCAAAAATATCCTAGCTATGATCTGAGCACTTGTGGATGGATTAACCATCAATTTAGAATGAGTAGATGGGGATTGTAAGAGAGAGCTATTAAGAGTATAAGTAAGAAACTTCATGGTTTTGTCATTAACTTTAGTTGAGAATGGATCTTGTGACGTTAGCACTTGTGTTTTAAAAATCCCATGGATGGATAAGCCATCAATTTAGTTCAAGTAGATGGGGATTTCAAGAGTGATCTATTAGGGTATAAGTAAGTAACTTCATGGTTTTGTCATTAACTTTAGTTGAGAATGGATCTTTTAGACAATATATATACAAGAGGCAGGAATGCGTAGGAAAAATGGAACACCTCAGGACACCTCAGGGTAAAGTTTATAGAGGTTGCTTAAGTCATTGATGATGTAGTATTAGACTATATATATGGTCACATGGAGAATGTGGGTGGATCTAGTCACATGGATGTATGCCACATGAGGAGATTTCACATGGGGATTACTAGGGAGCATGGAGAGGTGTCCAAGTCAAGAGCTTACCTTAGCATTACCAAAGCATGTGTCGTTGGTGGGCATTATTTGAACGATGTGTCGTTGGGCATTTTCTTTGAGCTGCAAATGCAACTTCCTGATGTGGGTGTGCTAGCTAGTCTGCCTCGCATCCTCACCCCATTGTCACACCGAAATTCTCCTTGCCAATGGCGTGAAAGGAGAATTCTCTTCGCCTAGATGGAGACAAATAGAGATGTCCTTCAAAATGGTTCTCTTTCACAAAAGGCAGGGGAAGAAGAGGAAGCTAATGCAAGAGAAAAACCTACAAACAATCCTATCTAACATGCATCCATCAAGTGAGAAAGATTCAATAGCATACATGCAAGCAAGAATAGTATTCTATTGCAAGGGAATGATTGTGTATTGCTTATTGTAAAAAAATGACTTATATACAAGTGACTAATTTTCACACACGGTCTAGGAGGGTGGTCTCTTTCTACCACTTTAATAGCTTGAGCCCTAGCCTACTACCCAACTATGCTAACATCAAGAATATTGGTTCGTTAACAATTGGTGTATGCTCTTTAAATAAAGATTTGGTAAAGAGCATGCAACCTGTCTCTCTCTCCCTCACAAGGAATCTTACAACATCCTAGTGGAATTTTCTTATAATGCCTCTTATCGTAGAAGCTTGGAAATATCTCCCTTTATAGCCTTGTATGGGTGAGGATGCATTACACCTTTGACTTGGTTAGATCCTTTAGTTAGAGTTGAGGCCACAAAATAGATGTTAGGCAAAATGGATCATTAATTTAAGCTAATTCAACAAGATCGCCGCTCAAGATTGTCATAAGAGTTATGCAAACCTAAGGAGACAGATCTGAGAGACTGTTCAAAGAAGGAGACTTGGTGTTTCTCTGAGGAGCCAAACCTAAGAAGAGTTCCCTATCCTTGGGAAAATTTCAAAAACTCTCTCCTAGATATTGTGGCCCATATGTGATGATAAGGCAGATTGGTGACCAACTCTATGAGTACCTCCTCATCTTTGGATCCACAATGTCTTTTATATGTAAGTCTCCTTAAGAGGTATGTGGTTGACCTCCCATAAATTAGATGATGCCCAACTGATCATCCCTATGAAAGGGGAATTAGAAGTTGAGATAGAATAGATATTAGACCTTCAAGAGAAGCCTCTTTGAAATAGACTTCTTGAGAGATTTTGGTCAAGTGGAAACACTTACCATAAGAGGATGCCACTTGGGAAAAGGTTGATGATATTTGTCATGGCTATCCATGTTTTTTGAGCTAAGGATAGCTCATTATTTTTAGGGGGGAAGGATGTAAGGTATCTTCCTCTCTAAAGCTAATGGCCTCAATTATTTTATTTTATTGCACTCCTATGTTATAAAAATTAAACTTGTGAGTTTTACCCTAATAGTAGGCTAGGAAAATTCTTACACTGGGCATTATAAAGAGATATAAAATTACTTTTTTATTTTGAGACTTAGAAATAGATAATAATAGACTTTTTATAAATTTTATAACACATCCGTGTGTCAGTGTTTGATCAAGACCCGGCACTTACGTGGTTCCGAACCTCCTTGTCATCTCTAGAAGAGCGGCGACTAATGTAAATGTACCCAATGCAATAAGCCAAAGCTAGGGCCTTGAGCTACCCATCTGCCTAAGCTCAGGGAGTTAATCATGACTACATCCGGTCAAGACCTAGTACTTACATGGTTCTGGACCACCTAGTCGGCTCCAGAAGAGTGATGATAATGCAACTATACCCAATGCAATAAGCCAATGCAGGACGCTGAGCTACCCATTTGCCTAAGCTTGGGGAGTTAATCACAATATAAGCAAGTTAGTTCCTATGTCTATCATGATTTTGGGCTGAAATCCACATCCAGATAGGAATACACTTAACACAAAATGAATGTAGAATAGACAAAGCTATACTACAGAGGAGCAGCAGAGATAAGACAGAGACCAACCCATGTGTTATTCTTTAGTAATATCTAGAACAATATAGTACAATGCCTTAGCAAGAGCTCTACTCATAAACTCCTCTCTCCGCTCTCTCATATATCCCTTATCCTCTAATCCATCCATCTATGGATAATCCCCCTTTGCCGCTTACATCCATCCGGGTACTACCTTAGCAAGAGCTCTACTCATAAACTCCTCTCTCCGCTCTCTCATATATCCCTTATCCTCTAATCCATCCATCTATGGATAATCCCCCTTTGCTGCTTACATCCATCCGGGTACTACCTGTTGCCAAGAAACAGCAAGTTTGTTATAAAACAAGAAGATTCAAACCCTAATAGTTTGCTATATGCTGGTGGGTCAGTCTAAGCAGTGATTTAGGTGGTGCAGCTCGAATGAATGGCCACCAACACCTAGCAATCACGGTGGACGCTGCACGTGAAGCCCACAGTTGTTGTTCTAAAAAATTTGTACATCCAGTTTGCCTTTGATTTTGGAACCTGCAATCGAAATGCTTATGGCGGCCTATTCCAGCCACACCTTCCTCTGGTTCCTCTCGTGTTCCTATGCCCTCATTAAAATGAATTTAATAGGGCGGTCCTAGGCATATCTTGGCTCATAAGCCCTTTTCCTATTGCTCACCCAGGTGTGCCCCAAACTGGTCCTCTCTCATCGGCCCGCCGTCAGAATTGCACATCTATGGGCCGTGCCTCCAAATACCTTGCCCTGGCCCTTTTCATTGTATCTATAGCCATGCTTGCTACAAAGGTATGGGGCTATGTCTGCTTTGGGGCGATGGTGTCATCCTCAAACATTGTTTGTTCTGGATCCCTTGGACTTTTTCTCCCCCCTGACTCCATTTCGACCCATAGGGTGGTATGCCTGATGGTTCTGTTGACCTTGGCCTTCTCTTTTGTCTTTCTGCTAGGTGACTCTGATGATGAGGGGCACTAGCATTATTTCTCTTTCTTGCATGGTTCTAGAAGCAGCTTCTTCCTTGTCCCAATGTTGCTGCCTAGGAGCTGCTCTGGCCCTGTCTTGTTTCCTTAGGCACTTCCAAGTGGTTCATGAATTTGGCAATTTCTTCCCAGTTAAAAGGCCTCATGGCACCTGCCTACTGTTGTGCCATTTGGATCAAATTCTACATGTACTTCAATGCACTCTCCTTCTAGACCCTTATGCTTTCATGGCCCATTTCTTCCTGCACTTTTTTTTATAGGTCCTCCCTTGCCCTTTTTTCTCTTTCGGCCTAATTTTGGAAGTCTTCCAACATTTTCTCCTTGGTCTGTACTTCCTCTACATGAGCCTTTCTCATGGCCTCTATTTGGTCTCTTTCTTCTCCTGAAGTCAACATTAGCTATCGTCAAAGCGACCTTCTTAGCTCATTTATTGACATTTTTCCACCTTTGCTTCTTGTCACCCTTACAGGTGTAGCTGCCTCCATGTCTTTTTTCAGGGCCTTTATTGTCTTGCGATTTCTGTTGTTCTTTGAATTCTTCGATGAGTGCCTCTATCTCTTCAATCTAAACCTTTAGTGCAACCTCATCGTTCTCTTTTTCCTCCAGCTTATTTGTAGTAGATGCCCACGCGTTCTCCTTTAGTCCATTGTCAGGGATTAGATCTATTGATAATCCTATCCATAACACAATTTATTTCCCCTTTCCTTCTATTTGTGGAGCTGGCTTCTTTCCATCTCCCTTCAAGACTATGAATCTCCTTTTCTAGACCTCTATTTCTTGTTGTAGAGCTGCTCATTTTTCTTTTGTAGCTCTTCTTCTTTGCTAGCACCTCCTCCGTTGCTCTGTTGAAGCTGGCTTCTTTGCCCACTTGGCTAGCTACTACTTCCAAGGCCTTTCTTGGCTTCAGGCCTGCTGTCAAGGTAAGATTCGGATTTCCAAACCCTCTGTCCGGATCTCCACCTTTTGACTGGTGGGGAGCCAACTATTTGCAGGAAGGTGTGGGGGCTTGCATTTTTATTGTTAACTTTTCTAGATACTCCCCCAAAGCCTCCTTAAGGTCATCCATTGTGCCCTTCCCACTGTTCCATCTTCTCAACATTAAGCTCATATACCTTAGGGAAGTCCTTTGCATCTAGCACTGCCAACCTGGCTTCTGCTTTCACCAGCTCCACCTTGTCCTCTGTGAGCCCTATCTTAAACCTCATTAATAATTCTAAGGTGCTCTTCACGGATTAGGGTGACGTCCCTCCGTACTTGCTTGGTTTTCTCTAGCCCTGTCCAATTCTTCCTACATTTGTGCAGTCATTTGTTCTTTTCTGGCCATCATCCCCTTCTATTTCCCCTTGTCAATGTTCATTTCTTTGTTGTCCTGCTGGAGTTCACGAATTTCTTTCTACATCTCATCTAACCGGCTAGCTTCCATTCTTCTCCTATGTAGCTCCTCTTGTAGGGGTTCCTGCTGGCTCCTCACCACTTAGAGGGCGGCAGCCTTCTCCTTGATGACACGCTTTATCATGTCCTTCAGTCCACCACTCATGCAGCATTGAAGGTAACTAAGGCCCCCCTCTACCCATTCCGTGTTAATGGAATTTTTAAAGTTTGCGAGCCTAGCTAAGGGATCTAATTGAAGGTAATTAAGGGCCCCTTGTACCCATTCCGTGTCAATGGAATCTGTAAAGCTTACAGGCATGTTTGAGGGATCTCATTGTGCAGATTGTGTTTCTAGTTGCAAGCTCGCGATGGTGGTAGCCTTCTGTTGCTAGTGCTCCAATCTTTGGGATAGAACTAACTTGCCAATATCAACCAAGTCCTCTTTTAGCTACCTACTTCCTCCATTACCCTGTTGGCCCCCTCCTTGGCAATCCTCCCCTTCTTGCTGCCCGTTTTTTCTCACCAAATTCTAATATTCTTTTCTTCACAAATCTCGATGATTCCTGGTCTTGAGGCTTCTTTCCCTATCTGGATGTAGCCTGGTTTCCCAATCCGAAAGTCACTTGTTCCTGAGGTTTTCCTATTACATCCTCCTTGGGGCCTTCCTCCTTGTGTTCTCCAACTCCTCCTTGTGCTTTCCCATTAAATAGAGCCATCAGATATGGAGCACTTTTTGTTTTTGTATTGGTCCGAATGAGTTTCCCTATTTGTTCCTTCAGATTGTGATACAAGACCTCCACCCATGCCACTTTCATTCTTGCTTCAGCAGCCTTTACCATCCCGAAGGTCTTTCTGGACATGCAATATGGTTTGTGGGTGAGATTGATCATCTCCACCACAAAATGCATTTGCTTTTGTCTTTCCTCATCTGTTGTGCCTATGATTTTGAATTCATTAACCTTGCCCTCCAACAACAGGATGAATTCCCTAATCAAATCCTCATCATCAACTGGCTTGATCTCAACCTCCCCCTCAGCTATAGCAAATTAAACACTTCAGTAACATAAAGAGAATCAAACACTTTCTTCTCACCTGATGGTAGCGTGATGACGTTCGACTATTGGAGCTTGTCCAATTGCTCCATAGCTTTGAAGTTGTGCTAGAGATCCTCCTAGGGCAGCTCCGCAAATTACTTTAATCCCATCCTATCCAGCCATTCGGCATCCTTATCTGTCTGCTTGTACAGGGTGGATGAGAGATATTCTAATTCTACCATCCTGTAAGATGCAAGAGAGTTGGGGTTGAGGGACAAAAGGAATGGGTGGAAGCAAAGCTTAGCACAGAGAATATTGGAAGCATAGCACAGTAGAGAATTTTTGCACGATAGGGACATGCAAATTAGGCCTTTGATAGATAGATTTCCAACCGTTGTCATGACCTCGTCATGACGCACGCCTCCCCTTGGTATGGCCATAACTGCCTGACATCTCCATGATTTTCCCAAATTCTTTCAAATTCTGGAGTGCCCACTGCAGGAGTTGTGAGGTCATATGGTTGGATTGAGGTCATTAATGGTTGGATTGAGGAGGGGCGATGGCGATGTGACATGTTTTCGGGGCAGCACCCTCGATTTTCTTGCCACCTCCACATTGTTTGCCAGCTGGCTTCTCGTTCTCTATGTACATTGCAATCATATTTACATAGGTATATTTACATAGGTAGTGCCTCATTTTAGATTTTATTCTTTTCTATTTTCATTCTCTCCAGAATCCTGTCGAGATTAACATTCCCGTAGACTTGAATTCTTCTTGTTGGACATTCTCTAGGTCCGAACACACTTTTCCTTCTTGTTATGGCATCCGTCCATGATAAGGCTTCAACCTATACCCATTCACTAGTTTCCTTAGCCTTTCCAGGCTTACTAGCTCGAAAGTTCATGTACCCATTTTTCTAACAATTTTGAATGGGCCCATCCATCTCATTTTCAATGGGTGGGATCCCATTCTTAACGAGAATAGAATGATTACATCTCCTTCTTCAAAGATTTTAAACTTTGTGTTTCTGTCCACCTGGAGCTTTCTCCTCTTCTGTATAATTTCAGCCATCCATGCACTATGTAATCTCCTTTCATCCGTCGAAGAAGTTGCTCAATTCTGTGCACATCTAAATCTTTCGAAGAGAGTCTTTCTGCCACTACTACTTCCATTCCGTGCACCCTGTTGAAAGGCATAAGACATGTTGCATTCTTGTAAGCTATTATGAATGCCCGTGATGTTGAGTGTAGCTTCATGCCCCATTCGGTCCTATTTCCATTCCGTACACCATGTTGAAAGGCATAAGACATGTTGCATTCTTGTAAGCTATTATAAATGCCCGTGATGTTGAGTGCAGCTTCATGCCCCATTCGGTCCTATTTTCATTTACCATCTTAACCAAAATTCCCTTCAAGATTTTGTTGGTGGATTACGCCTACCCATTTGCCTGCAGCGGGTAGTAGACTGTTGACTTCTTAGTTGACTTCTTATGTATGATAATATGTTGCTCTATCAGCTTCATAATCACTTCATTGAGGAAGTGGCTCCCTTGGTCACGTTGACTATATTTATTGGACACCCGGATCTTGTCATGATAGTTTCATAAAGAAACTTTGCTATACTGATGATGCCTTATAGTCTTTCTTCAGAGCCTTGGCTTCTACCCATTTTGTGCAGTAATCCGTAGCCACCATAATGTATCTATTTCTTATTCTCTGAGTTGCTGGATTGAATGGACCGCCAAAGTCCAAATCGCATTTCTGAAATGGCTCTAGTGGTAATATTAGGGCGTGAAGCATTCTGTCAACATCATTAGGCTGGCCCAGCCTCTTGCACATATCGTACTCTTTTGCAAACTTGTGTGCATCTTTCAATGCCATTGGCCCACCATAATCCTTCTTAGAAAACTTTCCATCACATGATCTCTCTGAAAAACTACCCCCCACTTATCCCTTAATGTGCTTTTGTCAGCACAGCTTGCTGTTCATGCTTGGGGACACACCTTCTTAGGATTTGGTCAATGCCCATCTTGTAAAGTTGATCTCCCACCACCACCATAAATGACTTTCTCCAAAGAGTCAGCTTCTTTCTTTGATCCCTCGACATATACTCCAGAAAGGACAAGTTAGAGAGAAACTGAAGCATCTCATCATACCAACTGGGTCTCTCTCCATCTATGATGAATATAGCTGAGCATTTGGGAAGTCTTCCTCCACCCCATCTGGATTTTCTCATGACTCCAATCTGGATATGAGATAGTGAACTCAAACTCTTGTAACCGTAGTATCCATTTGGCTAATTTTCCTATCAGGTTTGGTTTGTTCACCAAGTACAAAAGTGCTTGGTGATTCACATGAAATTCAAACACCTTTCCTAAACAATAATGCCTGAATTTCTTGATCGAGTAGATCATCCCCAATGATTTTTTCTCTATGGTGGAGTAGTTCTTTTTTGGCTTTGATAGCCTTCTAGCATAGTAGACTCGTCGAAACCAACCCTCTTGTGCTTCCTACATTAATGCACTTCCGATGGTAAAATCTAAAGCATCCACAAATACATGGAACACCAGCTTAAAATTTAGATGTTGAAGAACTGGTGTCGATGACAATATCCGCTTCAAATTCATGACAGCCTCCTGACAGGATCCTGACCAAACATACTCTGCATCTTTCACGGTCAAAATGAATAGGGGTATTGCCATGTTTGCCAGGAACCTCATGAATTTTCTATGCCATTTGTTCATTCCCAGGAATCTGGCAAGTTCCCTAGCATTTTCAGGTGGCTGTAGTTTTACAATAATCTCAACCTAGGCCGGATCTCCTACCAGTCCTTGTGCAGACACTATGTGCCCTGGTAGTGATCCACTTGTGAGCAAAGGCACATTTGGCTAGGTTGAGTCTCAATCTAGATGTTGTGCACTTTTCTAGGCACATCATGAGTTGCTTTATGTGGTCTTCTTTCTTTCCAAATACACTAAAATAATCCATGAAGATTCTCATGAAGGAGGTTAAATATTCATAGAATATTTCTTAAACCGTCCTCTGGAACGTGGCTGGAGCATTATTCAGCCCAAAAGTCATTACATTGGAGGCGAACGCCTCCCATTTTGTCACAAAGGCTATTTTTTCCTTGTCCTTCAAAGCCATCCACACCAAGTTGTATCCACCCCACTGAACCCGTCCAAAAATAAGTAGGTCTCATGTCCTACTATACCACATCCCCAGCAGAGAATCTATGACGGTAACGGGAATGGATCCGATATGGTGGTGGCATCCAGTTTGTGGTTGGTAACCTATACTGTTGAGATTTGAGGTGACATGTGAGCTAGAGAGAAGAGAGTGGAGACTTATCCCACATTGATATACAAGCCCAAGAGTATACCTCCTCATATAAAAGGGGACCATTTTAAGCAATGAAATATGAAGCAAGCTCTCAAGCCTCTTTATGAGTACAAGTCTCAATCTTGTAACCTAATTTTGCCTGAGTCTTAAGCTTAGTTTAGCATAATCATTTCATCATCATTATGTTGTTAATTAGGTTGTATCCACCATAAGATTAATGTTTTTAATCACAGTAATTAGGGTTAAGATTGCTATGCATGGTGAGGGTGCATATTTTTATCTTAGTATCAGAGCCACCACTCTCCATTAGCTTAGCCTTAGTTCATATTAGTCTAATTACCTCACTAATTAACTAGTTATCTCACTAACCTCAATCTTATCCAAGTTCTCCATTTGTGGTCCAAATTTCAAATGCTTGCCATTGCTCATTCTCTGATCCATTAGCCAAGATATTTTGGAATATTATTTCTCAATCCTAGGCTAACCCACAGCTGAGAGGAATTGATCCAATTCACTCTAAATGGAAACGGTGCATACATTATCTCTGGATTTTTCGGTAGTTCTCCATCTCCATAGCAAATTGATAGGAAAGCTCTTAGTTATGGCTAGAGCATATTACAAGGTCCTTACACCTTGAATCTTGTTGGGTTTTATCCATTGGCTGATGAGAAAATGTAGAAAAACCTATCGCCTGAAAATTATGATTTGCACCATTTTTTCCTAGAAATGAGCTAGTTCTTATGGTCAATCTCAAGGTAATGGAAGTGCTCTTCAAGCCCATCATAAAAGCCCCTTCAAATCTTGCTTCCATAAGCTCGATTTTAGCCTCCAGAATCCTCCATTACTAATCACTCTAATTAAGCACTAATTATCATCATTAATGTAGTATTTATAGAAATTAGGCTAATTGAAAATCAAAATTAGAAAATTGGGGTGTAAATTCACTCTGGGAAGTTCTCTTTTACATCAAAATTCATTGCATTCTCTAGCATTACTCAATTCAAGAGTTTTTTTTTTCATTGCCATTCTTGTACTGGGACTAGACACTGGATGTGAATCATTATCGTGTGCAAAGACCTTCCTGATCTTCTCACTATATGAGATTAGACAATGATAACAAAGAAAAATAAAATCTTGTTAGTAACACCTTCTCAGTGTGGAGCATGTTGAAGTTTTTTCAAGATTTAATGGTGGTGATGGGTTTTATACATGGCAAAGCAAGACCATGTACTTGCTTATGCGTGAGGGGATTTGGCACGTCATTGAGGATGAACAAGTGGAGGTTGAGCCACTTCAAAACAAAAAAAAATTGGGCCTTATCGCTCAAAATCTTGATGATAATGTGATTAGTCACATTGTTGGCATCAAGGATGCCAAGTTGGCATGGCAGGAACT
The DNA here is from genome assembly GCF_041138505.1 of Cibotium barometz. NCBI lineage: Eukaryota > Viridiplantae > Streptophyta > Polypodiopsida > Cyatheales > Cibotiaceae > Cibotium > Cibotium barometz. The sequence goes on from NC_141079.1 coordinate 636,325, forward strand.
TAACAAAATTTTTAGCACCGACTCAAAGATCAACCATCTCATGTGGTTTTACAAGCTTGAAAAGAAGGAGACCAAGACCATGGCACAACACATCAGTAAAGTCAAAGGTATTAAGGGAGGATTCTAGAGGGGTGGCCTCTAACACTCTCCTAGATCCCCAAATCACAAAACACAAGGAGGAGGGAGGCAAAGTGATGGAAAAGGCTCTAAAGGAAAACTCTCTCGAGCCTCACACCAAAACACTCAAGGCCCTGGACCGCACTCTTAGGGGAGCTCCTCCTCCTCAACCCTCCTAGTGATATGCCGCCAAGCCTAGTGGAGAAGAGAGTAGGGGCAAGCCCACACCTTTCCTTGCTCCTCCTTACTTCACATGCACGGGGCACATTAAGACTCTACCCAAAGAGAAACTTTAAGCATGGAATGCAAATATATTCTATTGAAATGAGAAAGGGAGGGAGAGAGAGAGGATATGCACTTGATGATAGGAAAAGCCCACAATACAATCTTATTTATATGAAAAGTAGGGATACAAGCATAAGGATTACAAGGCTTGAGGATGGAAAGGATGACTAGAGTGATAGCCTAAGGATGATGGATAGAGATGAAGGGTAATGGCTCCTATGGATGGATCTCTAATCTCTCTTGTGTTGGTGCTAAGTGAAGGATTGGGCACTTCGAAGAACATTGCGACTCCAAACAGAATCAAGAAAACAACTATGTGGAAGATGGTCACTCTGTGGTAGAAAGTGATGCCTCTAGCTCTAAAAATATCCTCTAAAACATTCAATGTCCTACCCTTTGGCACTAATGATGTAGCCAAGGTAGAAGAAATAGCCAAAATTTATAACCCTACTCTAAGAAGAGACCTCTAGACCTCAAATATAGGTCAAGTCTATCAAGGTGGGGACCTCACTCTTAGAGATGACCTCTAGGCCTCAAAGATAGGTCAAGTCACCATCAAGGGGGTGTGTTGAGATTTGAGGTGACATGTGAGCTAGAGAGAAGAGGGGAGACTTATCCCACATTGATGTACAAGCCCAAGAGTGTACCTCCTCAAAAGGGGACCATTTCAAGCAATGAAATATGAAGCAAGATCTCGAGCCTCTTTATGAGTACAAGTCTCAATCTTGTAACCTAATTGTGCTTGAGTCTTAAGCTTAGTTAGCATAATCATTTCATCATCATTATGTTGTTAATTCTATTGCATCCACCATAAGATTAGTGTTCTTAATCATAATGATTAAGGTTAAGCTAGATATACATGGTGAGGGCTCATATTTTTATCTTGATTCTAAGCTTCCCGTTCTTACTATTGGGTGAAAGCCATTTTGCTCTGTCCACTGGATAGATAAATGCTACTCTTAACAGCTTATCAATATCCTCTTTCACTTGTTTGGCATAATTGGGGTCCATTCTATACCTGCTCTGCCTGATAGGAATTGCACCCTCTTTTAGCTTGATCTTGTGTCGGTAGAAGCTAGGTTCAATTCCCTTCATGTAAGAGTAGTTCCATGCGAACATGTCCTTGTAGAATTTTGACAATTCCAAGAGTATTTCTCTGAATTTTTGATTCAATTTTGTGCTCTCTGACTGTTCTAGGCCTTGATTCGAATTTATTTCCATTCCTTTTCTTTGGATGTTTTTGTTGCTCTAGGCTATAATGGAATCTATTTGGCACTTCAGCGTCCCTTCCTTAGCTATTTTATTTTTGCATGTTGGCCTTTTGCCTACTGCAACTTCCCCCCTCTTCTTGACTAGGCTGGTCCTATCCGGATTCCTGCACCATCCCTGCGCACTCTGCACCAACTTAATGATTTTCTCTTGGACCCTTTGCTGCCTTGCCCACTATTCCGGCTTTTGCTTTTGCTCTGGCTTGGAATTCAGGTTTGTCATCGTCTTAAACAAGCCCTTGGGATATTGTCACTGCCATACCCCTGGTGGATTTTTCTCTTGTTTTCCTGTCCATTGGTCCACTTTTACCATATTTACTGTTGCATTAGTTCATGTTGGGTTTGCTTCTCTTTGCGGCCTCGCATCTTGCAATTCCTATACTGGTGATGCTGCAAAATGGGGCAGTCATTCTGTCTGTGCCTTGGGGTACTACAGTAGAAGCATATCATGCCAACTCTCCTTTGCAAAATCATGCAGTTCCTGCTAATGATGCTGCAAAATGGGGCATTCATTCTGTCTATGCCGTGGGGTACTATAGTAGAAACATATCATGCCAACTCTCCTTTGCCCAAATCTTCCACCTCCTCTTCCATAGGGTCTGTTGTTTTGAGGCCCTATGGTGACTTGGTTGATAGCTGGGACTTGTTTCCTAACGTTGTTACCTTTCCACCACTCTCAAATTCCTATTCCGAGTGTTGTAAAAACACGTGTTGGTGGTGTGGTTACTCTTTCCGTAGATAGTGCATAGCTACTATGCGCTTTTCAATTGGCACTCCTCCTTTATAAATACGACCCTGATTTTTACACCTTGTGCACCAGCAGACGTCCAGTCTGAGTTCAGATCCTATGTGTCCTCTCGAAATCTTGGCTAGAGCTGACCTTAGTTCTTCTTAAATCTCTATTGTCTACTTCCTGCCTTTCTTTTTTCGGGGGCTTTCGCTCTTCGGCATTAGACTCCTGACTGGAATCCGATTCCTGAGGTGTCATCTTAAGAATCCAACTCAAAAGTTTCTTCCTCTTTTTTCTTTCTTTTTCCCTTATTTTTGGGATCTTTGCTTGTCTTCTTCAAGATCCCTTCATCTTTGGTTACTCCCACCACTACTTGTTTAAAGTTGAGGGTGTCCAAATCATACGAGGCCATGGCTGTCTAGCGCTTTTCCCTCAGTCCTCTCACGAACCACTCACCTAGTGTGGTTGGGGCAAGTTTATTGGGCCGATCTAGATGCATTATCAATGCTCGGAATTTTGTTGCATAGTCCTCTATTGGCCTCGTCTTTTTTGAGTGAGACTCTATAGCTTCTCCAGTGCTTCTATGGTGGTCTTGTCTCTCTTGAATTTTTTCAAGAAAGCTTTCTTTAATTCTTCAAATGTCTAGAAGTGCTCCAACCATATTGTGCGGCGTAACAACTGGTGGCTTTGAAACTCAGAGTTGTAGTAAAATACTATGTCTTTTGTGGTAATGGATCTTGGGTGGCCAAGAATGTGGTCTTGAAGGTGAAGATGTGAGCATCTAGATCCTCCTCACTCTTTCCCCTGAACTTTGGGTATTTGAGAAGCATCCTTCCCACAGTTACCAATTCTTCTTCTTCTTGGTCGTCCTCCCTCTTGTTTTGAAGCTCCTGGTGCTCTCTCTCTTGGTTCCTTAGTAGAGGTTCCTGATTCTGTCGTTCTTTCTTAGACGATGCACTCACAACCTGCGGCTTTGGATTGTCTGCAGCGGTACCGCATTGCTCTGTTTGAGCTCTCTTCATTCTCCATGCACTATCCATGGCACTACTATGACTCCCTCGTGAACTTGCCCAACATAACTACATGCACACTTTGTCTCTTGAGGTATCCTAACTAGCTTTTCTATTCGGACTTGTAGTGCAGGACTAACCTTAGAACTAGCCTCTACCTTCCTACTCCTTTTCTTAGCATACCACCTCCCTAACAGGATCGCAAAAAGTGTGGGTGTCCGGTCAAGACCTGGCACTTATGTGGTTCTGGACCACCTAGTCGGCTCTAGAGGAGCGACAAATAATGCAACTATACCCAATGCAATAAGCCAATGCTAGGATGTTGAGCTGCCCGTCTACCTAAGCTCGAGTAGTTCATCATGATTGCAAGCAGGCTAGTTCCTAGGTTTGTCATGATTTTGGATCGGAGTCCACATCTAGACAAGAATACACTTAACACAGAATGAATATAGAATAGAGAAAGCTATTTAGAGTGGAGCAGAGATAAGACAGAGACCAATCCATGTGTCATTCTTTAGTAATAGCTTGAACAATACACTACAATGCCTTAGCAAGAGCTCTGCTCATGAACTGCTCACTCCACTCTCTCCTATATCCCTTATCCTCCTCCAATCCATCCATCATTGGATAATCCCCCTTTGTCGCTTACATCCATTTGGGTACTACCCATTGCTAAGAAATTGTTACAAGTTTGTTACAAAACAAGAACATTCAAACCCTACCGATGGGGTGGATGCTCGCCAACATAGTGTAGCAAATATTAGACAAGAGAATTTTTACAAGGTAAAGAGCTAGAAAAATTCTTAAGCTAGCCCATTATCAGGAGTTATGTTGAAAAATCCTGATTTTGAGTTGGGCTTGGTAAATTAACAAAAAATAAAAAATTATTTAAAAAAAATAAAAATAAATTATTTTTGGCGATTTGTGTGAAAGGTGAAATTTTGATCCAATGTAAATGACCATTCTGACACTTAGGTGTACAAATTGTAAGCTTAGTTAATTAGAACTTATTAATAAGGGGTTGCTTGGGGAGCCTACTCAATGGGCTTTCTTGTGCATCCCCTAGCCATTCGTCCCCCATACCTCTTCTTGGAAAGGGCAGGATGTTTCTCACCTCACCTCCCATCATCCCCTTTTCATGTGAGACCACTATCCAACCTATTGTTACTGTATTTGGGCTATCTGAAGACTTCTCTTTCCCACCATCCCCTTTTGATGTGAGACCACTATCCACCCTATGTGGAGACTTCTCTTTCCCATACCCTATCCATGTGAACCCCATACCTCCTTTTGGAAAGGGCAGGATGCTTCTCACCTCACCTCCCACCATTCTTTCCTTGTGAGACCTCTACCCACCTTGCTATATTTGGGTTGTCTAGAGACTTCTCGTTCCTATCCTCATGTTGAAAAATGTGCCTACTTCCCTAGCCCCTTAGAGTTTTTTTTTTCATAATTAATCTTCCCTCCTGCCTATTGCCTCCTCCTCCTACTACTCCCTCCATACCCCATACCTCCTACTACTATTGTTATATTTGGGCTATCTGGACACTTCTCTTTCCCATCCTCATGCTGAAAAATGTGCCTACTTCCCTAGCCCCTTAGAGTTTTTTTTCATTAATATTCATCCCAAGGTTGCCATAAACATCATCATAACATTTGGGAGCGAACATCTGGGAGTGGTGTCTTTTTGAAGCATCATCATGATTTGATCATCATACATCATGGTCATAAGTCATGGAACATAGACATAACAATGGCTTTCTGCTCACATACTCATGTGGTTGTGATATTTTACAGAATTTTGTTCTTTAAATGCTTTTGTTCATGACAATCCTTAGTGAAGCCCATGATAACTTGGAGTCAAAGAGGCCCATGAAAATTTCTCCATACTAGTTATCCATGTGAACAACTCTTAGAAAAGTCAATTTTCACCAAATTAAAGATGCAAAGGTTTTCTTTTTTTAGCCACACGGAAAACAAAGATTTCTTATCTTCTCACTTAGAGTGCTGATATTGATTTCTACAGTAGCACACCAATCGGATCTTTGTTTTCTTCTCTCTATTGCTTTATGATGATGTTGCCTACTACTATCTACTGATACTAAACTTCAATTGTCAGCAAGATGTTTTTTTAGAGAATTGTTGTCTCCGGCTACACTCCTTTTGAGTAGGAAACTCCACTATTGCTCTCTCAGGTTTGATCAGCTCTGTTGAGAGAGATGCCTCAGCTTTGTTGCCAGTTTACAGAGCTTATGCTTCTCTTAAGCTCTTTATGCCACAATCGCAAAGCCTTCTAATTCCCACCTTTTTGTTGACGCCTCGGAGGGGGGGCTGTGGGGGGGGGGGTTTACTCATAAATATGTAAGCATAGCATGTGGGTTCAACAGAAGGGATTTTTACACATTTTTTACATACATAAGGGTACCATCATGTAAAGGGGGTATTTGCATGTTAAATAGAGAAAGGGTATGTTTTATTTATGAAAAGTTCACAGATAAGGGATTTTTAAAATAGGCCTTGAATACACGTGATACAGAGGGTTTGCTTGTAGTAGTGAATCCCTCTCAAGGTTGACGCATGGATGCCAGAAAAACAACTTATTTGTCTCACAACTGTTATGGGAAACAACTTACTAAAGGATGTATGCTAATGACGAACTATTAATGTCGATAAAAGGCACTCAGCCTTTTATGCTCTCTTGATGGTCACACTACTAATGACAATGTCTTCAAGAGATTGGCACCTGCTTTGTGCCTTCTCCAGCACCTTGAACTACTCAATGTAGCTACACTTAGATGCCTGCTGCTCGACAGAGGAGAAGCTCTACACACTATGCTCATGTGAGGTGTCTTTGCTTATTTTTCCTTATTGGTGCTATGAACCAGTCCTTAAGCAAACCCTAATTACCTCCTAATGAGGCTCTAATACCATGTTAAATTTCTTGGATCTAAGAAGGTTCAAAGAATATTATCAAATCCATGTCTTAAAAAAGATAATTAACAACTAGAGAGAATTAAATCAAGCAACATTAATAAGCATAATCAAACCACTAATCACATGATTATTGCATTAATCAAGCTAAAAAATGAGATAGGATTACATGATTTTATAGCTCTCAGTAAGCCTTTAACCACAAGATACATGCACCCTTGTGCCATCCATGCGTCCATAGATTCCCACATGCCTTATGCACAATTGCACTTTCCATGTGCCTATTTTTTGACCATTGACTACTTTTTACATTCATCCATTCACATCCCCTAATAACCTTAGCTTGCATCCATTCTAATTTCATGACATCCTAAGCTCCATCTACTTTACTCCCACATACATGTGCCCCATACGTGACGGGCACCATATTGCAACAACACAGGCACGTAGTATTGCTACTATACATGCATGTGATGATGATATGTGTGATCATGCTATGTGTGAGTTGGATTGTGTGGGCATGGTCTCGAGGGTAGGGATGGCATCGAGCACACGAGCATCATAGATGATGATATGTCCAGTATGTCTACCTACTTTTCTAGAGATCATAGTAAGAACCAACTAGAGGATCTTGAGTATTCATATATTGCATACAAGGTTAGAGATACTCCATAGGGTACCCATGAGCACACGATGGACTGTGAGGATTTTAGGCCTGAGGTTAGAGATACTCCATAGGGTACCCATGAGTATACGTGGACCGTGAGGAGTTTAGGCCTGAGGTTCTTATGTGAGATATGTTGGGCTATTCCTCTAGAGACGTCACATGTGGGGATATCTACGGATTGACTACTACTCCTAGTTTTCATAGTGTTCTTGGCAGTGTTTGTTTGGATACAGTTCATGTTTTTGAGTAATCAAGTATAGTTTCTGAGGGTAGTGATGATTTCATTCAGGTGAGACCTCATGAGTGAGGCATGAGTATGCACATAGATCACATGGATTATGATTTTGAGAGCTTTGCATTTAATTTAGGCATTTTCATAGATCTAGTGAATATGAAGGTACCATTGATAGAGGCATACTATACCTGTGATGATACATTAGTTTTTGGTTCATGCCTCGACTTGGATTATGAGGCATTCTATTGGGATGATCATGGATACTTGTGCATGGTCGTGGATTTAGTTTATTGGGCATTCACATTTGGTCATACCGGAGATCATCTTGGCAGCCTTGTGCTTATTGACGCACACCATCACAACACATTCATCTTCAATTTTAGTGGATATCTAGACCATGATCTTGGTGGCGCATCTCGTGGAATTTTATTCGATCTAGGTTTTGGTGACTACTTTTTAATGGTAGAGTGATGTCACTTTATATTCGATCTAGGTGGCAGTCACATGCCCGTGACTTGCGGTGATACGACTTACCCTTTTGATTCAGGTGGCATGAGATCTATGGCTATTATGACAAGATAATTCCTTATTTTCACATTTGACCCTAGAGGATGTATTATTAGATTCATCATCGGCATTACGCTATATTCCTTTCTATTTAATCCAAGAGGGGTCATATGGCCTTGATGATGACATTGACACTTAGCTTTAGATGTGATATTTTTTGGCTTTGTATATGGCCTACTATATGTGTTTGTTATGCATGACCACCCTTCAATTTCGAGGATGAAATCATTGTAGGATGGGATGGTTTATAATAAAGATATTTTCCACTAGCATATGTACACATTGGGGTTGAGGCACATAGGCTTTGGGTATGGGCTAGTGTGGAGATACTTTAGGGTAACTGGCTATATAAGTCACTTAGTAGATACCTATTGTACCTTTTTGACCATTATGATCTTTGGATATCTTTGGATACCTTTAGACATATTTAGCTTTCTCTCTAAACTTGCTAATATTTCTAAGCCTCAAGGGGTTCACCTCTAAGAAATTTTATGTATCACGTGCATTCAAGGGGTATTTAAAAAACCCTTACACTTACGTACTTTTATGAATAAAATGACCCCTTTTTCTTCATTAACTTATGTTTTTTTTTTCAAAATGGGTTTTAAAAACCCCTCCTGTAAATATAATTATGTAACTTTTTTAAATTAATTTACCCCTTCTAATGAACTCATGTGCTACACTTACATATTTTTTAGGTGAACCCCCCGAGCTCTAGGCTAGGCTAATTCAAGGTTCATCCAAGCTAAGATAGGCTAATCGATAGCTTTCTTTTAGAGAGGAGCGTGTGGCTACTTATGCTAGACTATAAAATCAAGAAAAGGATTATAAAGAGTACGACAACATAGAGCTCTCTATGAAAGAAGAGAGGGTTACATCCTTACGGCACATTAGTATCTCCCACAACATGTTTTGCTTGTTTGTAGGGAGTTTCTATTTCATACTATATTATCCTTTTGTAAAACCCCCAGATCCAACTTCATACATGGACATGAACAATATTATTGAATCTTGGTGTGAACATGATCCCCCCTTTGAGCTTAAGAAACTATTGCATATGCATCAAGTTCGACCATAATGTGATTCAACCTTGGATCTTTCATAGCCAATCATCTTAGTGGCTTCTTTGCAAATTCGCAATGTGTTTCCTTTAAATTTAGTTGATTCATGATGATCTTAATAGCTCAGTCCTTCAATCTCCCAATTCATGTATTTAATTAATTTGCTCATCACTATGGATTTCTTTGTCATTGGTATGAGAGTTTTCTTTGCCAGTCCTTTTTGTGGTGTACAATTGCAGCAAGATTCTACCCTAGTCACCTATCATCATGGGGCTATCACCACTTGGGGGGCAATTGATATAAGCACATTCATCGCTTCTTAAAACAAAATCTCTAATTACTAAGTTTCCTAAAGTATATCTTGTGCCCTAAGATTCAAGTTCAAGTTGGTAAATGGAATGAGTCTCATACATATGTTTCCTAATCAATAAGACTTGAAAACTAAGCATTGTACTTGCACAAAATCATTACCCATTTCATCTTGGATGCATGTATTGAATATGTGATTGCCTTATTGAGGTCATACAACACTGATAGTTCTTAGGTGAAAACATGAGAAGCTTTTGATCTTATGTAGAAATAACTGTTTGAGTGCCAATTCTTGCTTGTATCAGATTTTATAGAAGGAGCCAATAATGGTACAAAGATGGGGAGAGAAAAGGCACACCAATGGATGGGAAGGTTTTACTGTCAAATGACACAACCTGTTTTTTTTTTGGTCTATTTGAGAGCTTGATATGCAACATCATACATGGATGGGGGAGTGGTTTTAGGCCCTAGGGGCATACTTTTCCCTTAATAAAGTAGATCTGGATATGGTATGGTCATGTAAGTAAGGTTTAAGGTAATATATTAGAGGATGGGTCAGGAAGAGGACAGAGAAGTGAAAGTCCACTTTGTCCACGAGCCTCTAGGAGGATGCTCCTCGCGCGAGAAGGCATTTTATACTTCTCATCCACAGAGAAGTGAAAGTCCACTTTGTCCACGAGTCTCTAGGAGGATGCTCCTCGCGCGAGAAGGCATTTTATACTTCTCGTCCACACAGAGAGAGAGAGAGAGGAGAGACTTGGAGTGTGAGACAGAGATGGAGGTTCTCCATGACGTGGTCTTTTATGTGTTATTGGCTATAGCTGCAATCGCTTTGTTGTTCCCAAGACTGTGGTTATCGAAGGCAGCGAAGGGAAGCGAGAAGGGGAAGAAGACAGCGCTGCCGCCGGGAAGCTTCGGGCTTCCATTCATAGGAGAGACCTTGGCCTTTGTGAGATCACGAACTTCCAACCAGCCCACGCGCTTCATAGACGAGAGGATAGCTAAGCACGGCGACACGTTCAAGACTTCCTTGCTCAACCACCCCACAGTGGTGTTGACTGGCGCTGCCGGCAACAAGTTCGTCTTCTCCAATGAGCACAAATGCCTGCTAAGAAACGCTTGGCCAAAATCTATTCTCAAGATGTTGGGCGAGTCCAGCCCTCTTGCCAAGCACGGGGCCGAACACCGCCGCCTCCGCCAGCTGATGGGCGGCTGCCTCTATCCAGACGCCCTAAGAAACGTAGTCGCCAAAATCGACCACCTCACAACACTCCACTTCGCCCAACACTGGGAGAAGGAAACGCCACAACGGGTGGCGCTCTACCCGCTCGCCAAGCTCCATAGCTTCGCAGTCGCTTGCAGTGTTTTCTTAGGCCTGGAAGACGACGATGCCCTGATAGCCAAGCTCCTGCAAGAGTTTGTGTTCTTCTCAGTGGGTATAATGAGGCTGCCCATTGATCTTCCTGGGACACAGTATCACAGGGCCAAGGTCGCCCGTGCCAGGCTGTTGAGTGCATTCAGGCCTTTGATCGAACGGAGAAGGATTGATGGGCGCTGCCATGACCCTTGTTTGCAGAAAGACTTGCTGTCTCTCTTGATTGAAGCTAAGGATGAGAATGGAAGCTCCATGACCACCGATGAGGTGTTGGATGTCATCATTCTCCTGATGTTGGCCGGCCACGACTCCACCACGGCCACCCTCACCTTCCTATGCAAATATTTGGCGGAGAACCCCGAGTGCTACAAATGCGTGGCACAAGGTATGCACCCATGTTCTCACTTTGGGATATTTTTTAAAATTTTTAAAAAAACCTAGGCATACATAGAATGACCCCTTGTGTGATACATGTTCTCACACCACATCGAAAACTTCACATGTATATGGAACAGTTAAAGTAGTCAATGGGGCTCTATAGCTTGTGTGGTTGGTTCTCTCCCATCTCAAGTTCCAAGCTCAAGCCCTTGTCGTCGACATTTTGAGTGACTCTCGCAATAAACCCCCGCCCCCCCCCAAAAAAAAAGGAATAGTTAAGGTACAAGTGCAGTTACAAAGGTTTGTGGCCCTTGTGTCCCATAACATTGTTGCAAAACAATACATAAATAGCTATAGTGGAAGACTTATATATAGTCATAGAGGTTTGTGAGAGCATGTAAACAAATGCCAAACCCAGTGTGAAAAGCTGGCCCCATTGATGGACTAATCCCTTTAAAAAGCTATAATTAATCATTTGATTTTTTCATTTCAATGTCTAGAGCAAATTGAGATTGCAACACATTTGGGCGATGGGAAGGGCCTTTGCTGGGAGGATATACTCAAGATGAAATACACATGGAGAGCCATGCAAGAGACTCTACGTCTCAAGCCTGCCTCACAAGGAGGATTTAGGGAGGCCTTGGAGGATCTCACTTTCAATGGTTACTCCATTCCAAAAGGATGGAAGGTAAATTTGACTAGTATGAGATTTTGTAGACATGGGTAGTATTTTATTCGATTCTTATATCACTAAGACTATAAGCCTTCTCCTTACATCAATCACTTATGTGGTATTAATCATTCATAACACATTTTTATGATTGCGATATGTAGGTACACTACAACATACCTGTTACTCACTTGAATAATGACTACTTTCCAAATGCAACAAAATTTGACCCATCAAGGTTTGATGGTAATACTCCTATGCCTTATACCTTTATCCCATTTGGTGGGGGTCCCCATGTATGCCCTGGCGGTGACTTCGCACGAATGGTGATATCAATGTATGTGCATCACTTTGTCAAAAGGTTCAAGTGGAGTACAGTCGATCCAGAAGAGCTTATCACCATTGATCCTATGCCTCGTCCTCTTAAAGGTTATCCCATTATCCTTGAGCGCTTGGCAAAATAATATGAATCGTCACATTTATGAGTTTATACTAAAATATTGAAAACTTTATTTGGTTTTTTCTCTTTTGAATCATTTCATGCTCTTTTATATTTATACACACTCCTTTGTGAGATGGATGGTTTGAGTTGACGGTAATCACTACTATTGCTTTAAAAATAATATGTTGCTTAGTTTTATTAATATAAAGAACTTTTTTAATCCTTTGATTTGATCACCTCAATGAATTCCCTCCGAGTCAACTTACCATATGTTTTGATAGCCTAATAATACCTTAACGGTTATGAAAAATGAAATTCATTGATTATTTAGAGACATTCTTTACAAGACCTTCTTCTCAAGTTGACCTTAATGGTTACGAAAAATGAAATTCATTGATTATTTAGAGACATTATTTACAAGACCTTCTTCTCAAGTTGACCTTAATCTGAATGGTGATAATATTGCCTTTACTTGGGGATGAAAGAAGATGGTGCGCCTTGTCTTTGCTTGAATAACACACCAAAGCTAAGGATTGCATTACATCCACTTTACTTGATGGTGATGGTGTACTTGTTGTTATCGGGTCAATGTATCAAGTGAAAAACATGTGTTCCAAGGTAGATGCAAAAGGATGCAAACTAGGGTGCCTATTATAATAAGAATATAGCACATCAAAAAGATAGATAGCAAAAAAAGTTACAATAGAGAATGTAATAGTTAGAGAACATTAGAGAGAATTTAAAATTTTGAGATAGAATTTTGAGATGGGTACAATGTGATGGTGTTGTCCACCATGTGCTCTCAAGTAAAGCTTAGATGGTGATCTAGACAAACTCTAGATGGAGGTAGTACTAATTATAGAGAGTGTGGATACTAGATACCTTAGCTAACTATGTCCATATATAGTACTACAATTGGTGTGGTAGGCACTCATATGAACGTAGGCGGTTAGCGACATAGACACAGTCACCGCTCTCAAAAAACATGGCCAACCGACCACCATTCACTAATAATGAATCTATATCATCGGCCTGAGGGCTCTTGCTCTCGAACCCCACTAGGGGGACTATTAGCCCCCTAGGACCCCTCAGCTGGAGCAATACCCTAAGCCCCAACTAATGCTTGCACCCCTGACCATCTCTTTACCACAATAATGATTGCACATCAGCATCTAAGTCGGAGATCCCACCAAAGACATGTGCACCATTGGCTTCTCCTCATAATGGGGGCCTCTTACAAATATGCACCAAACATAGATGTGAGTGTTGGAATTAGGGTTAGGGTTGCAACAATGCACACACACAAGATAGAGAAGCTTGAGAGCACACAAACTCATTAGATTAGAATGAACAAATCTGTGCTAGATACAAAAGATAAGTACACACCCCAAAATCAGTAGATAAGAGGGTGTACATACGCACGGGGGAAAAAACCTCCTAGTGAGGGAAAAAGTGCCTCGGCGGTCCTACGTGTGTTCACACACATCACTACCATATAATGCTACAAATCCCCCCTGGAGTGATGATGTGAACATGTACAGGGTATGGCTGATCAATCTTGAAAAGGCAGTAAGCCCAAAGCTTTACAAAAAGCTTCGAACTTTTCACAAGGAAGAGCCTTCATGAATAAATATGCCATGTTGTCATGTGTAGGCAAATAGACCAAGTTGATCTCTGTTTACAGAGAGTCTTTCCCTGACATAGTGGTAATGCACCTCAATGTGCTTAGTGCGAGCATGAAACACTGGGTTCCTTACAACTCCTAATGCATTGTGGCTGTCAGTGAAAATCGTAGTGCTAGACAATTGTCCAACACCCAAATCAGCCATAAGATGTCTGAGCCACACACACTCAACTGTAGCTGTAAAAGCTGCCCTATACTCAGCTTCACAGCTAGAAGTGGCCATTATAAGCTGCTTCTTGTTGAGCCATGATATACATGAATCACCAAGGTGAAAGCAAAACCCACTAGTGGGACACTCATGTGTCATAACATCCAGCCCAATCTGAATCACTAAAAGCATGCAGCTCTGACTCACCTCCCTTTGGATAAAACAATCCAAAATACTGAGTGCCCTATAAATAGCAAAAAAACCCGCTTAACAGCTTGCCAATGCTTCGTACCTAGGCTATGCATAAATCTACTCAACTGTGAGACCGCATACTGTATATCTAGCCTCGTGTTACATACATAAAGAAGGGATCCAACAGCCTGCTGATACATCAAAAGAGTCTCCTACATCTTGAAGACTAAGTCGCGTACCTGTCTCCATAGATGTAGCCATAAGTTTACAGTTTTCAAGATTAAACCTCTTTAAGAGCTTCTGTATATATTTAGACTGCATCATAACAATGCCATCATTGCGCTGCATAAATTGAATCCCCAAATAGTAATGCAAGGGCCTCAAATCTGACATCTCAAAATGATGATTGCAAATCAGCCTCAAAGGCTCAAATTTGATCTATATTAGGTCCGGTGAGCAGCATATCATCAACGTATAGAACAATGACCAAAAATGTGTCCTTACTCCTCTTCACATAGAGGGTACTCTTTGTTGGAATGTTACAAAAATAATTTACAACAAAGTATGCATGAATCTTCTCATACGATGCTCTAGGAGCCTACTTAAGGCCATAAAGAGCCTTTTTCAACCTGCATACTTTAGACTCTTCTCCTTTCACAACAAAACTAGGAGGCTACGATACATATACCTCCTCATGTAGATCATCATTCAAGAATGCAGTCTTAATGTCCAACTAATGTGTACATTCCACCCATGATGTGCTACCAAAGCAATGAGACACCTAATGGTAGTCATACGAGATGTGGGTGCAAAGGTCTCATCATAATCAATGCCCTTTTGCTGGGCATACCCCTTTGCAACAAGTCTGGCCTTGTGGAGATCAATGCTACCATCTTCTTTGTGTTTTAACTTCTTGTAAACCCGCTTAGTACCAATGGTCTTCTTGCCATGATGTAGATCTATCAAATACCATGTGCATTCTTGAGTATAGAGTTATACTCATCCTGCAAGCATAGCATGCATCCAGTGATCATCATCCTGTGGTTCCTCAAAGGAAACAGGTTTCTCCTCATTACATAAAGTAGAAATGAGAACATGATCTGCATGAGAATAATCTACATGATGAGAACCTTCACGAGTTCTGCTAGGTAAAGGAGCTGCCAACTTGCTATCCCTCAATGTCTGCACAAGCCATTTTGGCATATACCTAGATTCTTCTATGGCTGCTCTCTCCTCATCCACTATAGCCTCAACAATTGCCTCATCAAATGGCTGATTTGCAGGTTGATTTTTCACTTACAAAGGCTGAATTTCAGCACTTGGTTGAGCATTCAATTGCTCTATATATGGTTGCCCTCCATTAGACAAAGTAGGAGCAAATCAAATATGTCTTGTGAGCATACATTCTGATGTTTTTTGCATGAAATCATGGGCTGAACTAAGTTTTTGACAAAAACAACATCTCTACTTACCAAAATCCGGTTTGAGGCTGGTTGGTAGAGTATATATCCCTTGCTTTCTGAATATCCCACAAATATGCATTTACCTGCCTTATCATCAAGCTTACTGTGTTGTTGCTCAAGTACAAGAGCATAAGCAAGACAACCAAAAACACACAAATGAGTCATAGAAGGCTTCCTGCCATGCTAAGCTTCATAAGGAGTTTTAGACTACAAGGCCTTGGTAGGGCATTTGTTCAACACATAGTTTGCGCTCATAGTTGCCTCTAACCAAAAACCATGAGGTAAATCTTGGGCTTTCACCATACGTCAAGCCATCTCCATGAGAGACCTATTCTTCCTCTCAGCCACACCATTTTGTGCTGAGGTGTGTATGGCACTGTACATTGATGCCTTATGCCTTTTTCAGCCATATATGCATGAAATTCCTTGGACATATACTCCTCCCCTCGATCTGAACGAAGGGTGCCAACTTTACATTCATGTGCATTTTTAGCCATGGATACAAAGTGCCTAAAGCACATAAAAACCTTTGACTTCTGCTTTAATGGATACACCCAGCTATATCTAGAGTAATCGTTAATAAAAGTGACGAAGTAGAGATATCCCCCAATAGATGGTGTCCTCATAGGACCACATACATCACTATGTATAAGCTGTAATTTCTTAACTGCTCTCACAAATCCATCCTTTAGAAATGATGCCCAATGCATTTTACCAAGAATACACCCCTCACATACATGTCTAGTAGGGGTCTCAATAGTTGGCAACTCACAAACCATATCATGCCTTTGAAGGCGTTAAAAAGTGCCATAATTCAGATGGCCAAATCGTGCATGCCATAATTCTGCATCACTCATAGCATGAGTTGTAGAGACTAATCAAACATCATGCTGCAATTTCTCAAATACATCCATCTTGTATAAGCCATGAAACAAGGTACCTAAGGCAATGATAGAATAACCATCATTTCTATCCTGAACTGTACATCTATCATCCACAAATTTCACCGTCAAGCCTGACAAGGCTACGGCTGAAATTGACAACAAGTTCTTCTTAATGCTTGGCACATATAAAACTTTAGAAATGCGCCTCCATTTGCAGCAGTGAGCACAACTCTACCAACTCCTTTGACAGGATATGAGGAACCATTTGCACATGTGATGGTTTCTTGCACTTGGGAAAGATTCCAGAGATGAGAACAAATTTTTTTGTGAAGTAATGTGCTTATTAGCACCCCCACTATCAAAGTACCAAGCATCCAATTCTGCCACTGACATGCATACATCATGAACAGAAGGGTCATAACTATAATGTACAATCCATGCCCAATCATCTTGAGTAAAATTTACAGATTTCTTCTTCTCTGCACTTGGTGTAGATGCATCAGCCCACAGCCATGCTCGATTCTTTCTTTTTCTCTTTCTCTAGCCTTTTCTTGCACTCATGTATGAAGTGCCCTAGTTTCCTGCAATAGTGATTTTTTCCCTTCTTTTTAGGCTTATCACCTTCTTTGTCTGCATCCTTACTTGAAGATTCTAATTTTGGCTTATAGCCACCATGCGAAGAAGCTTTACCTTTGCCTTCCTGATTGGCACAACAAAAGCTTGGACACCAACTCGCATGACAGATCTGTTTTGCCTAGACTGCTCTTCTTGCAAGAGTACTAAAACCAGCTCATCAAATGTA
Source organism: Cibotium barometz (assembly GCF_041138505.1). Taxonomy (NCBI): domain Eukaryota; kingdom Viridiplantae; phylum Streptophyta; class Polypodiopsida; order Cyatheales; family Cibotiaceae; genus Cibotium; species Cibotium barometz. Next base: position 653,543 of record NC_141079.1, read on the forward strand.
AGGGCATTTGGATTTTTGTTCATCATGAGTCTAAGGGTAGAGGCAAAACTCTAATAAGAATCTGGCAATGCATTGAGAACTGTGGGCACCAATGTATTATCAGGATATATCTCATCCACACTAGCAAGCTGCTCCTTAAAATCTTTGATCTTGGTCAAGAGCCTGTTGTCCATTGACTCTCCCTCATTCAAGTGCTCAGACTCTAGCTATTTGTGTAGATATGCAACATGTACTTCATTGCACACCTGGTATAATGCAGCAAGTGCATCCCATGCCTGTTTTGAAGTCTTACATGACCGAATATGAGGAATAATGCTTCGCTTCATAGAAAGTGCAACAATGTGTATCTTCATGCATGACCTTGAGTATTGCATCAAGCTCTTGTTGTGACTTGTCAATCACAATAGCAGTGGACTGAACATTATCCATTCTTTGAAAAATAATTTGAAGTGTCTTTGATAAGGCAGTTACTTCTTCATTGCTACCCAGGTCATTAGAGCACAGCATGAACCATATTGGGATACCCATTCCAATTTGGTTTGGTAATACTACAACATACAATGGTAGCCCAAAGACATTTGTTTTAAAGGTGCTATTTATGGCCCAAGAATTATTAAGCGATAAGCTGTGGTCATTTGGAACATCCATTCATCTTGTATAATGAGAATAAATGGCTTATCCTTATCTTCTAGTGCATTAGGACAATATGGTTGACAATATAGCACCTACATGAGAGTGTCGTCGGTTAAACAAGTCAAAGCACAAAACCATGTGACATGATGAATGCTATAAACAAATAACATATTATGGTACCTTATTTTGTTCACATAGCTTTAAACACTTGATGTACATCATGGTCCAATCATCTTTTGAGATTTTTTCTACAAAGAGAGATAGATCTTGTTGTATTAAATAGAATTAGTATTTAAGTTTACAAAAGTCACTAAGCAAATATCATTGATATATTACTTATATTGCATACTCTATATGACATCAAAGCCACTTCCTTCAGGATCATAAAGAACTGATAGATAGTGCGGTCAAGTATAGAGGTTTGTTTCAAATGAATTCTCTCCTTTGACATTGACATCTTTGCCACATGTCAAGATGTGCCAACACCTTTGGATGGATGGGTAAGTGATATAAATCACTATGAATTCCTGGCACATGTCTTTCATGAGTAGAGTGTATATGAATCAAAGCATCTGAATTGCCACTTGGATACTCCACTTGAACCTTGAACGGACAACCACATTTCTTGGTTGATCTTAATCTCCTAATGGTTCCCTTTCAGCGGTTAGTTGTACCACGTCTATGGCACATGTAATCAACCACAACCTTGGATGCACCATTTTTTTTGGTTGATCGAACCATTACTAGTCTAACCTTGTGCTCAATCATTATCTCTTTCAAGTGGTTTTCCACATTTTCTTTATCTATAGTTAGTACTGTTTCTTGTACTCTTTTTTTGGCTTGGCATTCTAATTCCCCTCCATGGTTTGATCTCTTACAACCACATTGATGAAGTCTCTAATAAAAGAGGTGGGTATCCTATGCTTTCTAATATCAGTACACCATCTACATTTGATTGTTTCTATTTTCTCATTTACTCCTTGTTTTGGTGATAATCATCCTCCACAATATAAGGAGACAATGCTGGCCACAAGGCTTCCCCACTCTTCTAAGCACAAATAAATACTACTGCTTGTCACCCTCTACAATGTAGTTTGTAAACATATATGGTGAAATACTCTTCCAAGGCCATATATTATCTTAAAAAGTTCTTACCACAAATATCCTTCCATGTAGGGGTTACGTCTATATTAATACCGAACACGGGCCCACCAGTGGGTAGCTTCACAATCATCATGTGGCAGCCTATGTTTGAATAAATTCCTAGAATTCTGAAGGTGTCTGTGATAGTAGCAATACCTTAAAGGGCTTCGCAAAGGTTAATGTGTTCTTCATTCACTTCCATATTTCTAATGGCTCGTCCCATTTTCACAAGGTTATGGACCGTTGTCTTTATTTTTCCCTATGTTCATAGTCCTAAAGTAAAGAAAAGCCACTTTATAATTGATTGCTGAAAACTCAAATGTTGTTAAAATAGATATTATTGTGTATTCAAAAGAAATCTTAAAGTATATTTCTTTAAATGGATTAAGAGATAGATATTTCTATACCATCCTGGCAACAATTTCACTACCAATGTATAGTGTATGTTGGCCTTCCTTTGTGAACACTTAAATTTTTGTGGATTTCCTATAAATATATATGAATCCTTTATACATCAATAAACATTCTCAAATATACTTAGTTGGTTTGACATGCTTACACCTACCTCTACGTCGATGTGTATATTTTGTAGATGAGAGGCTAGGACACTTGGAATGTATAATATATACTAGACATCGTAAACAAAATTTAGAGGAAAAATGTCAATTATCAAGATATTACTTGTTGAGATTAATTACCTTCTACAACATCAAGAATTGTTGAGATTAATTACCTTCTACAACATCAAGAATTGTTGATTCCCCAACTTTTCTCATTTGTTTGTTTTATTGATGATTACTCTAGGCACACCTAGGTGTATCCTTTGAAGGAAAAGTTAGAGGTTTTTACATGCTTTGGACACTTTGTTTCTTTGGCTGAAAATGTGTCTACATGTAGAGCTAGCACCCTCGTCTAGATTGAGGGGGAGCGTATATGTCAAAGGAGTTTCATGCATATATAGCTGAAAGAGGCATAAAACATCAACACACCTCACAAAGTGGTGTGGTTGAGAGAAAGGGAGGTCTCATGGAGATGGAATGTTGCATGGTTAAATGTCAGGATTTGCCTCATGTTTCTTTGTTGAAGGCAGTTATGTGTGTCACTTATGTGCTAAATAGATGCCCCACCAAGGCCTTGCAAACAATTACCGTTTGTAAAGATTGGAATGGCAAGAAGCCCTTTGTGGCTTATTTGTATGTTTTTGGTTATCTTGCTCATGCTCTTGTGCCTGAGTGCAACAATGCAATAAGCTAAATGATAAGGTGGTAAAATGCATTTTTGTTGGATACAGCTTAGAAAGCAAAGGGTATAGACTCTAATGTCGAGCCACAACATAGATTTGGTGAGTAGCAATGTTATCTTTATTGAGAACTCAGTTCAGCCCATGCTGATATAAAAAAATTTAGAAAAATGTATGCTCACAGGATACACTCCTCCTACCTTTGTACAATGCTAGGTAACCATATGTGGAAAAAATGAATGCTTAATAAGGTGTTGCAAATCAACCCATGCTAGCTAAAAATTAGCTTGAATTTTAACCCACAAATCATTCTATTAATGAGAAAATTATGAATGATGCAATGGATGAATAAAGGGTAGCCATATAGGTATCTAAGAGTATGCCAAAATGGTCGTTGCAAACATAACGTGATAGAAAATTAGCTACTCATTTGCCTAGTATGATATATGGAGGTTTCATCTTATTCTTTTATGGATCATACTCTCATAGCCAATATATGAAATGAAGAGGATCCTCGTTCCTTTGAGAAATCACATAAACTACGGATGAGCTAGTGCACCCACGTTGGGGAGATACATTGTGGCAAGACCCAATGACACATGGATCAACAAGACTAAGGTAAGCTCTTGACTTGAACATTATGCAATCCTACTAATGATAAAATTTTCGTTGTATTGATATATGCCCAAAATGGGGAACAATAGGCCCTTGCCCTATTTGGGTTGGGTCCTAATGTCCTTGTTAAACTTGTATTATATTATTTTGGGTTGGGTCCTAGTGTCCTTGTTGAACTTGTATTATAGTATTTATGGTTTGATGTGGGAACGATGCCTTGTTACTCTTTGACCTAGTAGAAGTCAAGCCAATCATGATTGACAGTACTAGTGTATGTTCACACAATCAAAGGACATTCCATAAATGAATCAGTGGCAATCACTATTGCCACTAACGTATTGTTTAGGCAAGCACTATTGCCACTAATGGATGTTCAAGTAAGCACTATTGCCCCACTAACGAATGTTCAAGAAAGCAAAGGACATTCCACAAATCATCATACACGAGCTTATAGACTACATGAGCCTTGCAATGTCTTTTCACAAATCATCATACATGAGTTTATAGACTACATGAGTCTTGCAATGTTACTTCATAGGGACCAAGAATATACCATTAGCTTGTAACCCATTATCACTATTGTTTAAACCATGGAAGGATGCATGTTATCAAAAATTAATATCTTTATGAAAGAATATACCATTACTTTGTAACCCATTATCACTATTGTCCAAGCCATGGAAGGATGCATGTTATAAAAAATTGATACCTTTTTGAAAGAATAGATTTGAAGAAATCATCACTTAGGGGAGACTACTCACTTATATCCATACAGTAAAAAGTTTAAGCTAGAACCAAAACCAATTCTATTAGGCATTGTTATGGTAATTAATTTATTAATTGTTAGGTAGCCCAATAAGTGAAAATAATATCTTGGGTGTTCAAGCTAAGTTGATTGTGAGTGAATCTGATCGATGGTAACACATGTGAGACGTGCCCAAGCTAAGTTGATTGTGAGTGAATCCGATTAACAGTAACTCATGTGAGATATGTGGTGTGAGTTTGATTGTGAGTGAATCTAATCAACTTCTGTGACATGTGTGACACGGTAACTTGTGTGAGACATGTGGTGTGAGTTTTATTGTGAGTGAATTTGATCAACTCTGTGATATGCACAATGCATGTAAAGACATTGTGAGTGAATCCAATGTGGGAGTTATCCGATTAATTATGTGTGACACATGTGGTAGTGAATCTAGATAATGATTTCCACTTGTCAGTATTATTTTTGTGAGTAATTCTAAAGTAATTATGATTTAACATTGTGGATTATTTTTGAGTATAGATCATAAGTTCCGGACAACAAAGGTGGACATTGGACATAATTATCTAGACGTGCACATGTGTGCAAAATAATTAATTTTGTATTGTTTGGCCCATTGTACATGTTGGGCAAGGTTTATTTTTGATGATATACTTTAAAAGCATTGGACTATGGTTCAATTTTATAAAAGCTATGCTATTTATGGTTCCAAGGGCTAAATTTATAAAATATGATTGAAATACCACGTGTGGGAGATGTCCAGGGGAGAATATTACACCCAATCTTGTGTTCTTTGATTTTTATGCTCTTGAGTTATGTGATGGTGTTTATGGTTTATTTTATTATTATTCAATTTGTGGAATATTTAAATCTCCATGTACCTAAGGTCCTAATAGAGGTATTAGAGCATGGAAAATTGAAGTATTGAATTTGGGTCATGGAGACTTGAAGAAGAAAAATCAAGAAATTGATTTTTTCTCAAAGGTTATTGGCTTGGAGAAAATTTAAAGGCTTTTCTACAACTTCAAAATACTTGCATGGGAAGTGGAGAATATGCAAAAAGCTGGCAGGCAAAGATACTAGGGCTTTGGAAAAAGATAGGGATTCATTCAAAAATCCAAAGGGTAAAGAAGATAAAGCCTCGAGAACTCTTGGAAAAAGATTGGGAGGTTCATGGGAATTTTGTGGACCCTTAGATGGGGATTGGAATCAAAGGCTAGCAATTGATGTCATTCAACCACTACTGTGCAAGCGAAACCATTCCTAGTTTCACAAAAGTGGTTTTAGCAAATTGAAGATGATTTGCAGATCCTTCTTTATGGATATCTGGAGCAAGGCTGGATAATCATTCTCCTATTCTCAAAACAGTGGCCAGAACAGGATTTGTATAATCAAGGGCTCAAGATTTTTCTCTCCTTTCTTCTTCAATTAATAGGCGATAGTTTTGTTTCCTTTCAATCAATTGGAGAAAAAGATTTGAATTAAGCTTGTGCTTAATTTCAATTACCAATTGCTTCCAATTAGCAAAACGGTGGCATCAAGGGGCGATGAGTAGTTGACGGATTTTCTTTCTGTCCCGCTAGCGATGGCGATGGTGGCGATGACACAAGTTTTCTCCTTTTCATTTTTTTTCATAGAAGCGCACAATGCTACTTCCAAGCGAGGAGAGGATTTGTTTTAAAGCTTTATACTAAGCTTTAGTTAAAGCTTAGTTCATATATATATATATATATATAAAAACACAAAATTCAGCAAGTGGGATTTCTTCTTCGATAATTTTTCTACTCATTTGAAGACTTCTTCAACGAGTTAGTATTTAGGTTTATTGTCGATATCAAGGTGTTATTGTTATTCTTATTGATCGGTGGACGCCATCGACTTTGAGTTCTTCAACAAGCCTTCTTTCAAATACACGAGAGTTAGATAAGCTTGTTGTTTTTTGCATTTTATTTTTGCACTTCCATATTACTTTGGTTTGTTCTTCTACAATGGCAACCTATCCTCTACTACCAACTATCCAAGATCAATTAAATGCACTTCAAGCTCAACTCGCCAGTGAGCGTAATCAAAGAGAAGAACTTGAGAGAAGAATTTCACGCAAGAAAAGAAGAAGATTGTCTCTCAGATTTGATTCTTCAGATTCTGAGGGGCATCGCATATGCAAGACAATACAAGCTACTCTTCAAGCACAGGAAATGAAGAAGGAAAGCAAGATTAGCCACAAAGCTTTCACTTTTTAAATTTTTGATAGTAAAAGAAGGAACCAAAGATAGTATTGTCATGGCTTAGTCAACTTGACGACTATTTTTCTGGGGAATAATTTTTGGAGAAGGACAAAGTCAAATGTGTTGCTAACCATTTTGGTTGAAAGTGCATCCCTATGGCAGAATTCCATCAAGCAAGGACCAGATAGACCAAGGACTTGGAAGGAATTTCAAAAGCTCATCAAACAAAATTTTCTTTCACTTTAATACAAAGCCACGTAGCGTCAACAACAATGGGATATGATATACCAAATTGATAAAGAAACTGTGCAAACAATGGTGGAACATTTTTGGCAAACACTTATCCAACTTTAAGCCATCGAGAGAGTGCGATTGAAGGACCAAAAGTGGAAGTTCACTGGATTAAAGTCATTAGAGCAGAAGTGAACATGTTCCATCCTCATTCTCTTAGCAACACCATTTCTCTAACGATAAACTATGAGAAGAAAAATGGATTTTCTAGGGACACTAGAGTGGTGGATTCTCACATTCCTCAGTTTCCTCAATCTAACCCTCTTTCCAAACCTTTTGAGAAATTTCAACGTAAAGGTGAAGCAACGAAGGACAATGGTTCACAAGCAAATGGAAAGAAGATCGAATCAGCAAAGAAGAATAACAATGGAGATCAAAAGCCTCGTGTGATTATCTATACAGATTTGACAAAGTAGGACATTATGCATACGAGTGCCCAATGAAGACAAAGAATCGACTTGCGGTTGTGAACGAGTGCCCAGTGAAGACAAAGAATCGACTTGCAGTTGTGAACGTGATTGAAGACAGAGACCAAGACAGTCAACCAAATTAAGAGGGTACTCTAAATCATGACTTCTACGACTAACAAGGTAAGCCTAAAACTTATTCTTATACATTGTTCAATATGAAAAGAAATTCAGAGTCCATAGGTGACCTTTTTGCCAAGCAAGAGGGAAAGATTCTTCTAGGGTATGTTTATTGATTTCCTAAATAGTAAAAGAAAAGTGCTTAGTTAAATTCAAATTATTCATCATAATAATCTCAATGACTGATATGTACTTTCTAAACATAGAAGAAAATACATATCAGACCATTCACTATTAACACCTCAGTGAATTAACAATGATGCACATATGTTTTTCGATTGATCCTAAAGGATATATGTCACTTATCATCATTTCACATTGAGCCATAGATTTTCTTATACATAAATTACTTCAATTTATTACAATTATTTTTATCTCAATACCAAGGAAAAAAATAACGAGTTGTCTGTGAAATGCTCGTGTTGGTTTCCGTGAAGGATACTCTTTTTTATGTCTGTGTGATGGATACTTTTAAGGATATTTATCTGTGATGGAGATGGATAACTTATCACAATTAAGTGTTTAGAGGGATTCTATTTGTGACGGATATTCTATCCTTACTCTTTTCACTTGCTAAAATTAAATATGCAACTAAGGACAGTTGTAATCCAAGCAAGAGGAATATCACGGTAATTAATTTATTATTTGTTGGGTGACCCAACAAGTGAAAAGAATATATTAGGTGTTTAAGCTAAGTTGATTGTGAGTGAATCCGATTGACGGTAACACGTGTGAGACATGTCCAAGCTAAGTTGATTGTGAGTGAATCTAATCAACGATAACTTGTGTGAGATGTGTGGTGTGAGACATGGCAACTTTGTAACACGTGCCACATGGTAACTCGTGTGAGACGTGTGGTGTGAGTTTGATTGTGAGTGAATCCGATCAACTCTGTGACACGTGCAACGTGTGTAAAGACATTGTGAGTGAATCTAATGTGGGAGTGAATCCGATTAATTATGTGTGATGCATGGTTTATGTGTGCGCATGGTAGTGAATCTAGATAATGATTTCTACTTGTGAGTATTATTTTTGTGAGTGATTCCAAAGTAATTGTGATCTAACATTGTGGACTATTTTTGAGTATAGATCATACGTTCGGGACAAAAAAGGTGGACATTATACAGAATTATCTAGCCATTCACATGTGTGCAAAATAATTAATTTTGTATGGTTTGGCCCATTGTATGGGCAAGGTTTATTTTTGATGATATACTTTAAAAGCATTGGACTATGGTTCAATTTTGTAAAAGCCCAATTTTGGAAAAACTATACTATTTATAGCTCCAAGGGCTAAATTTATGAAATATGATTTAAATACCACGTGTGGGAGAGGAGCCACACATGTCATCGGGGGAGGGGGGGTTGTACCTAATCTTGTGTTCTTTAATTTTTATGCTCTTGAGTTATGCTATGGTGTTTAATTCTTATTTTCTTATTATTCAATTTGTGGAATATTCAAATCTCCATGTACCTAAGGTCCTATAGGCATGTAAGCTTTATAAGTAGGTTTATAATAGGCACTAGCAACTTGTTATCTATGTCAAAGTGAAAATTAGAATCAATCTATAAATTTTGCAAAGCATTAAAACTTGCTCTTAGGGTAATTGGATTTCATGCACGGGCGTGGCACATAGACCCCCCACCGGGCCAAGGTGGCCAGGGAGAGATTCTAGCAGCTATGGATATGGGAGAGTTGACCTCTCACGCGCCTCTAGTGGGACACATGAGAGTGGACTTGGCATGATCCTACTGAGCGGGAGGAGACATTGGATGCCCATTTTTTTGCATATACAGCACGGCTAGGCCACATGATTCAGATGCCAAAGACTCATGGCACCCCGACAGGTAGGCAGTACATTGGCAGTCACATAGGGCCTCTCTCAGCGTTTCCTCTCAGATATTTGGAAGAGGCTCTGGGATAGTTTTCAGCCTCGAAAGATCACCCTCTTTCTCCAGCTAATGGCACCCAGGAGCTTGGCGGTTGGCACGTGGTTAGTCATTGGAGGTTGACTAGCAGCTTGCACGAGGTGCGGCCACGTTAGGAGTCTTAGAGCGACATTGTCTTTGGGATTGCCCAAAGGCTCAATAGGCTTGGTAGCGGATTCTCCGCATCTTCATAATGGATAGGGCCTTGATCTGGATCATTTCTTGGCACACCGTCGCTTGGGCCCACAGAGGCTAAAGTTGTCAGGGCTTATGAGGAGGATGGTGGGGGGCTTGCCCTTCAGGCTTTTCACCTCCGCATTTCGATAGTACCAGTCACAACCCCATCTACTGACCATTGGAGATCGAGCTCATGTCAGAGATGGGAGATTTGCAGTAGCATTGCAGCCTAGCACATATGGCAAGCTAGATGTAACGAAGCCATCAAGAGTACCCACACTCCACTTGCAGAATCCATCAGGAGCATTTGGCTTGACATCATCCATACCCTTCGCGGTCAGTGGGGGAAGTTATAGGGAGGCTCTGACTGCATTCGGAAGTGGCAGGAAGCTTTCTTGAGGCTCTGGAGGCCTGGCCCTTTTCTCACCGATAGAGGAGGTGATCCCACTTGGCGTTATAGACCACCTGTGTAGTTATTCCCCCCATCCCCCTGTATGAGACAGCCTTCTCCTCATAGAGCACCAGCCGAAGGGTAAGCGCATCTTTCTCCACCATTTTGATTATTTAATCCCCACCCTGTACATGAGGCAAGGTTGTATCTAACCCTTCATGGTTGTATTTGGCCCATCATGGTTATTTTTCATCAACTAATAGAAAGATATTTTTCTTGAAAAAAAAAGACTATAGGCTTCACTAGTTAGTGCTAGCTTCTTCTCCTCTGAATCCCTCTCCTTGTTGTCACCCTGCAAGGAGCTTTGCATACACTTGCAAGGAGCTTCACATACACCTGCAAGGACTCCCACTCCTCTCACTCTTGCTCACTCTTAGAACATAATAAACGAGGCACATGCATCAAGAATGGTACACAATACTCTTAACTCTCTCTCACACACACAAGCCTAGAGCATAAAAAAGCGAGTAGACAAGGAAGAATCAATTCGCATAAAGGGGAATTGCATCCTAGATTATGAGAAAAAGTTACTTATATATATAACTGGCCCTTATTCACACTTCGGTTCCCAAAAACTTATTATAAGCTTGATCATTAACCAACTTTTCTCATAATACAATGTTTTGTAGTGCCGTTCATGACACTTATTATATAGTACATGGTTACATCTTCCTCTTGTCCTTTGTTAAGATCAAACTTCATGCATTTTTTGTTGAATGTGTAGGCATAATCATTGAAGAACATGATCATTGCCACAAATTGTTGGATGATCTAGAATATTCCACCAAGCTTTGATTATTATTAGGTGTAATCACATTTTGTAGGTTCAAGGTATTAAAGCCGTTATATTCAAAGAAGGGAAAGTTGAAGCAATAGAGGGAATCTCTATCTTTGTGAGCTTTGATTTTTGCTTCAGTTCACCTCGTTGTTATCAGCATGTATATAGAGGCTACTCGGAGTGCCCATGGAGATCTTTTTATAATTATTGGTAAACTCTAGTATTTTGAGGAAGTGCATTCTTCGCATTGGCTGAATGTTTACTATGTAATGGCCATCAACATGTGGCTTTATTTCTTCATGTCTTACTTTCTGCTCTATAGGGTATTCGCTACACCATCTTTTATAACAATAATTTATCATGTATATGAAAATTTTATTTTTTAAAAGATCTGCCATGTTCGGTCGAGCCACATTTTCCCATAAGGTTCCCTCACCTACCATGGGCATTAATTCTAACATTTTTGGCCTTGGAGCCCTAATGGCTTTCTTCTCAGTAGTTGCATAAGCTTCATACATAATTAGTATTATTTAACCAAAAGATATGATCTACTATAGAGCTTTTATTATGAGTTTGGGCATAAGCAATGGGTTGCCTATTTGGATCAGCAGTCGCACTTGGGAAAGTATTTTTTGTTGTATGGCTTGACCACAGCAATGCGCGGTGCGAAAAACTATACCTTCATTTCAAATTTCAAAAAAAAAACCTCTCTTCTCCCTTGCCGCTTTTCTCCCTCTCACTTGGCCATGTGAAGAGGGAGTAAGTTATGTTTAATAAAGAGTAATTACACACACACACACACACACACACATGCATGCATATACATAAAAATAATGAATAGGACACCCATAATATATATAAAGGGCTTGAAACTTTCACAAACCAAACATTATAAAAAACCATAGACAAATTAATTAATTAATAGGCACCAAAAGAACATTTTAGTCTCATGTTCGATTGCATTGGTTGCATATTCACTTAAACCAACCTACATTCGTGCATTAATTAATGCCCAATTTCGTAGGCATTAAATAATGCCCTAAGGTACCTAGCTCCTTCCCTTCCTTCATGACATACATACGGAGTCAAAGTTAGCTCCTTCCACCGCCACCTTCCACTCCTTCCCCTCCTATACTGCGACAAACATACGGAGTCAAAGTTACCCCCACCCCCCATCTTCCCTCTTCCCCTTGTCGTGCCTATACAGCTTCCTTGCTAGGATATGCGAGGAGGACCACCAAATCGATAGAGAGAGACATACATAGAGAATAGCGTGTGTCAATCCTAGAGAGAGAGAGAGAGAGAGAGAGAGAGAGAGAGAGAGAGAGAGAGAGAGAGAGAGAGAGCATTTACACATGCCCTTGTTATATATACTAGAAAATTAAATCACCAACCTTACTAAACATAATTTGTGCCTGTAATATTCTTCTCTAATTAATTTTGTATATGTATATATATATATATATATATATATATATATATATATGTATGTATATATATATGTATATGTATATATACATATACATATATACATATATATATACATATGCATATATGTATATGTATATATACATATAATGTATATATATACATATACATGTGTATATATATACATATATATGTATATAATGTATATATATACATATATATGTATATATACGTATACATATATAATGTATATATGTGTATATATATACATATTTTACCCATCAGTTTGGGGATGGAAAGAAGAGAAAAACTTTGAGGTAGTCCCCAAGTTTTCAAATAAAGCCCACCAAAAATTGCTTGTGAACTTAGAATCTCTATCATATATTATTTCAGAAGGCATCCCATGTAGTCTAAAAATGTGTTGGATGGATAAAGAGCCGTGCAGCTTGTGCAGACTTCAATGTTTTATGACAAGGAATAAAATGTGATTGCTTGCTAAATCTATCAATAGTAACCCAAATCATGTCATGACCTTGTGGAGTTCTTGGAATACTGGAGAGACGGAAAACTCTCTCACTTGTAGTAAGAGTAGCACGATCCACGTGTAGCTCAATCCAATGGGATTTGCATCCCTGTCGGAGCTAGGGATTCGACCCGTACCGGTGCACAAGAGCTTATCCACAAATGGAGAGAATGCTCATGGCTACCATCACTTGACACTAGACTAAGCATACACACAAGCTCAACTTGTCCTCATTCCTACACACCCCTTCATTCACAAATACAAGCAAGAGGAATACAATCACTATGCACTCAAGCAAAGAGAAAGACCTCACTCCACTCCTATCTTCCTACAAGCATGCACACATTCAAGCATCAAGCTTCCATGAAAGCTTCAAATCAATCCATGTACTCAAAAATGAAATACTAAAAGCATGCATAAGAGTAAAATGATTAGAGAAGAGGATGAGAAAGACTCATGACATTGCTAATGATTCAATGAAGAGATTTACCTCATACAATAATGTAGATGGGGTGAGAGAAGAGTCTTCACCTCTATGGAGAAGAGGGAGAGTAGGTCTCTCAAAGGAGCTCTTGCATGAACTAAGCCCAAAAGTGTATCTAAGCTCTCAAATGAGCCACCTTTTATACAAAAATTCTAGGACTCCCATAAGTCCCCATGTGGGATTATTATCACACCCTCTCCCACATTCATCTACAAAGTGGAACTCTTTTCAAGAGCCCTAAGTATCGTTTTTGTTGCATCCTGGTATTGATCTTCATTTGCAAGCAACACTCCCCCCTTCCTATTTTGCGCACGTCCTCGAGCGCGGTAGTAGCAAGAGCTGCAACAAAAAAAACAATTGATACGAGTAAAGTCCTTTATTGAAAAGAAAAGAAAAGAAAAGAAAAATCAGCAATGATGACTTCACACGTGAGCATACAAGTGCAGGGCTGATTATAGTTTTAATTAGTACTAAAATAGGTGAGTAGAGATGAGTCAAAATGAGACTGGAGTGGTAGATAATGCTATGCAAAGGCAAATGTGCTTAGTACACCGCCGGTTATGACCGCAGTCTCAATGTCCTACCAGTACTTAAGTTATTCCTAAGTGGCAAACCTACTCCTAAATATGAGCAAAGGTGATTGGAGCTCTCTCTTGTTTTTCATTTTCTTTTTTTCTTTTTTTTTCTTTTTTATATTATTTTTTAAATATGTGTGTAGAAGGTGATAAAGATTAAGTTTCTATCCCCATGAGACCCAAGCAATGGCCAAGAGACCTCCGCCAAGAGAATCCAAAGACCGCTAAGTATCTCAAGGGCGACGGACCCTTTTTCTTTCCTTTTATGACCTAAGGAGTACCCCCTGAAGATGAGGGCATCGGTCTTGAGGGCCCATAGTGTACCCCCGAGTCCTACCAACATCTATCAAGGCGATAGATTCCTCAAAGTTCTTCTTCTGAAGTGTTTAGACATCAGTGTTCACCCCATGGAAACCAAGGCATCGGCCCCAAGGTGCTGAGACATCCCCAGGTCCTACCAAGCACTTCGCATGGCAGTAGACACTTCATGTCGCAATTCACTTTGTATATATATATTTTTGTAGGGTATATTTTCATAAATTTTTATTACTCGTAGCACCTAGCTCATATCTAAGAGATAACTACCACTAGGGATAACTAATATACCTTGAAGACATAAGTACTTGGCATACTCCCTTGGTATATATCCTACACTGTCCTTGGATAGACATATCTTTTACTAAGTCTTCTAAGACTCTAGAATTCACTCACCATATTTTAACTACAAATCAAAAACTCAAACCAGCCAATATTGTGTACATGCAAACCATATATTCGAAAGATAAGAGCACTTAAAGAAATAAAGATTAAGATTTGCATACACCTGTTGTAGTGCCCTGTTGATGTTGTTCGTTTGCCTTGAATAATTGCTGATCTTGTGCAGATTGCTTCTCCTTGATCCCTGTAGGCATAGCATATCTCCCCCCTTCCTAATTTGTGTGCACGATAGGTGGACTGTAGGGGCGTATCTGATGCTCTTCTTAAGCTGAGATCCCTGCACAAAGTTTTATTAACAAACAAAGAAAAAAACAAAAGAATAAAATTTGTTAGTGGTGCCAAACACCGAATATAGCCGAGGGGAAAAAACCCAATGGGAGAAAAGTGCCCTGGCTTGTCGTTCTTATTGTGGAGTCAGTGAGTTACTCTTGCGCTGATGGTGGGTCCGTGTCCTCGTCTGCTGGAAAGATGGTATCAATTTCCTCAGGATGCAGAGACAACCCCTCACAAAAACCGGCCTCTGGAGAAGGTGGTAGAGGAAGGAGTGCTTCCTCACTGAAATATGGCATTGGTTCTATGGGAAGGTTAGTCAGACAGTTTTGATTTTGGAACTGTGCAATGTAGGTACTCATATTGATCCAATATTGACATGTGGAGGGTTGGGGAAGGAGGGCTTGCAAGATTGGTAGTTGCAAGTCATTTAAGCTTGTATCCCTCCATTGTTGTGCTTGTACCTCCTCAGGTAATCTTCGTTGATTTGGTCCCCTCTCTGGTATTCTCACATTAAGAAGATTATGGCGTTGGGGAGTAATTCCCACAATTTGCTTCATTAAGGCCGTGCCATATCGTCTAAAGTAAGAGCGGCATATCCAACAAATATGTGAAGCTTCTTCTAATACAAGCCGTGCACACTCTTGACAATGTGGAAATGGGTGATGCTGTTGATAGAATAATGTGACAAAGTGATGCCCACAGCAACTTTCACCTAAGGGAGCATAGAAGTACCTAGAATGTGTTTGAAATGGAGGAGCACTATAACCCCCGCGATGATCTGGTCGAGTACTATCGGGGTCAATGCATGGTGGACATGTATCACGCCAAATATCCATCAGGAGTTATCTGGACGTAGAACAATGAAATTTAGAACACTCATATCCATCATTACAATTCCAATAAAAAAACAAGATTATCTCAAAGAAAACACATCTTCTAAAGGCATAAGGAACTACATTATTCAAACATTGATTTACCAAAAAGCTTTAATTGTAGTGTTAATGCCTTATCTTTAGTTTTTGGTATATCCTTTTTAAGAGGTGTAGACTTTAGCAATTGTCTTGGAATTTGAGCAAGATAAGAGGATTTAGGCAGTGAAGCACCAGAATCTATGCTCAAATGAGACTCCTTTGGACTTGTCTTAGGTACACCAGTTGATGGTTGAATTGTGAAACAAGGAGAAATAGGGGCAACAGTTGTTTCAATACATGTTTTAGGAAGATCAACACAAGTAGATTTGTAGGAGCTATCACAGCCACCTTTCCTTTCTTGGGGAATTTGTGTTGATTTCTTTTGCACCCACTGATATGGGCAATCAGGGGTGACTCTTGGAATCTTTTTGAAACACTCTTTTACCTTTAGCAATCCATGGCATTTTGGAAGCCAAATTGATGTTGCACCCTCATAATAACCTTGTGCTTTAAGAACCCGTTTTGGGATCCATCGAGTAACAATGCGAGATTTAGGCTTGGAAATGATGTGCTTCTTAAGAGGCTTAGCAACTGGACTAGGTGGTACAAGTTTGTACGCATCTTTGGGTAGCCACATTGATGAATCCTTCTTGCCTGGCCTTCTTTGAGCAGCAACTAGAGTAGTTGGAACATACCAGCCATGGCCCTCACTTGAGTACTCATCAATTATCCACATCATTTTTTTTGGAGCTTCAAGAGCAGATGTTGATTGTGGGTTGGGTAAGGTAGAAACATTACCCTTTTGACACGATAAAGCTCGCGGTGTAGCAGATCCCAAGATGCAATCAGAATCAATTTGCAACTTGTATTGTCTATTCTTCCAATCCAATGAGCAATTGGTAGCACTTAACCACGATCTACCGAGAACAACCTCTACTACTGCCTTGGACTTACATGCCACATAAAAGGGCACTAACATCTGGCGATCCTGAATGGTCATCATAATGACACATTTTCCCTCTATAGGGTTATCTTCTCCGGAGAAGCTTCGTAGGTCCACAGGAATTTGCACAAGTGGTGGTTGACCCAAGGCTATCCAGGTGTTAAACGAGAGAACATTATAATCTGCACCAGAGTCAATTAAGGCAGAGACAAAGTAGGTAGTCTCATGAAGATAAAGTCTCACTTGAATATTGAATGGTTCAACATATGGCTCATCAGTAGCCAATTGTATGGCTAACATAGAAGCTTTGCGACGCTCCTTGGCTTTTGCAACTCTAGCTTTAGCCTCCTCTTGAGCCTGACGTTTAAGTAGGTCAAGTGCTTTTTTCCGTGTTTGTGCAGCATGCATCTGTTGAAGCATGGCTTCAGTTAATGGTTCATTGTATTTCTTGAGACGACTTCCATTAATGAAGTTAGGCATTTGCTCACCTTCTAGTGTCTCCAGACGCACCGCACCACTTGGAGTAAGCTCATTAATCACAAATGGTCCTAGGCCACGTTTCTTGAGCTTTCTCTTATGCTTCTTAAGTGTGTATAAGAGCACCAGGTCTCCTTTTTTGAATCGGCCCGTTGTTACATTTCTATCATACCATTGCTTTTGTCTCCTCTTCTCAGCATACATTCCCATTACCGCTAATAAGCGGGTTTCATCAAGCTTTTCCAATTCGTCAACACGTTGTGAAAGCTCATGACCAGTCCAATCCAGTTGTTTAGCTACTCGTAGAGTAGGTACAAGAAATTCAATGGGAAGAATTGCGTCTAGCCCAAAAGCAAGTTCAAATGGGGTTGTACCCACAGATGTTTTATAGGCTGTCCTATATGCCCAGAGAACTGAGTGCAACTTCTGCTCCCAATCAGTCCTATGTCCCTCAACAATCTTTGTGAGTGCTGTGCAGAGAATCTTATTAGTACTCTCGGCTTGTCCATTGGTCTGGGGATGATAGGGTGCAGAACGCTTGTGAATTACCTTAAATTCTTGAAGCAAAAATTCTATGACTTCATTTACAAAGTGTACACCTTGATCACTAACAATCTCAATAGGTAAGCCATAGCGTGTAAACACGTACTCATACAAGAACTTAGCTGTGGTTCTGGCATCATTTTTGACTGTTGCCTTTGCCTCTACCCATTTGGTCAAATAGTCGGTTGCGACTATAATATATTCTGCATGCGTGTTACGAGCTGGAGGTTTAATGGGACCGACAAAATCAATACCCCATTTTGCAAAAGCACGTGTGCTTAACATAGGCCGCAATGGCATGTTGTCCTTTGTGATGGGAGGTTTGGTCCTTTGACAGTCGTCACAACGTTTCACATATTCTTCGGCATCCATTTGTAAGGTTGGCCACCAAAGCCCAGACCACCTAATCAACTTTGCTGTGGTATTGCCAGAAAAGTGTCCACCCCCAACACCTGCATGTGCATGAGTTAAGATTTTCAGATAGTCAGCTTCACATACACACATGCGTAAGACGCCATCCTTGCCCCTCTTGTAGAGTTGGCCTTCTATTAGCATATAGTTTGCCGCTTCAATTTTAATAGCCTGCTTTCGATGTTTAGGAATTGTTTGATCCAAATGACCATGCTGAAGGTAGTCCACAATATACTTACTCCAACTTGGTGTAGTTGAAATTTGGAATAATGTGACATTATGAATTGGCTTCTGAATTTTACATGAAGCACAGTTACGAACAAATGTTTCAGCATCTGCATGCATGGTAGGCCACCATTGCCCATCCTGAGAGATACGTCGCACACAAGTGGTAGCTGATGCATGGATTCCATCTATACCCTCATGTGCCCATTCCAAGATCTCCTCATATTGGTCGGGGTTAGGTATAAGCCTCAACACTCCATCATTACCCTGACGATATAATCTCCCTGAGGTTAGCTTGAATGGTCGCCATAGGTCCACATTAGGACCCGCTAGTTGTATTTGCCCACTTGTCAAAATTTCTAAAATGGATTCAGACCATCTAGGAGCTGTCTCTACAAGGAAAAGTGTTGAATCTAACATATCATCATCCACACCCACAGGAGCTTCGCCAGAGGTGATTCGAGACAAATGATCTGCTCTTAGATGAGTTGTTCCTTTTCGAACTGCAACTTCAAAATCAAACTCAAGAAGGATGATAAACCACCTTACTATCCTTCCAGTTGCACATGGCTTATTCACCAAATATAGCAATGCTTGATGGTCCACAAAAAATATGAATTTGTTTGCCAAAAGGTAATGGCGAAACTTTTTCACTGCATATATCATGGACAATCCTTCTCTTTCTGTTGTGGTGTAATTCCTCTCAGCATTGTTCAACTGTCGACTAGCATATGAGATTGGGAAATCCTTATTGTGTTCTCCCGATTGAGCCAAAATACATCCAATTGCAAAGTTGGAAGCATCAATATGGACATGAAAGATTTGGTTCCAATCTGGTGCCCGTAAAATGGGTGCAGTCACTAATGCTTGCTTCAACCTTTCAAAGGATTCCTCACACTCATCAGTCCAATTAAACTTTACAAGAAGAGCATATAATGGTCTGGCTAGGACAGCATACATGTAGATGAATCTACGGTAATAGCCACAATGTCCCATGAATGTTTGTACCCCTTTAGGGTTGACAGGCCGAGGTAATGAGACAATGACATCTATTTTACCCATATCTGTTGAAATCCCATTGCGAGAAACAATATGGCCCAAAATTTTCCCTTGTCTTACCATAAATTTGCACTTGTCAGGATTTAAGCATATACGATAAAGTTGACACTTTTGAAACACAAGTCTCAGGTGTTCTATATGATCATCACGCTCTTGTGAGTGAACACATAAATCATCCATGAAAATCTCAAGAAATTGCCTAAGGTACTCCTTGAATACATGACTCATTAACCGTTGAAAGGTTGCTGGTGCATTTGTTAGACCAAATGGCATAACACGATAAGCAAAGATGCCATCTTCAGTAGCAAAGGCTGTCTTGTGTTGATCCTTTGGATCAATTGACACTTGATTGTACCCGGAGAATCCATCCAAGAAACTATATGCCTTTTTCCCTGCAACTCGTTCCAGAACATGATCCGTGATTGGAAGTGGGTAATGATCACGCACAGTAGCTGCATTTACCTTCTTGAGGTTGACACATACTCGAAGTTTTCCATTTTTCTTGGGCACCACTACAATAGGGGAGACCCATTCAGTGTGTTCAATCTCATAGATAAATTCTGCCTCTAAGAGCTTGTCTATTTCTTCCTTTATCTTCCGTGCAAAGTTTTCATTGTAAGTATAAGGACGTTGCTTGGAGGGTTTTGCATCCTCTCGCAATGGAATTGTATGTTGACATATGCTTGGATCAACTCCTTTGAGGTCTTTATAACTCCAAGCAAAAACATCACGATACTCCTTTATTGTTTGTATTAATAACTTCTCCTCATCTAAGGACAAGTCTGTGGCAATCCACACATAGCGAGGCTCTTCTCCTGGCTTAGCAATATCAATCTTTTTTGCATCCTCTGGACCATCGTATGAAACCCCTGGCACGTTTGGTTTTTGTCGCATAGGCTGTTGAAGAACAATCTTCCGATCTTGAAGAGTGTACTGTGTGAAATTGGGAGGAACATTTAGACCTTGCTCTTGTCCACTTGAGTCTTCACTTATTGAAGACCATGCGGTTTTGAGCTTTCCTTTGCTATCTTGCATCGGATTTTTTTGTTTAACCGTTGTCTTAGCACTTCCCACACTCTTTTTTGAATCGGTTTTAGACTTGAGTTTTGGTTTTTGTTTCCTCGTCTTTTTACAATTTTTGCTAACAGTTGTTAGCTTTTCCCCTGCTTGGAATCCATCTGATCGTTTGACTTGGTCTTTGATACTGTCTTGTGCTTGGACATAGTATAGATATCCGTTCGTTCCTGAGAAGTGAGGTGGTGGTCGAGAGTT
This sequence comes from Cibotium barometz, assembly GCF_041138505.1. NCBI lineage: Eukaryota > Viridiplantae > Streptophyta > Polypodiopsida > Cyatheales > Cibotiaceae > Cibotium > Cibotium barometz. The sequence continues at coordinate 674,216 of NC_141079.1, forward strand.
TTCACTCTTAGATTCCTCCTTTTCTTTCTGCAGTCTCTCACGTTGTTCACGCTCATCTTGTCTACAGGTTCTTTTATGGCTCTTATAGCATTTACGTTTAGGTCGGCTTCTAGGGATCTCTACTTGAACCTCCCTTCCTCTCAAGAGTAGGCGTGCCTTTCCTAACTCTTCCTCAGGGGTTGTATCTTCATTATCAAAATCAGATCCCCAGCCATCTTCCTTATCAGCATCATTAGCAGATTCGAGTGTCAAGTCCTCTACTGAGACTTCCTCGACATGCATAGCTGTTGTGGATGTATCCCTATAGTACAAATCATCTAGAAGGGCACGTGTTTGTACCATTCGTATAGGAATAATATCATATCCATCAGAGTCACAGAATTGAATTGGCTTTGGTAAAGCACATGTCGATAATGTTGCAAGGACATGACTCCATTCTAATGGATCAATTAAATGCTCAGGGAAGGGTTGTGGAATGTATGCCTCGTCTGATACACTTCGATTACCCTTAAGTCTCTCAGTGTTGAAATCCCTACATGAGGCTCCACACATCCATAGATCTTCTCGCCCATCTGACAATGTAACTCTTGAGTCCTCAGATGAAGCAGAATCAAACTCATCTATTGGAGACCTTGTTACATCACGATATGAGTGATTCCTTAGGTTGACCCTTGTGATGACAGAATCATGTCGGAGGTACAAGTAATTGTATCCCCAATCTTGAATCATTTGAAATTGTCGCATGAATGGTCTACCCAATATCACTTCGTAGTTTGGATGTTTTCCAAAATCCACTACTGCAAAGGTGTGCTCATATTCAATCCCACATGTGGTGACCAATACGTTCTCGAGCAGCCCAAGGGGATGTTCTAAGCTTCCATCTGCTAGCTGCAAGCGCATCCTGGTACTCCTAATAGCTGGTTTGCCCCATTTTTCCCAAATGGACCGTGTTACAATGCCCACTCCTGCGCCACTATCAAGTATTGCAGTTGAAGATACTTTTTGCACTTCTAATGGGAGGGTAGCATTTCCCTGATCGTCTTCACAAAATTTTCCTACTTTGTTGATAGGAACTGGCATTACATGCTTTGTTTCAGGGTGTATAGTACACTCATGGTGACCCTTTTGTAGCAATACCTGCTCTGACAAACATGTGGCAATATCATTCCACAACTCAGGTTTAAGCTTTATCAATTCAAGCAAAGGTAAGTTACAAGCCACTGGTGCAGACAAAATAGCTTGCACCATACTCATATCTTTCTCCTTAGTCAACCTTTTATGCATGGAGGGTATCCTCAAAGTTTGAGAACAGTTCTCATATTCTCCCAGATATGATGGTAAGGTTTTCATTGTATGCTTACTTCTAGGAGAAACAATTGTTTGACCTTCCTCCTGGATGCTTGGGTGTCTAAATTTGTTTTCCGTGCCCCTGGTAAAATCCACCTCAGAGAATGGAGGCGAACTAACAGAAGACATGTTTTCATTTATTTTCTCATTTACAGCGGCCCACATGTCATTTGCCATGTCCTCATTAGCATCAATAATTTCATCATTGTATGGGAAGACAAGGCTAGGTGATGGCAAAATGTCATCTTTCAATGGAGTGTCAATTGGTGCAGACCTTTCGCTATGAGCTTGTGAAATGAACTCACTTTTCATTTCCCTACTTGATGACACTTCCGGTATAGTTTCTAATGTTGGCTTAAGAGAGGTTGGGCCTCGAGGAATAGGTGGTGGTGGTCCCTCAAGTATTGACTGAGCTTCCCTAATGAGTTGCTGATGTACAGCTAAATTGATCTTCTCCTCACGAGGGTTTGGGTATTCTTGAAGCTTTTTGGGTAGCTCAGATAAAGCTGCAATGCGACTTCTATGAGCATCAATGATGGCCTCTAGAGTCTCATTCACTTTTTCCACAAAAACAGAACCCCCAGAACTAACCTCAGTCGTACTAGCCTTATCTTGTTTAACACTAGGCTCAGGTTGAGGTTGATGTTCCTCACGCACTTCCTGGGATGTAAAAGTTTTATCCCGTATGTTTTGTTTAGAGGTCTCCTGAGAACTAGTGGATGTACTTTTAGTTTGTTTGTTTCGGTTCTTCTTCCTCCTAGTGGTTTTTTTTCTACTGGACTGTAGGGTTTTGTCCACTAGATTTGTCTTAGCGTCCCTAGTTCGAGGTGTCTCATCAGTTTGTATTTCAGCGTTTCTTGTCTGTGATCGAGTCATGACTCTAAGTGGTACGACATCCTCATTCTCAGATGAAGGTGGTGATGGAATTGCCCCTACAAGGTTAAGTGAAACCTTTGGTTGAGAGGTGCCTTCCTCATGTGGTTTCAACAGACAATCCTTCGGGAAGTGTTCGACACAACACCCTAGACAATATCTCTCTATTGGTGGAAATTGTTGTGCTGTTGTATTGGATCTAGATGCTTGCCTTGAGCGATGTGGACAATCACGAGCCCAATGGGGTTCTCCACACTCATAACAGGGGCCCATTGGTTTGGTCTCTACTTTTCTTGGCTGCCATTGACCTGAGGGGCCTGGAGTCCTAGGTTGGTAGCCGCCTAGCAACATTAAAGAGTTTTGTTCCCCTGGTTGAGTCTCCAGTGCTTGGCTTGGGTATGCGGGACTTTCAAAGATATTATCCTTGGATGAATATGATACATATTCTTCCTCCACATAGCCTGGGTTTACCAATTCTCTACACATATTTGAATTGTCATAGTCCACAACCCTTACAGGAGCAGTCCCTGGAGCAGGAGGTTGAGCACCAAGAACAGGTCGTGCTTGTTCTTGTGTCATCGGTGGCTTACGTTCAAAACTAGTATACTGTTGATACATTTGTGGAGCCACTCCACCCCTCGGTTGCTCACGTTCTTGAAGTTATCGGTGAAATCCATAGCATCATGGCAACACTCATTGAAACTTGTATGCTTCTTCGCATAGAGATGTGTATGCAGTGTCGAATTTTTGAGGCCTTTTAAGAAGAGAGAAATTAATCGACTTTGGGCGGGTTTCTCATCTTCTGGGCAACGATTAATGTACTGCTTCATTCTATTTACACAGTCTCTAACACTCTCATTCTCTCCTTGCTTGAAAGAGTAGATGTGTGCTACTGTGTCATGTTGAATTCCCATCAAGGAAAAAGCAGCAATGAATCTCTCTTCCAAAACTCGTAAAGAAGTTTTGTCTGAAGCTTCTAATGCCTGAAACCAAGCAAGGGCTTTTCCTTCAAGAGTGAGTCCAAACCCTTCTATTTGAGTATGCTTATCAGCAACTTGCTCAGCTCGAACTGCTTGCCTAAAAGCTGCTACATGGTCGTATGGGTCTCCCGACCCTTCATATTTCTTTACCAATTTCTGAAGAGTTGATGGCCTTACTTGTCGTGAATACTCATCATAGGGCCTACGGCCTCTCACTCTCAGTGGAAATTGTTCCTCTCTTTGGAAAGATGGTCCACATGTTTCCAAAATTGGTGTGGGTACCCTATTACCAGCCTCACCAAACCCCTCTAAAGATCTTGGCACCCTCATTTCAGGAGGTGCACTTATAGGAGGCCGAGTTGGCTCCCTTCTCATCCGATTGTCATAGTGGGAAAGATGTTGTTGTGGTGGTGTGACCTGTGGTCGCACATTTGGTGTAGGACGATATCGTGGTGCTAGAGTTGGGCTACTAGCAGAGGTCCACTTAGATGTTGAAGGTCCCTCTCTAGTGAACTCTCGTAGGGGAGGAGCAACAGTTTCTCCAAGAAAGGCTGTCTCTCCTGGTTTGGCTGTATGTGTTGAGAACACTTCCATAAATAATGGTTGTCCTTTCCACGTGAGTTCCCTAATCTCTTTCCAATCTAACGTTCGATATTCATTGGCCCATTTATCAACTATTTTGTTCATGTGTCCTGCACACTTCTCAACTACCACTACATAAGCTAGAGGAAGATCCAGCTCTGGCGATTTTGTTGTGGCATAGTATCCCTCTAACGAATCCTTATAGACCTCTTGAAGTGGGTCATCCTGTAAGACCTTTGTCACAGGAATTTGTCGTACAAACTCCCATTGACTTTCATCCCCCTGATCCTTTTTGCTCTTGCCTTTCCTATCCCTTTCCAAATTTAGATCTACAAGGAGTAAATCATCTATGGATGGCTTTGAGGACTGGGCATTGGATGGTCCAGGCATGTCCGGCTCGATGAGCCAATCATCTCTAGACACCCTTGCTCTGGAAAGTTCTGATAAGTCTAAGAACTCGGTTTTAGAGAGCTCCCCTAATTTGTCTACCTTTTCTGGATGGTAGGTGACTTCGTAGCGAACACCATCTCCACCCATATACATGTTACCCTGGTCATTGACTAGAGGTGCTCTTTCAAGTTCTGAGAATATGTCGGCGATCTTAACAAGATACCGTTGTTGTGGGTCCCTAAAGATCTCAGCTCCCTGAGCATTTGTGTAGACATATTGGAGTCTCACATTGAATGTTAACCCCATGGTATCGGCTTCAAATGGATTAAAGGATCGTGTGGGTGTCCTATTTTGGGCTACGGGATAACTATTTGTCGGCTCTAGATTGTCCATGGACAATGAACTAGTTGTTCTGGAGGAAAGGGTATCGGATTGGGATTCAGTAAGGGTTTCAGCAATATCTGCCAAATTGCCTACCGATTGGGTCCCACTTTCTTGCGTAGGTACTCTAGAAGGTGCCCTAGGCCCTATGGCAGAATCTATCAGACGTCCTGACCGTAAGTGCATAAGGTCAAAATTTTTTTGGTTTTTTTTGGTTTTTATTTTAGTTTTGGTTTTTGTGTTTTGTTTTTTTGATAAAAATATATATATATATGTATATATATATATTTTTTTCCCTACCTAACCACTAGAGACAATTAAAAAAGAAAATGTATGGTGTACTTATCTAACCTATTTTTATTTTTAAAATTGTTTTTATTTTTAAAATGATTTTATGATTTTTTTGATTTTTACTCTTTTTTTTTTAATTTACACAAAATTATGAATCACCCTAAAAAAAAAAATACTAACTATGCACAAAGTTACAAAAATGAAAAAAATGCAGTTTACACTAATGAAGAACTACAAAATATGCGAAAAATAATAGACTCCTAAAAAATAAATAATTTCCTTTTGTTTGTTTTTTTTTTGTTTTTTTTTGTTTTCTGTTTTTTTGTTTTTTTTAATAAAATGAATAAATTTCGTGCCAGATAAAAAAAATATGACTATACTAATTATGCATCATTTACAAAAATTTTATAAAAAAATAAAAAATGCAAGCTACTTAAATTATGCAAAATTTTAAATGATGAATAATGATTTCAAAATAAAAATTGTTTTCTTCTTTTTTTCTTTTTGCCTTTTTTCTTTTGTTTTGTTTTGTTTTGTTATATTACAAAAATTTAAAACAATGCAAATTACCCAATTATGCTAAAAAATAAAAAAATAAAAAATAAAAATATGCACACAATATGGACTCCTAAAAAACAAATAATTTTTTTTAATTTTTTTAATTTTTTTAATTTTTTTAATTTTTTTAATTTTTTTTTTCTTCTCTCTATTTTTTAAGTATTTAATTGTTCTCTTTTTTTTTTCTTTTTTTCTTTTTTTTTTATAAAAGATTTTCTACTATTCTTTTTTTCTTTTTTCTTTTTTTCTTTTTTTTTTAATAAGAAATATTATATTTTTTTTTGTTTTTTTTAATTTAAAAATAAAAAAACATAAAAATTAAAAAAATAATATTAAAAAAATAAAAAAAAGAGAAATTTCCACCTACCTTATCCGCACCGCTCGGCGCTCTCGCTCCCGGATTCGACGCGCACCCACTCGTCTTCAATGCGCCTCGCTGTCCTCTGGCTTCTTCACGCCTCCTCGCACAAAGGCCCCTTCACAGCCAGCTGGGTCAGTGCGCCCCCGGCCACCTCTCCTTCACCAACGAGACAACCTTCTGATGTCGCCTCACAGCTGCAGCGCCTCAGCACACCAGCCCTTCGCCACCTTCGCAACCGCAGCCCGCCTTCGCTTCTTCTCCTACAGCTGCTGCGTTCAGCGGCCTGCCTCTCGCCAGCCACCCACCACTGCCTTGCTCTCCACACACTGTTCAGTTCATCAGCGGTCTTCGTCGATGGCCTTTAGCTGCAGTCGGCGGCTTCTGTCCAGTCAGCCACCAACACTGCCTTTCTCACCGGCTTAGGATTGCTTCTTAGCTACCTTCAGCGGCCTCTTCACCTAAAACTGAGGCGCCCGGCCAGCCGCTTCCACCTCTTCGCATAGAATATATATATATATATATATATATATATACTCTTTAAACCGCCTCTGCGCTCCCTTCAACCGGCTAGTCAACAGTGGTGCACACATACATATATATATTATATATATATGTATCTAAACAGATATATATATATATATATATATATATATGTTTATTTATTTATTTTTTTCTGCTACGACGCCTCCCCACAAAACAGCAAAACAACAAAACAATAAAGGGAAAAACAGCCGCTTCACTACTTCCTACCAACCTCTCTTCCGCTCTCCCCCTTAAGCGGGCTTCGCACTTTGGGAGCCTATGGAGCTTGCATAAGCTATGGAAAAGCTTAGCAATGCACCTCTTTTATTATTATTATTTTTTATTTGTCACTAATTACATGTTTAGCGAAAAGCATGAAAGCATGAAATGGCAAAAGAAAACAATGAATGTAAGCATAATGACGGTACTTGAAAAGCAATAAAACAATAAAACATAAAAAAAACAATGCGGGAGAAACCTCAACCGCTCAATGGTTAACCTTATCCACTCACACTGGGATCACACACCCAAACTTAACCTAATCACTCAATGGTTTTGCAACCAAAAGAGGAAATAGTGGTGGTTTCCACACACTCTCAACCGGATTTGAGTCTTCTCCCCGGCAGCGGCGCCAATGGAGAGACGGAAAACTCTCTCACTTGTAGTAAGAGTAGCACGATCCACGTGTAGCTCAATCCAATGGGATTTGCATCCCTGTCGGAGCTAGGGATTCGACCCGTACCGGTGCACAAGAGCTTATCCACAAATGGAGAGAATGCTCATGGCTACCATCACTTGACACTAGACTAAGCATACACACAAGCTCAACTTGTCCTCATTCCTACACACCCCTTCATTCACAAATACAAGCAAGAGGAATACAATCACTATGCACTCAAGCAAAGAGAAAGACCTCACTCCACTCCTATCTTCCTACAAGCATGCACACATTCAAGCATCAAGCTTCCATGAAAGCTTCAAATCAATCCATGTACTCAAAAATGAAATACTAAAAGCATGCATAAGAGTAAAATGATTAGAGAAGAGGATGAGAAAGACTCATGACATTGCTAATGATTCAATGAAGAGATTTACCTCATACAATAATGTAGATGGGGTGAGAGAAGAGTCTTCACCTCTATGGAGAAGAGGGAGAGTAGGTCTCTCAAAGGAGCTCTTGCATGAACTAAGCCCAAAAGTGTATCTAAGCTCTCAAATGAGCCACCTTTTATACAAAAATTCTAGGACTCCCATAAGTCCCCATGTGGGATTATTATCACACCCTCTCCCACATTCATCTACAAAGTGGAACTCTTTTCAAGAGCCCTAAGTATCGTTTTTGTTGCATCCTGGTATTGATCTTCATTTGCAAGCAACAAATACTTGAGATGAAATCCATAGTGATGGATTCCCAAGGAGCATTTGGAACTGGTAAGGATTGCAACAAACCAGGAGTCTTTTGCCTATCATACTTGGATTTTTGACAAACCAAGCATGACTCTATGAAGTCATGGATGTCTCTTCGAAGTGTGGGCCAGTAGAAGAAACGCTCTAGTACACTCAAAGTGGCTGCCCTTCCTCAATGAACTACATATGGAGGCTGATGGCCTTCTCTCAACACTTTCTCGAAGAGGAAGAGTTATACAAAGGCGATTATTCATCAAGAGATAACCGTCTCTGATAAAGTTCTGTATGAGACCCTCCTTGTTATAAATTTGCCCAAACAGCTGCAAAATGTATATACATACATATATATGTATATATATACACATATATACATTATATATATATGTGTGTGTGTATATATATACATATATGTATATATATACACACACACATATATATAATGTATATATGTGTATATATATACATATATACATTATATGTATATACGTATATATACATATATGTATATGTGTATATATACGTATACATATATATGTATATATACGTATACATATATAATGTATATATGTGTATATATATACATACATATATATGTATATATGTGCATATATACATATATATGTATGTATATATATACACATATATACATTATATATGTATACGTATATATACATATATAATGTATATATGTACACATATATACATTATATATGTATATATACGTATACATATATAATGTATATATGTGTATATATACATATATATGTATGTATATATATACACATATATACATTATATATGTATACGTATATATACAACACACATATATATACGTATACATATATACGTATATATATGTGTTGTATATATACGTATACATATATAATGTATATATGTATACGTATATATACAACACATATATATATATATATATACACATATATACATTATATATGTATACGTATATATACAACACATATATATATATATACACATATATATACGTATATATGTATATATGTGTATATATACATATATATACAACACATATATATGTATATACACATATATATACATATATACACATATATATATGTGTTGTATATATATGTGTATATATGTATATATATGTGTATATATGTATATATATGTGTATATACACATGTGTTGTATATATATGTGTATATATGTATATATATGTGTATATATGTGTATATATGTATATATATGTGTATATACACATATATATGTATATATATGTGTATATACATATATATGTGTTGTATATATATGTATATATACACATATATACATATATACGTATATATATGTGTATATATGTGTATATATATACATACATATATATGTATATACACATATATACATTATATATGTATACGTATATATACATATATATGTATATATATACACATATATATGTATATATATACATATATATTCTAGTTTGAGATGCACAGGCATTCAGACCATGAGATGATGCCCCTCGCAAGCCCCATCGAAGATCAAAGCTCGGCACCATCGGGAGAGGACTTGCTGCTGCTAGAGTGCGACTACCATGATGTGGAACAGGTCCATGGGATCGCCCGCTACCTCCTTCACACCCTTGCCACTGCCTGCGTGGAGAAAACCTACGGCGACCTCTTCAAAAACCTCCTCTCTGTCGTCGACGATGTGAAGACAGAGCTCATAGAATACCTAAACCAGCACAGAGAAACCCCTCTGCCATCTGATATCAATGGAGCTAGGGCCCCTGTGGATAGGGCCAAAGATCTCCTGGACCAGTTTGTGCAGTCCAAGACAAAGTTTCTCAGCAGAGTCTCCAGCAAGCTCATCAGCAGCGAGAAAAAGGAGGACAGAATTGAAGAATTTGTTCAAGAATTGCAGAAAAATGAGAGATGGATTATTGGCCAGAGAGAGAGCCTTGTCAAGGACCTCCTTAAAGGCTTAGACCAAACCAAAAGTTCTGTCTGTGGTTTGACATTCAAGTCACAGGAGGAGCTTGCTGAACATAAGAGTATATGCCCCCTCAGTCCTGTCACATGTGAGAATGATGGATGTGGCCATGTCTTCTCGGCGTTGCATGGTGTAGAGCATGATGCTGTATGTGGTTTTAAGCTCCTGCCATGTGAACAAGCATGTGATGCCCTCATCATGAGGAGCCAGATGGACAAGCACTGTGTCACCACATGCCCTATGAAGCTAGTCAAGTGTCCCTTCTTCTATGTTGGGTGTGGAAACACACTGCCGCAGGGAACGGTAGAGGAGCACTGCACAGCATCCATGAGTTTGCATCTCATGTCCGTTCTCCAGAATCTGCAAAAGCAGGAGGTCTTGGTGTCTAGCTTAACTCAACGCGTGCTGTTACTGGAGAAGGTGAGGGTTCTCTCATATATCTGTGAAACAAGTTTCTCCCAAACACTGAATTGAACTTGGTATGCTACCCATGGGGGGAGGAGTGTGTGCGTGTTGGGGGGGGCATGTGCACATGCTCTTGTGTGCATCATTATGGGAAATGGGGAAATGCTGCACTTTTTAGCGGTCTGAAATGGGGGAATGCAAAATCAGCAAGGTCGATTAAAGCAAGGGTGGTGGGAGGAGGGGAGAGAGAATGAAAAGAATGGAGAGGAAAGAATTTGTGGGATGAAAGTAAAGAGAGGAGAGAAAACAAATAAGAGGAAGATAGAAGCCTGAAAATTTTAGTATGCTAAGGGAAAACAGCAGGTGTTGTTGCAGAAATGTTTGAAACGGCAGAGGGGAATCAGGAACCATGCTGTTTCAAAAAATGGATACCAGTGTTTTGGATAGGATCCCTGAAATGGGTGTTTCGACCCCGTTTTGGGACATTTCTGTGTGTTATATGTGTATGCTATGTGTGTTATATCTGCATTTATTTTGCACATAATCATGCCATGAAGTTGCAAATAGGCCTCCAATCATATACATACTGCTGTATACATACTTTACACACATTGAGGCTAGATCACATAATAACTTTCAAATCTTGCACTTGCTTCCACTCATCTTGATCCAGATCCACTACAGAAAAGGCCTAATTTTTCACTACAGCAGGGTGTATGGCTTTAGTCAAAGAGAAGTGGTTTTTTGTAGATATTCCAGTGATAACAATGAAATCTTTGTTCTTTCAGATCTTACATTGGGTTGTCAAGGTGATCTAGGAGATCAACGATCATGCAGACGGAGACCTTGAGTACCTTAGCTGTTGTCATCGTAGGATTCAAACTAAGTGAGCCTTGTATGTAATATGAAGGCGTGGAAAACAGCTATGCTGAGAGAGTCATTGATTGTGAGGTCTATCCTTGAGTTTGGCAGTGGGGCGGTGTGTGCAAGGAAAGAAGTCTCAGTGGAGTTGTGCGAATTGGTGGTTAGCTGGGATGTGAGTGTATGGAGTGGGACTGAAGGGTCAAGTTCACCTAGTTGGCAGTAGATATGGATATGATATACATCATCTAGGTTGTGGTGGAAATGAACCTGTGTGTAGTGGGAAAAGGTGTAGGGGGTGGTATGTTGGGAAAGGTGCTAGATATAGTGAAGGCCCCGATGTAGTGAAGGAGAGAGATGTGTGGTTGGCACCTAGTGGCAGGAGGGGGGTGGTGAAATCCTGGATGTGGGTGGCTAAACCCGATGTAGTGAAGGAGAGATATGTGTGGTCGGCACCTAGTGGCAGGAGGGGGGTGGTGAAATCCTGGATGTGGGTGGCTAAACCCGGGGAACCCATCAGATAATCCACTATGCTAGAGCCTCTACTATATGGGAATGAGTAGGCCGGCGGAGGGCCATTTGGCCATCCCGTTATATATAATCATCCCGTGGGCAGCTCCCATGTCAAGGAGTTACCTGCCAAAAGCTGTGGTGTGCCGGAGATCCTGTGGTTGTCCTTTGCATCCCTGTATCTCTAGAGTCTACCTCCGGTATCAAGATGAGGTCTGCAAAGTCCAGAAGATGAACATGATTACTCTGTCCTAGCATTAACATCCCCTAGTAGAAGTACGTCACCCAATCTAGAGTACTTCATGATATCCTCAGATATCCTCATAGAGAGATAAGTATGATGATTGCTAACTGGGCTGGGCGTCTCTGGCGCAAAGTAGCAAGCTGCAGTATGTCTGATGCTGTCCCCTGGAAGGTGCAGCCTCATCCACATGTATCGGGCCATCTCATCCCTCTTGACTATTGTGAGGATCCTGTCTCCTGGAAGGTGCAGCCTCATCCACATGTATAGGGCCTCCTCATCCCTCCTGACTATGGTGAGGATCCTGTGAAGATGTGCTTTGAAGAGAACGGCGACAACTGTAACCCCCCCTCCCCCCCCCCCCCCCCCCGCCCCCCAATGTGCAGGTCTCCCCCATGTATACCGATTCCCACTCGTATCCAGCTTCCTGTGGTAGCCCTCTCCCAGGGCACTGATGTGTCTCTGTGTAGATGGTATCTCGACCAGTGAAGATCTCTGCAAAGCCTCCCGGATCTGACCATAGTGTGCCATTACAGTTCCAGGTGGCCATCGTTAACCGTGCATTAGAGAGAGAGAGAGAGAGAGAGAGAGAGAGAGAGAGAGGACTAATATTTCTCTCACAGGCTTTGTCTATCAGTCAGAGGTCAGAGGCCGTGGATGTAGGTACTCTTTCACTAACAGTTCGTCAACAAGATGCCAAAATCAAGTCATTGGAACATGAAACTAGCAAGCTAAGGCAAGAGCTCAAGGCAGTTAACGTTCCAACAGAGGTTCAAAAACTGCGTCGTGAATTACAGACTCTACAGAAGAAAGTTGAAGGTTGAGTTTTAGAACTGCAGTATACAAAGTATCCAACCTTCATCATGTGTTTTGGTTTGTGTGTGCATAAACACGTATACATGAGCAAATTCGTACCAGACATTTGGAAGACCTCTTGTCTTCCCATGGTCTCCCTGTCAAGTTTGTGTTTGTTTCCCTCTTAGAGATGTAATTAAGCGAAGTTGTTTTACATGGCTCCTGTTCAGCCCACTTGAATTCTAATTCTGTACGAGTGGCCCATACTCTTGCTCTAATTGGTGTAGAATTTGATCCTTTTTACCTTGGGTTCAAAATTTAGAGGGAGTTCAATATATTGGCCACGATGGGTGTGTTTCTCTTCAGGCATAGTTCATTTTAAGTGTGCGTCAAAAGCAATGTAAAAATGATGTGATGTGACAAATCTGAGTGAGATTCAAGAGGTGGTTTCCATCCCAACTAAAATGTATCTTAAAATGCATTGGAACTATAATATTGTTACTGCAAAATGCCATCAATGGACCGCATGCCAACAATCATAGTAATGTGGAGATGAACATGTGGCTTCAATAATCTGTGGAGACTCTGGAATTTGCTTCACAACAACATAGTGCCACATATGTTTTCCTTTTCTTTGTTTTCTAAATGTTTTTTAAAAACATTAAATGTGTGCAACATATTCTATTTAGTTATAGGCAATGCATGGTTGTAGGCTGTGGAGAATGCAACCAAGTCTTGCTTAATGTTTTTAAATGGCTTCTTTATATAATAGATCTTATATTTTGGGGAGACATGTTCTTCTGAAGGATAGAAGACAATGGAGGAGAGAGGAGAGTAGGGAGGAATTCTAAGAATTATTTTGATGAGCATTAAAATGAATTCTTATTTTGATGAGCATTAAAATGAGCTTATTCTCTTGATAGTTTTACGTAGGATCCTTGGTGTCCCTATCTAGTGGTGCTTCTAAGTTGCATGACATGACTCCATCAATTCATTGCTGAGAGTCTTCCTTCTTACACTTGTGCTTCGATTTCTTGATGCATAGAGGACAAGGAAGTAAGGATGTCACAACCAAACATACATTTGATTATTTTTACCCTAAATGCTAATCCAGGGCAAAGGTACCCAAACTTGGAACTTCTAGTTGGTCACTGGGAATATCTAAAGGCGTCTTTGGAGACATCCAACCTAGCATTTCATTATTCTCCTTTGGCACCTCAAAAGATCCTAATCACCAGTTGCCTTTTTGGATTGTGAACACTGAAAAAAGGTAAATTATCCTTGTTTCCTTTTCCTAGCACCACTGTCTGGTGGGCTTGCATGGAGAGAAAAACGTTCATGGAGCATGTGAAGTAGATAACAGTCAGGATTTTAAGCCTTTGAAGGCTTTCTTAACCATGGGTCATACCTACCTTTCTCCTTGCATTTTCTTAGCATCAAGATGATAATTTCTTTAGCCTATTTTGAAGCCCTTCATAAACTATCCCCACCCATAGAAAAAGCAGCCACAATGCTAGGTGGTAAGTGGCAGAACATGGGAAAGAAATTCTCCTTCTCTATTTCCCCATCGTAGGAGGAATCGCCTAAGTTGTTGTGGGACCCCTTCTTACGGTAGATTCCATCCTCAAAAGCTAGATGTGCTTTAACTTCAACATGAAGTAATTGGTAAAAAAGTATTCTACACCATGTGTTTGGTGGAATGTGTGCCAAGGCCCCATGGAAGGATGAGCATGGGTATATCCTAGATGTCTTGGCATGATAGTGTATCATGCCTGAATATCATAGTGTGTTGCCTAGATATGAGGCATTTTCTTGACAAAGACGTCGGTGTGGGTGAGGTTTTATAAGTGTGAAATTGGAGATAAAGGATATAGGCATGAAAGTTTGTTGGAGGCACCTACATTGTTGAGGGTTCTCCACGTGATGGGTTGTACCATGGCCTGCCATGGTTCCCCCCTCCAGATATATACTTGGAGGGTTAGTGTTGATGAGGTTAGTTGTAGGTACAGTGTTTGAGAGTGTCGTGAGATGCAAGAAGTGAAATAAATTATGATGCCCATTTGTGAAATATGCAGGTGATGTGCATGGGAAATGGGGGAAAGGTATGCTCGTCAAGCATTTATAATGAGATTGGTGGTCAATAAGGTAGGTGTGAATGAGGTTGGGTTGTCCATAAGAATGGAAGAATTTTAAGCCACCTAGGTTGGAACATTGGGGTAAGTCACGAACGATGGGGGTGGCTTGCCGGACATGGTGGCCGAATGGATTTGGGCACGTTGTGAGGCGTTTTTTAAAACGTTGGTGGTTCTTTGGTTTGCTTAAAGAGCAAGGTGATGTTCATGGAGAGAAGGGAAGTAGTACAAAGCGTCCGCAACTTGGTGGCTTGAAGGTGGAATTGTGGAATGTTGGACATTGTTGGACCTTGGGCATCCGGAATTGCTTTAACCTTTTGGGCACTTCTACCTTGCTTGACTAGCACAGATGTAGGCCAATTTGGTGCCTAGGATGGAGAGCATGCTTGATGGAATCATTGTTGAGTGTGAAGGTCACCATTGGAGTGCCTAGATCTGATAGCTCCACAGATCATGATCGGGATGCCCATGTGATTGGGCAATATGGAGGCTTTTGTGGTGGCATCTTCATGAAATTTAGGCATGCTAGGTGTGGATGGAGAGCTTGTAGTCCTTGTGAGTATTATGCATGCATTGGAATTATGCTTTTCTGTGCATTATGGATGGAAACAAGGCTAGACTAAGCAAGAACAAGACTCAATGAAGAAGTCAAGACATGAGCATCAAAGGCATCCATGCAAAGTTTTGGCATGGATGTTGTATGCAAGAATGGAAGCCAGTGTTGGAGTGCCTTGATAAGGGGTGGTTTAGACCATTGGGTGCAATCGGTGGAAGGCATGGGTTCAAGGATTGGTTTCAAAAAGACCAAGAGGAAGGAGGACTATCTGGGCCTGTGTGCTGGAAAAAGGATAAGGTGTTGTCCATGTTGTGATGTGTGCATAAAAGTTTCTTGTGCTCAATGGATTAAGCCCTTAGGTTTTGGGTAAGTGCACGGTCATTTGAGTGGGTATTTTGGACTATCTAGAAAGTACCTGCAAACAACTAGTTGTACCACATCTACCATCCGTGGGACATCCATGTTGCATTGATTGTAGCTTGTAGCTGAATGTAGTCTTCTTCTCATTGGGCCGACGACAGCGTTGTCTTGTTGCCGGTGTTAAGTTATGATTACACCGGCTTCGAGGCTAGTATGCGAACATCATAGGTGTGTTGTTACCGGTGTTAGCTTATGATTACATTGACTTTGAGGCTCTGGTATACCGAGGTCATGGGTGTTTTGATGCCGTGAATTTGCTAGCATAATTGCGGCTAGCGTCTCACTAGGCTTGGAGCTCTGTTGACAACTTTGTAAGGGAGCTGATTGGTGAGGTAGTTGAGCATGCGAGTGAGACAGATGGCGAGTAGTACTGCTAAAGAACTCGGTTGGTTGGTGTGGGTATGGTGGTAGAGCTTTTGGTGAGGCTAGGTTGTGTTTGAGAATGGCTGAGGGTTTTTTTGGTGATGGGGGCAAAGCTTAGGAAATGTGGGAACTCTTCTCTCTTGCTTTCTCGAAAGCTTTCCCTTTATTCTTTCAATGCCTTGCTCACACACAAATCAAGAAGCTAACATGGGAACGTCCAAAAAGAGTACAACAATAGTGAACAAAAGTTGCAAGGTCTCTGCGTCATAGACAGTCCCAAGATAAAATGCATAACCCAACAATGCAACATGCTATAGAGGAAAGGCATTAGCTCGTGACCTTGATCAATCAATAAGTGTGAAAGTTAAGAAAATATCATGCTCTCTATTCACATACACTCAATGTTCCTTTTCGTACATAAAATAAGATAAGCATGGAAAACACATGTGATGGCATGTCGGAATTAACACATTAGAAGGATTGTCGCTCTCCTTGTCTCTCTCTCTCTCACACACATTAGCATAATTTATACAACGATTTGCCCAAATTAGGGATTTGATTCATGTCTTTGAGTAGGTGGCGACCTTATCAGTTGTTGTTGGTGTAGTTGATTTCAGCCTCATCTAGTTGCTGACTTGCAAAACTAATAGGATAGTCTAATTTGTGTTCCCCTGCTGGCTATGCTAGGACACATCCAATTGCGAAGTTAGAGGCATCAATGTGCATATGGAAGATGAGATCCCAGTTAGGTATTTGCAAGATTGGAGCACTGGGGCAAGGCTTGCTTCAACACATCATAAACTTGTTGACACTCCTCGGTCCATATAAATACAATCAATAGCTTGTACAAAGGACAAGCTATTTTTGCATAGAAAAGAATAAATTGGCGGTAGTAGCCGACATGGCCCATGAATCTTTAGACTTCCTTGTAGTTTGTTGGTGGGGCTAATTTCAAGATGACCTTGATTTTTCTCATATGTGGAAATCCCATTTTTGGACACTATATGCCCAATAATAACTTCGTATTTCACCCAGAATTGGCATTTGTAAGGGTTTAAGGATATACAATAAAAGGGGGTTGGGGTGGGATCTCACTCTCCTCTAGGGGGTGGGTGAGGGGAGGTTGGTGGGGTGAGGTTGTTGAGGTGGAGGGGTTTTGGAGGAAGAGGGGGTGGTGCCAAGAGAGGCATTGAGGAAAGGGGGTGGGTGTGCCGATGTAGAGGGAACATCAGTTGGGGACATGTCTCCTCACCTTCTTTAAAGATTTCTATTAGGTTTATCTAGTGAACAAGGGTCACTCGAGGTAATGGTGGTTAAGGTGGAAGAATTGGGGGTGGTAAGGGTACTTCCGGTACCTTAAGGATACCTTGCGGGGCCACTTCATGGCCAGGTTGAGGTGCATTGTGTTGTGTTGGGGCTAGCAAGGCTAGCGGGGTTTTCTTGGGTTGTGTGGCAAGGCTTGTGGTAGAACCCTTTCTTGAGCAGCTCTCGGGTGGTAGGAGTTGGAGGTTTCATGATTGCCCCACCTTTGGCAGTAAGCACAGTACAAATTGGGTCAGGGTCTCAAATGTGGACATTCCATACTAGTGTGGTTTGCTCAATAAATTGGGCACCATAATAGCTCTCTCTTCTTGGGGTAAAGATGGGGTTGCTCCACTTGGTCAAACGGCCTTGGAATACTCTCCATTGTTGGGTCATTTGCTACATTAATGCAGCTGCTAGATGCTCCACTTGTTGTCCTGAAGAGGTCTCTTTTCCCTTTCCTTCAGCTTTCGTGCTTGTAGTTTTGAAGGAAGCTTCAGAAGTGCCCTCATGCAATTCGAATGAACGAGTTCCCTTGAAATTGTTCTCAAAATCCATGGCACTTTTGTAGCATCGCTCGAAGGAAGTATGGGCTAAAGCATACAGAGAGTTATGTAAGGCAACATCTTTCAATCCCTGGAGGAATCGACCAATCAATCTTTCATCTGAGAGATTGTCTCTATCGTTTACAGCAAGAGTGAAGGTATCTCACCCAGTTGATATGGTCTTGGATGGATTCTCCTTCTTTCTATTTTACATTATGTAACTATTCGATTGGACTCCATCAATTTTCTTGTCTCAAATCGATTTTCTTGTCTGAAATATCCTTCTTTCTATTTTACATTATGTAACTATTCGATTGGACTCCATCAATTTTCTTATCTCGAATCGATTTTCTTGTCTCGAATCGATTTTCTTGTCTCAAATATCCTACTTTGAATGCCTCTTTCAAGGCATCAAAGGTAGCCTTGTCTTCCAATTTCAGTGATCAAAACCATTGTCCTACTTTTCCATCAAGGGTGAGGCCAAATACACTTACCTTAACATGATTTTCCAAATGCCCAAATGCCTCATAAATCTAGTTGAACATCTCTAGATGAGGTATGGGGTCCCTTGACCCATAAAACTTAGTGATAAGTTTGGAGATGTGGGCTGGTTTATTCCTCTCTAGTCTTGGCCATTACGTTGGCAGTGCACACGCCGGTGGTGTAATTCTTAAAGTTACCCCCTCCCTATTTCCATGGCTATACTCAACATTTATGGTGTCAATCTTGCAATTACTAGAGCTTGTGTAGGTTGGGGTATGATGGGCGGGGGAGCTACACCTAGAGGGTGGTATCCCATCTGTGGACCTTGCCTCAATGGTGGGCCGGTGTGTGCTTTTGTAAGGATCCAAATGGTACCCAGGATACATTCTGCGAGGTGAGTAGTGTTTATACATTTGTGTTGTGTGTTGGCTGAAATGTTCTTGGTGAGCTTTTCTCTTTCTTGTGAGGTCTTTGGACCTAGGTTTGGTGCTGGCCTAGACTTGTTGGTATAAATTTGCCATGATAGTCGACATGGATTCCTAGACTGTTGGATTAGTCCAGATTGGGCTACTTGGGCCCTGTCGCACCTCTAGTCTGGATTGGGTTACTTGGGCCCTATCACACCTCCAGTCTAGGATCCAACGATAGTGTGATAATTCTGATGTTCCATGCCTGTGTCCCTAGGGTGAGGCTCTTCAGATCATGCATTTCCAAGGATAAATTTTCTTAGTCTTGAGGCAAGACTCCTTTGCAAATGTGTAGGGGATCCTACGTCTTACTCTTGAGTCAATGTTTTATCCATGCACCAGCCATCCAATCCTCCTGTCTCTAGGTGGGGGATAGTGTGTCCCATTCTTGGATGTTCTGTGCTTTCAGTGTGGTGCTAGGACTAACATTGTTTGACTCCATGTTGTGTTGAATAAAGGGTCATATCTCCCTAGTGACTATGCATAGGATGGTTCAACATCGTTAAACAAAGGGTTGTTTCACATTGATTTCCCTCAGCGTAGGTGCATGAATGTGTTGTGATAGTGAAAAATTACACTCTGGACAGGGAAATTTTGGCCCTCTGAAGCTTAGGAATGTTCGTTCTCTCACAGAGGAATGGACGTTCTCTCACAGAGGAATGGACGTTCTCTCACAGAGAAATAGTTGTTCTTTCGTGAAGGTACGAGTGTGGGGTGAAAGCATGGAATGGTGGAATGCTATAAGAATTATATAGCTAAATTTCATAGTAAGGGTAAAGTCTTAAAACATAGTTTTTTTTTTTTGTTTTTGGTTTGAATGCTATATAGCATAGAAAATGAAGAATTCTTCACTAGAAATTTGTTTGAACATACGTTTCAAATAAAATGAACTAAAAGGTCATGGCCTCTTTATGTCATGATAACGCCCCACACGCTCCTCTCTTTAGTCCGTTTCAAGTACTGTACTCAAGCCCCACCAAATTCTATTCTACAATTCTCTGCAACATTCATGCCATCGACTTCCTTTTGCACCGGTGTGCTAATCACAAGCTACTACAAGAGGTGAGTAATGTGATTTCATGTGCTCAATTTTTTTGAAGGGCTTTGCCCAGGCCACATGCTTTTCTTTATGAAGAGATTGAAAGGGAATATAACTAAATTTCCCAAAACCCTTCCCTTATTTTGAAGGGTAAGTCTATTTCACCCTTTAAATGGGTACTGCAACCTTCAAATTCTAGCTTTGTTTGCATGTTGAGAGGTTGCATTTTGGTGCTTTGTTTGCATTTAATTGTTTGAAATTTGTATTGTTGATATTGGGAAGTTTGAGAGAAAAGAGTTAAGAAATTGAGTATATTTGTAGAAATTGGGTCAATATAGATGCTCTACCATGTGTAGAGTATTTTTAAATGTTAATGAAGGCTATGCAAGTTAGCTACTTACATGTTTATGCTCTTTTGGGCTGCATTTGGTTTGGTGTAAGATGGATAAATCAGGATCTTGAAGCCAGCATAATGAAAGTTCCACCCACCCTTATAGACTTAGTTTTGTCGTTATGCACATGAATTTCATGAGGATAGTAACCTTTCCTTGGATGGAGTTGATCCTCGGTATCTACATGGCAAGAACAACATTTTTAATAAAGAATGGACTATAATGTTCATATGCTCGAAGGTAGTTCAAGGGAGCAATAAGAAAGTGAAAGCCTATCATGTTAGGGAAGAGTTTATAGAGGCATTGGTTCATCATCATTGGGATGTGTACCAAGAGGGTCTGTTCATGTACGAAGTTGGTTAGCAATTTGCAAAGGCTTTTGCCATGGAGAATTGTATTGCCGCAAGAACAGTTGCAACTAAAGTAGACTACACTATTGCTTGGGCTCACTTTGCAGAGAGAGCCATGAAGAGCTTAGAGGAAAGGCATTATATAGAAAAAAACACGAAAGAGATGGGAAGAAAAATGCATGCGAAAGCGGGACAATCAGATGGACTTGGGTGGTCCACTAAAATAGATGATGTATGCATGGGTGACCAGGGACCACACACCATGCGGTTTGATGCGATAGAAATGGACCAGATATGTAACATGAAACTGGGAGTCAAGGAGAGGTTGATTCTAGCAAAGAGCTCCTTCAAAGAAGCAACAAGCATGGTTGAAGCTATAGTGAGGGATTTGCATAGGGCTAATGGTGCCCAACAGCAATTGTGTGAGCCATCTTCAAGGAGAAATTAACTCCTTGAGTTCAGAATCTAATCGAAAGGCTTTTGAAACTAATGGAGAAGTTTTACTCAGGAGTGTCACTCATAAATATGTAAGCGTAGCATGTGGGTTCAATAGAAGGGTTTTTTTAAATCCCTTTTTTATACATTTTTTTACATACAGAAGGGTACCATTTAAAGCAGGTCTTTACAGATTGAAGAGAAAAAGGGCGTGTTTTATTCATGAAAAGTTCATAGATAAGGGGTTTTCAAACTAGGCCTTGAACGCACGTGATATAGAGAGTTTACATATAGTGAACCTGTTAAAACCCTAAGATCTCTCTAGATAATTGTTATGCATAAACATGCATAAATCAGGCATAAACTCATCCACCCTCCACCGACCACCCTCGAGCCCAAGGGATGCACACATGAATTATAATGAAATACATCATACCTTTACCTTGATGTCCCATACCATCAAGAGGTATAACTCCAATCCAATAGCATGTAGCTATAGTGTGAAATGGTAGGTGAGTAGATATGATCCTCTACACAAGAGACCATAGCCTGAGCCTCCAAGCCTCCAAGCCTCCCTTGAGTGTGCCCCATGCCCCTATTATATAGGAGGGCCCTCAAGTGACTCTTGACTCTCCATTTCCCATGTGTGACCCTTGGATGCCTGACCCTAACCTTAACCCTTAAGGTTAGTCCTAACCCATGCTCCACTAGAGCTTGTTCCCATGCTCCCATGCTCACAAGCCTAATGTGGGTTAGCCTCCTAGTATATGCACACATAATGTGCATATAACATACTTCCCCTCTCTCAAAACATTGCACTCTTGGAATGAAAAGAAGGAGAAGTGCGCTGAACAATCTCAACCGACTCCCAAGTCGAAACCTCTATTTCCCTATCTTTCCACCTAATTTTAACCTCAGGGATTAGTTAACTAGAAAGTTTGCTTTACCTGAATTCAAGTACCTTATCAGGTTCATGTGGAACATAGGATAAATCTTGGACTTCAACGAGTTCTTGAGGAGTAACTGTGTTATCCTCACACCTCCTAGTTTCCCTTTCAATCTATCGATATGAAAGACTAGATGAACTCTAACAATTGGAGGTAGTTTTAGTTCATGATCACCTACCATCGATGACACCACATTGCTAGTCAAACTTGCTAATGGAGCCACAGCTAGCCACCACAGCTAGATCCATTGGTCTACTGAAGGATTTGAAGATAAAGATCCTTGGAACTACTTACCACCACACCTTCCTGGTGATGAACTTTGGACGTCAGCCTGTTTCTTATGATTTCATCCTTGGACGACCATTCATGAGAGAATCAAAGATGATCCACGATTGGGATAATGACCACATATACATTCAAAGAAAAGATCAAACTATAAATATCGATCTATGCATGTGGAAGGTACACCTAATGAGTGGCAGACCATTCGTGGAGGGGTTAGTTTCACAACAACTCAATTTACTACAGTCCATCTATGTCAAATGTGCCTCAAGACACTTGATGATGAAAAGGATAGTGAGGAATGTGCACCTCTTCCTCCACAGTCAGAACACTCTAAGAATTGGATTCATTTCCTTGCCACCCTTGGCATTCTACCTAGACGCATTGGCACGAGGTTTGCTACCACACAGACGGGAAGGAGATCAGATCTCTATATATGCTTAGCTCAACATACATGCCTAACGTTGCCACCTAAGTACTAGAACATGCCGTTAGAGTGGAACCATCAAGGGACACACGCTCCCATATAGGACTCGCAAGCTCGATGGATTCCCTAGGCCAAAGCGATACGTCTTTCTAGACGATTGAAACACCCATTGGCTATATGTTAGGGTTGTTGAAGCACATAACCACTTCAATGATATATGGAAAAAGGAGTTTGCCAATAGCTCCCTTCTGGTCCACACGACCACCCCCAAGCCAATGGAACCCATTGAACCCACACCAGAACCCACACCAGATGCAGAGAAGCTTTGCCGCTCAGTGCGTGGAGCTTGCAATAGAAAGTTAGCGCTAGCACGGCTAGTGGAAGATGAAAGCTCTAAAGCCAAAGAAACTAGAAAGGTGCCCAAACATTTCAAGATCTTTCAGATAGCCGCCGACAGATTCATCCAATATGGCTCGGCCGCCTAAAGTCTCACAATGGAACCAAGGACCTCATATGATGGTCCACCAGCCAAGGTCAAAGCAATGAACCTGGAAGGCCTAGGTGAAGACTTGAGGCCAGTACACATTGGTGAAGACCTCTCTATAGAGGAAGAGATCGAGCTCATTGCTCTTCTTACAGAATTCCAGGATTGCTTTGCCTGGAAGTACACAGAAATGAAGGGTGGACCTTTCGAAGTAGTTAAGCACACCATCTTGATGGTTGATGGAGCAAGGCCGTTCAAACAAAGGGCATATCCTATGAATCCAAAATATTCCAAGATGGTTCGAGAAGATATTGATAGACTCATTGATGCCGGATTCATCTATGAAATAGAACATACGGAATGGGTATCACCCATCGTGATAGTGTCCAAAGAGAACGAGAAAGTCAAAGTGTGCGTAGACCTCAAAAAGGTCAATGCCACCACCATAAGGGACCATTACCCCTTACCGTTCACTGAACATGTGCGAGAACGAGTAACAGGAAAGGAAGCCTATAACTTCCTTGATGGATTTTCCAGCTACAACCAGGTGTTGCCCAAAGGATCAACACAAAATATCCTTCGCCATCGAATGGGGCACATATGCTACCGTGTCATGCCCTTTGGGTTGACCAATGCCCCTAGCACCTTCTAATGTTTAATGTACACTGCCTATAAGGGATATCTTTGGAAATTCCTTGAGGTATTTATGGATGACCTTTGTGTCAACTCCTCTTGGAAGGCACACCTTGACTGTTTGCATAAGGTGTTAGAAAGATGTAGGCTGTATCGCATCTCAAATGAACCCACTTAAATGTTGATTCTGGGTTAGACATGGGAAAGGGGCATGACACAGTATGCATATGTGCCCCTTCGCTATCAAATGGGGCACATATACATACTGTGTCATGTCCTTTAGGTTGACCAATTCCCTTGGCACCTTCCAACGTTTAATGTGCACTGCCTATAAGGAATATCTTCAGAATTTCTTTGAGGTATTTATGGATGACCTTTGTGTTAACTCGTCTTGGAAGGCACACCTTGACTGTTTGCATAAGGTGTTAGAAAGATGTAGGCTACATGTATCGCATCTCAATGAACCCACTTAAATGTCAATTCTGGGTTAGACATAGAGTGATCACAGGACACATTATCTCCAGGTAGGGAATCTCCACAGATGATAGCAAAGTGCGGCTCATCCTAGAGCTACCCCCACCCACTAACTTTAAGGGAGTTCAATGCGTCATGGGACATGTCGGCTACTATATCAGTGATTCATTTTTATGTATGTTGATATAGCTAGACCTCTTTATGGACTTTTGAAAGTTTTTGAGTGGACAAAGGAATGCCAACAGGCTTATATACAATGCTCAAGAAAGCCTTGGCCAATGCTCCAATTCTTAGGTCCCCTAACTGGGACATTATCTTTCATGTTCTCGTAGACCACATGTTAAGGATGCCTAACGGGCGAGCTTCCCGTGGGAGTCAAAGATGATTTACCAGAGCCCTATTTCTAGCTATGCTTAATTCCTGAGTGGGGCAAGGAGGTAGCACACTTTTTAGCCAACGGCTTACCAATGGATCCCCTCTTAAACAAAGATCATGCCTGTCACCTAATTAAATAGGTAGCCCCCTACTAATTCATCGCATGATAACTCTACACTAGGGGAAGGTTGAGGTCTATAGGGGCCCTTTAAGATGCCATGTGATTAAAAGGTTATTAAGGAAAAGGGCCAATCATGTGATGCCATGTATACAAAAATGTTGGGTGATTAAAGGTGGTCAAAAGATTCTCTAAAAGATGCCTTTTTGTACTTTTCATTCCCAAAAAGTGGGGGGGAAAGTTTTTGAAATTTCGGACATCCATAACTTCTACATATGAGCTCAAAATTTGTCGGAGATTAGAGATCTAGAATCTACTCGCTGAGCTCTTTCCATAGATATGGCACATGATATGGTTTTTCCCACTCAATTTTAAATTCAATTTTGGCGAGAAACTTTGAAATTCAAACTTCTAGCCATTTGAAGAATAAGAAGGTATCTAAAGTCAAAGAAACTTAACATTTTAACAAAAAGTCATTAAAATCATAATATGGCAGCTTAAAGGGCCCCTATAGACCTCAACCTTCCCCTAATAATGTAAGCAGGGGATTCTAATAAGATTCTTAGACGTTGTGTCCGTGAAGACGAATATGTATTCCTTTTCTAGAATAGGCTCACTCTGCCTGTGCTGGTGGGCACTTTGCAGAAGATATCACTGCACGCAATGTCTTAATAGCTGGGTTATGGTGGCCAACCTTAATGGTGGATACAACAAAGTATGTCAAATAGTGTGACGAGTGCCAACATGCAGAAATTCCCCACTTTAATGATAGTATGCCCCTAATTCCTGTAGTGTCCTAGTTAAAATGCAAGCAAGAGTGGACTATGGTGGATCAAACACAAGAATCAACATAATTAGCAAGTAATTAAAAGATGATTAAGATGAGATTAGTGAACAATTAATCTAATAGGATAATGTAGGCATGGATACTCAGAAACCAGCAATTTCTTATTAGGCCAATGCCTTAATTTATAGGTTTTACATCCACAAGATGTCGAGCATCTAATCCCACTGATTTTTCCTTGATTTGTGCCACCTCCCCTATATTTGGGGACACTTTTTCCTAGAATCTTTCCACACCCCTATATTCACTCATGCTACCCTTGATTCTCTCATCAATAGATTCTTCTCATCTTTTCACTACTACCCACTTAATTACAGACTCCCTTTTACGATCTCTAGCTAAGGGCTTGTTCCCGCACACACCCATCACTTGCATATTTCAACACCTCCCCTTAAGTGAATAACTCTAGCACACCTGGACCCTATACCAAGTTTCCCTCTTACTTGGTAGCCCGCGAGACTAGTGCCTCAAGTCCCTAACTCATAGTCCTTGAAACTCTCTCTCTATGTGTCCAAGGCTACTACAAGTGCCCGTGACCGTCTCTCTTCCTTCCTTTCCTCTCAGATCCACATCCCTATGGGCACCTTGCTTCAAGGTAGCCCAAGCTTATGGAAAGATCTAAGAGACTGGTTTAAGGGACGTCTAGGGGTGGGCATGCAAGAATCCATGGAGCTAGATAGCTCTAACGAATCTGAGGAAGATGAACTTGTTATACCCCATGAAATAACTAGCACCCCCACCATCCGAGTCAATAAGCTTGGATAATATTTCAAAGGAGACAAATTGGATGCAGCTTTGTTGATAACCTTTGATAGCCTCTAGGTCACAACAATCCTAGATGGGGGAACACGAGTAAGCATTGTTACAAAACAATGCTGGGAAAAATGGCACTTTTGAAATAAAAATAAATTTCGTTATGCATCTTTCTATGCATAAAATAAATTTTGATGAGAATAACACTTTTGAAATAAAAATAAATTTCTTTATGCATCTTTCTATGCATAAAATCAAATTTGATGAGCATAACACTTTTGAAATAAAAATAAATTTCTTTATGCATCTTTCTATGCATAAAATCAAATTTTGATGAGAATAACACTTTTGAAATAAAAATAATTCTTTTATGCATCCTTCTATGCATAAATTCAATTTTAATGATAGTAAAACTTTTGATATAAAAATAAATCTTTTAGAATGCACAAACGGAGGGGATTACTCTTTTAGAATAACCTAATGATAAACTTTAGTTCTACAAAATTTAAGAAAATTTTGCCATAACCTCCTTTGTATGGCTGACCATTTCTCAAATTTTACATTCAATTTATGACTTGAATTAATCCAATTTGAATTGTAATATCTCTAATCTACTCCATTTTCCAAAAATCAAGAAAGTAAACAATAAAAAGAGTTTAACCAATCTTTTAATTTAACTTTCTAGGATTAAGAAGGGCTGAATTGTAAAGAAGAGAAGGGGGTGGCGTTTCCATCAAGGCATAGCATCAGATTTTAATTCAAACATTTACAAAGCATAAAATTTAAGAAAACCATAGATTTAAAATTCACAATAAGCCAGAATTAAGCTTACATGGAACTTGTAAGCTTTCCTTTGGCTTGAGGGATTGAGGGTTCTACTCTTGTTTTCAACAAGAGTGACCACCACTCCTTTTGGAGAGGATTTAGTCAAAAACAATTGAATTATAAAGTGAATTCAATGTATTTGACTCTGGGGAGGAGTAGAGTAACAGTGCATAAACACTATTAACCTTTTACAAAGGGGGAGGCTTCTATTTATAGGAAAAAATGAGTCTCTAACCAAGCAAACTGATTCTAGAATTTTCCAAATCAATTTGGTCAATTTTTGAGCATTTTTGGGTCAGTTTAGCTCACTTTTTGGATCTAGTTGAAACAGGAGAGAGGAGAGATAAAAATATCTCATTATTTGTGAGTTTAAAACTCATCCACACATGTGAAATAGGCGCCTCCTTCATGAGGGAAATTCCCCACACTGAGGTATCAAAAATGCATGATTTCTTCTAAATATCTCTTCTTTTTTAACTAATAAACCTTGTTCTTAGTCAACTCTTCATCTTATGTGAGTATTTACTCATTTTTTGGAAATTTTCTTTTATTCTTCAATTTATCTCCTCCCTACATTTGGATTAATCTTATTGGTCCATAGGAACCTTAATTGGAGCATAATTCAAAAATTTCTGAAAATCTGGACCCTCAGGCATGCTAGGGTCCTTTTTACCTATCTTTAATTAATTCCAATTGCACATCGAAAAGTTCTTTTTGAATTTATGTTTCAGGGGAAATCATTTTAAACACTAGGAGGATTTTTATATCCAAAAATATCTCAATTTTGAATTACCTCCCTCTAGACATTTTCTCTCTCTAGGCCAAAACAGGATCTTTCTTTTATTTCAGAGAGGGGAATAATTATAAGATCAAAAGGGGAGGTTCTTACACCTGCACACCTCAAAAGCCGGAGGGAGGAATCTTACATCCTACCCCACTTAAGAAACGCGAGATGTCCTCATCTCACAAAATTAGAGGAGAAGTCTTTCCCTTAAGATCCAACTAATTCTGGGGTTCCTTATAGTTTGGTGAACCCATCAGAATCCTGGGATAAAGATCCCTTATATAGAACTCATCATCAGATAACAATTCACTCAGATCATATCATTCAATTTCTTATCACAATAATGGTCCATTAGACCGAAATTTCTATCTGAACAGTCCTCCATGGGAATTTTCAATTATACAGATTTTTAATTTGACATCCCTTAACTTGATCCACTGGGTCAAGTGTTAATAGTAGCAATCTGGCAACACAATCCACTAATCTCATAGTGATTTGCTGAAGTCATTAACGTCATTCCAGTTATTATGAACATCATCACAGGGACTCGTCCCATTCATCCTCATTGAGGTTTTGCTCAGCTTATTACATTTCAACCAAAATTCAGGAATCATCATTTTTCAATTAGAATCCGAATCAACTCATCAGTTCTCAACCAGAATTTAAAAATCATATCAACCACATTCGAATTCATCATTTGGATAAGCATTTATGCTTATAATTTCAAGTCTTAGATTTACTCGTATATACTGCCAGTAAAGAGCTGCAGTTATACTGCCAGTAAAGGGCTGTAGTTATACCCTCGATATATACGGGTAGTCATGATCCTTGGAATTATAAGGTTAATACCATCATGTCTAGGCCTCAAGCAAGTCAAAGATTCCATGCAATTGCGGTACCTCCATATGAAGACCCAATTACTAATTTATGAATTCCAGTCTGAATATCAATTTGTATGAATTTTATCACACAATTACAATCTTTTACTGCTTCTTCATAAATTTTTGATATTTTTAGCTTCTCGGTTGATCCACATTAGCCAATTTGCTCTGATACCAGCTGTGAGATCCCTATCCCCATCGTGCAACGAATTCAGGGGTGCTAGCAGCGGAAGTAGCACTTCTGGCCTCACCCACGGATATCTGGACAAAGAGACTAATCTATCGGTTCTTCCAAAACCAAACCCAGAGAAACTTCCCTTGCCTGGAAAGCACGGGCGATTCCTCCAAGATAATTTAAGTAAATAGATGTGATGAGATGGGATGCAAATCAGATAGAAGGGAATGAATAGAGAATGGATGTGATGAGAATAGATGTGATGAGGATGAGAGGTAAATAGATGTGATGAGATGTGATGTGAATCAGATAAATGTGAATAAATGGATGGATGGATGTAGATGTATGTGATGAATAGAAGTGGATGTATGTGAAAGAATGGATGTGGATGTATGTGAAAGGATAGATGTGGATGTGTATGTGATAAGTATGGATGTGGATGTATGTGGGAGAATACATGTGGATGTAAATGTGATGTATATGAACAAGAATTGAGGCGATGAGATGTGATGTAAATTGGATAGATATGAATGATAAGGGATGTGAATGGATGATATAGGATGTGAATGAATGTGTTAGTATGTGAATCGGGATGTGAATGAAGGATAAGGGATGTGAATGGATGTGATGTGATGTGAATCGGGATGTGAATGAACGTTGAGTGGTGAAGTGATGAGATGTATGGGTAGATGCAAGTGGATGAAATCTAATGAGGATAAATGAGGAAATAAGTGATGAGATAGAAAAAGATGTGATTAGAAGAGAATGGGAATACTTATGAAATAAATGTGGATTGATGTATGGATGTATGGATGATGTGGATTGAGATAGATGGATGTATGGATGATGTGGATTGATGTGTGGATAATGTGGATTGATGTAGATGGATGTATGGATGATGTGGATTGATGTAGATGGATGTATGGATGATGTGGATTGATGTGTGGATAATGTGGATTGATGTAGATGGATATATGGATGATGTGGATTGATGTAGATGGATGTATGGATGATGTGGATTGATGTGTGGATGATGAGATTGGATGTGATTTGATGTGGGAATGATGTGATATGATAGGGATTGATGAAGAAGATAAAATTATGGTAAAATGAGAAAAGATGGGAACTAATGTGAAAGGATGCGGAGTAATGAGAAAAGATGGAAATATTGTTGGAACTGTAATTGTATGTGAAATCTGTTTTTAAATGACTGTTTTATGTCAAGAATGCTAGGGAAGCATTTTGACCATCTTGTGAATGAGGTCATGGAGACCTATCTGTTAAAGTTGCAATTGCTGATGGAGAGTCATCGGAGGACGTCTCGCGTAGCAAGGTCAGCCGAGGTCTTGACCAGCCTCAGTTTGATTTAAATGGTGAGCTTCCGGTATAGTGGATGAGGGACCAAGGAATCGGCCTATGAGTGAAGCGCTAGGTGACCTACGAGCGAAGGATCCTAGAGGGTGCTAACCATACGATGCTCGAGCTCTGGGTCGCCGCCAAAGATACCCACAAGTACATCAGGGAAGATATTGGAACAAGGAGTAAGAGTTGTTTTCTTAATTTGGGCATGGATCTGGTTGGTTGACCTTGCTAGTCCTCAACGGATGAGTCCATGGCTCTTTTATATGGATACGTTAGTTGATCTTGCTCATCTTCAACGGAGACTCCATTTTGATATGTGAATATATTGCCGATTACTATGAGCTAGGAACTATCGAAAAGGCCCCTGAGTGAATAGGTGGTAAGCATTCTGGTTGTTGCCAATGATGCCATAGGTACACTGATGAAGGAATGTTTGGAAATAAGGATTCAACTGGATAATTAAAGGATTATGATCAATGACACTATGGTCTCATTAAATGATTCTTTTAAAGATTGTTGAATCTGTGAAAAAGGCAAGTTCATATTGGGTGTGTAAGTGGTGTGACTAGTTTTATGTTTGCATGAATATCCGGCTAGGGGGCTTGGGAACTCTTTTCCCTGGTACCCGGGACAAAACCTAACCAAATTCCTAATTGGATCCAATCACTATAGCAGTCTAACCCATGGGATTGGATGGGGTATGCTGGACTGATGGATCCGTAAATCGAGACTCAATTTCTGTATAGTACGATAGATGAGGTAAATCCTGGATAAAAATTGTTCTATGGAAAAGAATCAACGGCTATGCCTCTCAATGAGGAAAAAAGCATTGGTCTCTATGATCCAAGTACAATCTTTTCCCTGATCTGACTATGGGACTTACAAGTTCGGTCATATCAGTTCATTTAGTTAAGGTTTTTGACTATGTTAGAGAAAAGTTATCCTAGAGGAATCGCCTGTGCTTTTCACGCAAGGGAATTTTTTTCGGATTCGGATTTGGAAGAACCAATGGATTAGTCTCTTGTGTCTAGATATCTGTGGGCGAGGCCCCGAGTGTGGGACCTTGCCCCGCGCAAGAAGTACTGCTTCCGCCTGCTAGCACCCCTGAATTCATTGCGTGGTGGGGACAGGGATCTTACAGGACATTTTAGATATGGCCTTTGCCTTAGTCGGATCTATGGCCAATCCTTGGGCTGACACAATGTTTCCTAATAGTGTTCCAGATTTTACTGCAAATGCACATTTGGCCGGATTCAACTTCAGCCTTGTATCTTTACATCTTTGTAAACATAACCTTGAGTGATAGATGTATTTAGCCTTATCCCTTGATACACTGAAATCATCCACAAAAGCTTTCATGAAGTCTGGTAGTAGGTAGTCATAGAAGATTTCCTGCACCATTCTCTGGAAAGTTGGTGCATTCTTCAAGCCAAACATCATGAAATTTGCCACAAAGACCCCCCCTTCGGTGACAAAGTAGTCTTTTCCTGGTTTTCCAGAGCCATCTTCACTTGGTTGTATCCAATGAAACTATCTAAGCAGGAATACATCTAGTCTTTTCCTGGTTTTCCAGAGCCATCTTCACTTGGTTGTATCCAATGAAACCATCTTCACTTGGTTGTATCCAATGAAACCATCTAAGAAGGAATACATCTCTTTTTCGGCTACCTCATCTAGTAGGGAATCCATGAAAGGGAGTAGAAAATGATTTGAATTTGTTGCATTTAGTTTGCGTGGTAATCCACACATATTCTGATCTTCATGTTCTTTTTGGGAACTACTATAATAGGAGATATCTATGTACCTTTTTCTATTGGTACAATGAAACCTACCCTTAATAATCTGTCAATTTCTTAAAATTGATGTTGTGTTAGAAGAACTTAGGGTCGAAGCCCTCCATGTCTTCTTTTACTTGTTTGCCATAATCTGGGTTCATTTTGTACCTTTGTTGCTTGATAGGTATAGCTCCTTCTTTTAAATTGATGCTGTGTTGGAAGAACTTAGGGTCGATGCCCTCCATGTCTTCATATGACCAAGACATGGAGGGCATCTCCATGTCTTGGTACTCCTTTAGCAGTTATACTAGCTCCTGTTTGAATTCATCTTCCAGTTCTAGGCTGATCTTTACATTTCTTTCTTCTTTTCCATCCCCTAGATTTACTTCCTGTAGTTTGTTATGGGCTCACCTTAGCTGCATTGTTTTCGTGGTTCTCTTTTTGCTTTTTCATCCAATCTTGGATCTCCTAGATCTCTTCTTCTTGCTCCAAATTTCGAGCCCACTTTATTTCTTTCATTGCTTTCTCCTGCAAGGTTTTGCTTAGCTTTGAGCCTTTTGTTTTCCTAGAATTTGCTTTTGATGTCTTTGATTAATTATTAACTACTTTCGTGTTTCCAACCTTTGTTTTTATGTGTTGCCTTATTGCTTCATCCACATTTACCATGTACAACGGTATTAAGTCTTGGTGGTCACGGAGTATTTTGGTTTCTTCATCATCATCAAAAGCTAGTCCTCTATTAGGAATTCTAGACATATGGTCCACCAAAACATGTTGTGTTCCTTTTCTTAGCATGATCGTAAAGTCGAATTCCAGGAGTAAAAGAAACCATCGTGTGATTCTTCCTGTGGTGCAAGACTTGTTCACCAGATAATAGGGCTTGATAGTCCACAAAGAATACATTGCTGGCCATCAGGTAATGTCTATATTTCTTTACATCATAAACCATGGCCAACCCTTCACGCTCAGAGGTGGTGTAGTTTATCTTTGCATCATTCAGTGGATGACTGACAAAGAAAATTGTGTAATCCAATTTGAATTCCCTAGGTTGCACCAATACATATCCTACATAGCAAAGTTCGATGCATCGATGTGCACGTGGAATACAAGATACCAATTGGGTGTTCGATGCACAAGCCAATGCATTGTTCAACTTATCATAGGCCTCTTGGCATTCCTTAGTCCATTCAAAGACAATGAGTAGTTTATACAATGGCCTGGCAATTTCAGTATAGAATATGATGAAGCGTCGATAATACCCAACGTGGCACATAAACCGCTATACACCTTTGTAGTTGGTTGGTGGGGGTAATTCCACGATCAATTTTACCTTTCTCTCATCAGTGGAAATATCATTTTTAGACACAATGTGCCCTAAGATGACACCGTGCTTGACCTAGAATTGACACTTTAAAGGGTTTAAGGAAATATGATATAATTAACATCTTTCAAACACCTTTCTCAAGCAAGCCAAGTGCTCAGTTCAGCGTGAGTGTACACATAGATTGTTAATGAATACCTATAGCCACTTTTGCAAGTAGTCCTTGAAGGTTGTGCACATCAGTCGTTGGAAAGTTGTTGGGGCATTGGTGAGGCCAAAAGGTATAACCTTAAGCATATGTCCCCCACACTGTATTGAAGGCCGTCTTGTGCTATGGAAACCTAATTATAGCCTGAAAACCCTTCTAAGAATCTATAGGCTTCTTCACCTACTACCCATTCTAATACATGTTCTGTATATGGCAGTGGGGTAGTGGTCTTTCCCGGTGGTTGCATTGACCTTTTTGAGATCAACACAGACTCTCAATTTTCATTTTTCTTTGGCACAATCATGATTAGTGAAAGCCAATCTATGCGCGCGATTTAATAGATGAAATCCAGAGTAATGAGTTTATCAATTTCCTCCTTTACAATTGTCGCATATTTTGGATTCATCTGATAACGGTTTTTGCCTGGATGGTCTTGATCCTTCCTTGATTGGGATAGTGTGTTGAACCACATCGGGTGGTACACCCTTCATTTTCGTGTATTTCCAAGAAAACAATCCTTGAATTATTTTAAGAGAGCAATGAGCTCTTCTTCTTTAGCCGTAGTTAAGTCTTTATAGCAATGTAGATAGGTTTGGTTTCCTCCCCTGGCTCTACAATATCAACCTACTTAACTTTAGCTGGACCATCGTAAGACATGGATTAGCCATCTTCCTTTACTC
This sequence comes from Cibotium barometz, assembly GCF_041138505.1. Lineage (NCBI taxonomy): Eukaryota > Viridiplantae > Streptophyta > Polypodiopsida > Cyatheales > Cibotiaceae > Cibotium > Cibotium barometz. The sequence continues at coordinate 708,526 of NC_141079.1, forward strand.
TTTTAGCCGTCAATTGGCCCACCTTTCGTTCATCAATGGTGTATGTTTTGAAATGGTCCGGCAGCACTGAGAGTAGGTCTGTCTTATCGTCCTCCTCCGATCCATTGCCTTCTTTGCCTCATGCTTGGTTTTAGCCAGAGCCTTATTTCATTTTCTACGTCCTTCCTTAGTGAGTTTAGGCATTTTCGACTCTTGTGGCATAGCCTTTTTCTCCCGTTTTCCTTCCAGGGTTATCTTACTTAACTCCTCACCCCGATTCTTAGAAAACTCCTTGTGCACCTTAGTGACCTTGAGATCTCGTAGCCACTAGGCATGTGTGGGTTTACTTCATAGTAGGGCATTTCATCGAGTGATATACCTCTTTTGTTTACACCATCTCTTGAGGCATTCGGTACTGTTTGCGGCCTTGCGACCTATACCCCTCTATGTTGGAGGCTTCATCCTCTATGTTGGAGGCTTCATCCTCTATTTCCTCTACTCTTGGTTTCACCTCCACCATGCGCACTGAGAGGTGTTAGGAACATTTCTCAATTCAATGTATTAGGTTCCTTTGGGGGTAAATACATCTATAGTGGTAAGCACGTGCATCCAATTTTTGCTAAAATCAGGTGGTGGAAGCCACACATACATTGCGGACTCTTCCTTTTCCCATAAATTCTTCTCAATTGGTTGGCAGACTTGTAGGGATGTGGTTCACTTAGTGGTGACCGAATCATTTCCAAATAGTTACCATTCCATGGGGTGTGCCTTCCATGTATGCAAATTAATTTTCAGAATCTCCAAATCCTTTCAAACATACACCTGATCTAACGCCCAATCATGCACCAATTTGGCTTCCCTCATGAAGGGTCTACCCAAGATGATGTCATATGAATTTGGTTGGCGCGAGAAAGTCTATTACACAAATGTATGATGGTAGTGGAATGAAAAGACCTTAAGCCTAACGTTTTGCAATAGTTCCATTGGTCTTGAGGATATTCCATCTACCATCTTGATGATTAAATATTCCCGTTCCAATTCAGGTTTTCCCCAATCTTCCCAACATTGTTTGGTAATAAGGCTCACACCTGCGTCTCCATCCAGGATAGTTCTTGGTACCCTTTGTGGTGGATTGGAATTGTGGAATTCATATCATCACTCATAATATCGGCCCAATTAGCTAACAAGTATTTTGACGAATTTGGGTGTTCCTTACTCCTCATGCACTAGGTTTTTCTCTACCAAAGGTGACTGGCTCCCCTCTGTAGTGGACATTGGGTTCAATCTTCCTTCTACCCAGTCCTTTACATCTGCCTACAATGCCAATGTGTTGCGTAGCAATCATCCTAGAAGCATTTTGATAGTTGTGGATAGTGTGGCTGCTGCAAGACTATCTATGTCTCTAGATTCCCTAGCAACAAGTACTCGTGTTTGTCGCGTATTCAATCCTAGGGAATGAATGGATTGACAAATCTTGATTTGCTTCCTCAAACATTCTTGCCATGAGGTCACTTTGAGTCCCTTCCTTAGACTCTTCTAGGATTGGAGTGGGCACATCCAATCTCCTTTCCCTTTAACAGCTCAGTTCTTGGATACACTATATCCCTAGCCTGGTTAGCCCTTAACTTGCCTTCATGATTGTGTTGACACTCCGCAACCAGGGCCTTAACTTCTTTAAGATTTCTTATTTCTTCTTTAGCATTTGGATACTTTCCAATCCCCTTAGGGGTTGTTGGTCTCTCTCTTGCAGATTCTTGGGCATGCCCATCCTGTTTTGGCACTTGGTCACCTTCTTCCTTTGATTGGGTGGATCCGGTGTTACTGGTATCTTCTTCGGATCCATGTTGAATTATGACCATTGTTGAAATTAGAGTATTGTGATGAGCTATGGTGGATCAAACACTAGAATCAACATCATTAACAAAGTGATTAGCAAATAATTAAGATATAATTAGTGGGTAATTAACAAATAGATTAATGTAGGCATGGATACTCAAAAACTAGCAAATTCTCATCAGGACAATGCCTCAATTTATAGAGTTTACATCAAGCATCAGATCCCATTGATTTCTCCATGATTCACTCCACCTCTTCACTTTTCCCAGAATATCTCCCAGAATATCTCCACACTTCCTAAATCTTCTCATGCTACCCTTTATTCTCTCCCAGTAGATTCTTCTCACCTTTTCACAAGTTCTTTCACATTTACTCATTCTCTTTTACAGCCTCTAACCAAGGGCTTGTTCCCGCACACACCCTATTGACTTGTATTTTTAACACCTCCCCTCAAGTGAATACTCCTAGTACACCTAGACCCTATACCAAGTTTGCCTCCCCTTACTTGATAGTCCGCGACTAGTGTCTACACCTCCCCTCAAGTTATTTTAGCAAACCTGGACCCTATATAAAGTTTCTCTCTTACTTGATAGCCTGCAACCAGTGCCTCGAGTCCCTAAACTCATAGTCCTTGACACTCTCTCTCTCTATGTGTCCAAGGCTTACTATAGTTGCCCGTGACCTTGACTAAAGTGCTCACACATACATCTCTCTACCACGTGGCCTACATCATCGGTGGCTCAGAGGTGGTTTTACTTTTTTGGGGCAGGTTACATTGGGTTGTGGGGTCTCTCTCTCTCTCTCTCTCAGAGATTTTCACATGGTTCCTCACTCTTTGGAGCCTCACATCTTCTCTTGTCTTCAGTCTTCTTGTCGTGGCAGCTTCTCTCCATGCGTCCGTCTCTTCTTTCAGTCTTCTTGGGGTAGCTTCTCTTCTCGTGTCCATGTCTTCCTTCAATTCTTCCTTTAGATCTTCTTGGTGTGGATCTTCTTCTTGGAAAGAGATATTCTTCTTCTTTCATGGCTGGGGCCATGAGCTTGTTCGTCAGGTCTTCTTGCTCCATGTGAGCAAGATGTTTCAATGTTTTACTGAAAGTTCCTTTGGGCTTTTGATGTTCATCTTGTTGCTCCATGTGAGCAACATGTTGCTCACATGTGAGCAACATGTTTCAATGTTTTACTGAAAGTTCCTTTGGGCTTTTGATGTTCATCTTGTGTCATTATGCAATGCAAACCCAAATTTATGTGGGAGGTCTTACCTCTTGCCTTATTCTGGACAAGGGCAGTGTCTGATCCCATATTTACATTGATGCAATGTGCCCAATACATAATGCGTATAGCATTCATTCTCATGCACATTCCCAAATGCAACTCTGGCTGTGAATAATCTTGAATTTGAGTGAGATTTACAGGCATTAACCAAGGGTTAAATGCAAAATGATGATTATCACAAATTTATCAGCATAATTTTCCCAGAAATTACATAACTCCGAATTGTAATATGAAGTTATAAGGATCTGTATCAGATACCTAATGGTTAATTTGAACCCTCAATTGCACCAAAATACAGTGATTAGCATTGATTAATAACTGATTAGCAAATTAATCCATTATTTTGTGTGCAAAAAACAGAGTATGCAGGGAGTCCAGATCTGGTGCCTTAGACTTTAAATGAGCTCAAATGCTTTCAAAGCCATCAATAGCAATGATTCTAGTAGAGGATTAAGCCAATAAACACAAGATTTGACCAAATATTGAAAGCTTAATCTCTGTTTTACCAAAGTCACCTGCAGATTTGATGAAGAGCTTGGATCTCACTGTAGACTTGATGAAACTGAATTCTGTCTTCACCAGCTTGTAGAGCATGCTTGAAAACACCTTGGGCTAAGAGGAATTAGAGTGATTCACCCTGAGTGAGTGTAGATCTGAGATCTTCTATTGAAAAACGTAGCCTACTAAAACAGCGATTTCTCCTTCATCCGGCGGCGGTTTGCTACGTTGTTTGGATGAGCTTGAAGAGCTATGAGATACCTATCATGTGCTAGAAGGGTTTGGCCTAATTTTATGTGTGCAAAGAAAGGGAGCTCCTCCACTAGCTGGGGGTACAGAGGTGAGTTGAAAAAAGAGGAAAAATTATAATTTTCTACTAATCCTAATTAGCAAAATAATTAGCAAGATAATGGGCTCACAAATTAGCATGGCTCTGATACCATGTTGAAATTAGAGTATTGTGATGAGCTATGGTGGATCAAACACTAGAATCAACATCATGAACAAAGTGATTAGTAAATAATTAAGACGTAATTAGTAGGTAATTAACAAATAGATTAATTACCCAATAAAGTGATTAATAAATAATTAAGATGTAATTAGTGGATAATTAACAAATAGATTAATGTAGGCATGGATACTCAAAAACCAGCAAATTCTCATTAGAGCAATGCCTCAATTTATAGAGTTTACATCAAGCATCAAATCCCATTGATTTCTCCATGATTCACTCCACCTCTTTTCCGTGATTCTCTCCACCTCTTCACTTTTCCCAAAATATCTCCACACTTCCTAAATCTTCTCATGCTACCCTTTATTCTCTCCCAGTAGATTCTTCTCACCTTTTCACAGGTTCTTTCACATTTACTCATTCTCTTTTACAGCCTCTAACCAAGGGCTTGTTCCCGCACACACCCTATTCACTTGTATTTTTAACAACCATGGTATCTCCATTGCCCACTTTTTTCACTCTTCTACTTCTCCCAGTCTTAGAGGTTGTAACACCCATTGATGGGTTCTAGAGTTGGTATCACTCCTTCTATTATTCCCATCCACATGCTGTCAATGGCATTTCTAGATGTTTCTAGTTCTTTGCCACATGGTCAGAACTGATTCAAATTCTCCATTTCCCTATGTTTTGCCCTTGTTCTTTGCATATCGAGATCTTGTTTTCTTAAGCTCAATAGATGCAATTGTTGCTCTGCCTCAGCCCTCTTAAAGTCCATTTCCATTTCTTCCGATGTGGGAAACAAGACTTGACTTTTCCTGGCGGTGCTTTCCTTATCCCTTCTAACCCCCCTGGGGGTCATCCCACTAATCCTCACTATGTTAGAATTCATGTGGCCAAAAGGTTGGGTTGGTATATCTGATTTTAGACCATGTCACATGCTTGTTATCTCAGCGGGCCTAGGCCCACAAATTGTGCTTCACCTTCCGTGCAGTGTTGGAGACCAAAAAATCCCCTAGCCATATCAAAGATTCTGCTAGATCTCGCAGGAGAAGATAATTTTTCTTCCTCTCCAAGGCCAGAGAATCTTATCCCTTCTTCCATGGATTCCTCACTACTTGTTTCTATGGGGTTAGATTCCTCCAAGCTAAAACACTCAATTGAGTCCTCGCCGAGCGGCCTAAGCCAACACGTTTTTGGTAGGAAGAACCTAGGTGATTTGATGCACTGTCGTCATGGGTAAGGTTGTCTCCAATGCGTTTCCTGGACCTCAAACCTTATCTACATAATTTCTTCACAATGCACCTTCCAAATGTAAAGGCAATAGTGAATTTGACATAATGGGAGCTGGAGCTCTAAGAGGATGGAAGAAACAATGGTGGCAGCGGCACCAAAAATGTTATGGGCTACCACACCTCCCAAGAGAGAACTCTACAAATTCACAATTAGTAAGAGAATAGACAACAACCACTGTTGGTGGGTACTTACCAATGCTTTGAGCTCATGTCCCTTGAGGCTCCCCAAGCTCACTTTTGGAAGCTCCACTCCTCCGATCTCCACCTCCACACTGTCACCATAGAGTCGCTCTCACCTCAATGCAAGGCAATCTACCTCTCACTCTTCCACACACACATGCATAGAAGAGGAACATGTAGAAGAGTACACTCTCCCTCTCTCTCTCACTCACAAGACAAAGCAGGAGCTCTTATATCACAAAGGGGGATTGTGTCCTCTCATTATGAGATTTTCCTTTTATACAACTAGCCCTTATTCACACTTGGGTACGAAAAACTTACTAACTAAGGCCTTGGGTGGCCAGTATCTCAAAATGTATAACTTTTATAGTGCCTTTACATGACAATTATTAATGACCTCAATTGGAGGAGCATCTTTGTTAATCCAAAATGGGATTAACACACTCTAATATCAAAGAGACCCTATAAGATGTCGCTTCTCCCTAAGCAATTAAGCTCAAGGAACATCTTTGATAGCTCCTCAAGAAAGGATTCATTTGCCTACCCTGGGGAGTTCTTGTTCTATTCTAGAAGAAGGAGGGAACCCTTCACCTTTGTAGAGGGATAAACCAAGTCATTGTCAAGAACAAGTATACCATTCCTCCCATTGACAAGCTTGACAGACCTTATGGGACTAATTTTTTTTCAAAGATAGATATTAGGTTTGGCTACTATCAAATTAGAATAAAGGAACCAGATATCCCTTAGACTATCTTCAACACCTGCTATGGACATTATGAATTCACAGTGATGTCATTTGGGCTGACAAATGCTCCAGCTACCTTCAAACGTCTAATGTAGGATATTTTCAGGCCCTATTTGGATGATTTTGTCCTTGTTTTCTTTGATGACATCCTGATTTTCTCAAAGACAATGGAGAGACATGAAGGACATGTACGCAAAGTGCTGGAAATTTTGCATTAGCATAAGCTCTAAAGAAGAGTAAGTTTACTTTCTTCACTCTGCAAATTGAGTATCTCAGGTTTATTGTTTTTCTGGATGGTATTTTAGCTGATCCTGCCAATTATCCTACCAAGGTTAAGGATATCTTGGAATGGCCACCCCCCCTAATCAAAGAAACCCATGGAATTTTAGGCGTAATTGGATCATACAAGATCTTCATCAAAGGTTATGCCTTGGTAGTAGTAGCACCGCTAATAGATCTTGTTAAAAAGTAAAGTAAGATTGTTTAGCTATCAATCTAACAAGAAAGTTTTGACCAGCTCAAAACTATCCTCACCTTAGCGCTAGTGCTGAAACCCTTGGATTTCACCAAGGAGCTTGAAGTTGTTACTATAATGAGAGTATGCTTGCACTTAGTGGGGATAGTTTTGACCACCTCAAAACAATCCTCACCTTAGAGCTAGTGCTCAAACTCTTGGATTTCACCAAGGAGCTCGAAGTTGTTACTAATGAGAGTACACTTGCACTTGGTGGGGTAGTGATTGAGGAAGAACATCCCATAGCCTACACTTCCCACAAGCTAAAGCCTTATGAGAAAAATTAGCCCACCCATGACTTGGAGCTTTTGGCTTCTAGTCATGCCCTCAAGCTTTGGAGCCAATATCTCCTTGGCCAAAAGTTCCAACTCGTAATAGATCACAAAAGCTTGAAGTGGATTTTCACTTAGCCTAATCTAAACATGAGGCAAAGAAGATGGATTGAGGTCTTACAAAATTTGAATTTGATATCCAATGCCACCTAGGAAAGGAGAATATTTTAGTTGATTCACTTAGCTGTAAGTCCTTCCTAACTGCTATTTCTTTTCCCAGATAGTCCCCTTTTCACCAAGGTGAAGGAAGCATCACTCGAAGACCCTGATTCTCTGAAGATGTTGACCCTTGTGCAAACTAGAGGCTCTACTTGAAAAGGAGAAGTATTCACAACTTAGGATTTCTTAGTGGACAATGGATGTATTTATTTCAAGCATAGGCTATGCATTCCAAAAAGTTGTGAGCTGAAAAAGATTATCTTGTATGAAGCACATGATAGTTGTAGGACATCCAAGCTATGCAAAAACCCTTAACGCGGTCAGAAGGAGTTATCATTGGACTGGGCTAAAGGGAAATTTCCTTCGTTATGTTAAGAAGTGTCTATCTTGCCAAAATATCAAAGCCGAAAGGATTAAAATGCCTCAGGAGCTTCATCCCTCAGACATTCCTCAAATGAAGTGGCAGTACATTAGGATGGATTTCATCATTTGTAAGGTTCCCCCCTTTCCAAAAATAGGGGAAACACTTAAGATAGTCCACTAAGTCTTATCTTGGAGAAAATTTCCTACTCATCGACACCTTGACCATGCAGAGATTCAAGGATACGATTCATAGGTAAGACGTAGTTCTATCCCGCAGAGGGGGAACGTGGTCTTCTAAAAATCAAATCACCCATAGGGTAATTGATCATAATTTGGGCAACTACTAGTCTTGATTCCTAGAGACAACGCTTTTTTTAATTTGTGAAGGTGTGTTAGATTATTGGTGTTGATGGGTAGCCTACATTTGAGTCAATCTAATTTTAGCAATTTACTGTATTTTCCCAAACCCGAGATTTTCATTTGACTTCATGAAATAGCAGACTGCTATTTCACATGTCATACTCGTACACATTTATGAGATGAGATTTGGATGGTGACAAGATTAAAACAAGAATGGCAAGATAAATGAAAACAATAACAACACAGTTGAAGTCAATGTGTGCGGCAGTGCAAAGATGACTTAATGAAGACGAATGAAACCAGGTAATGAAAATGAATGAAACCATTGAAAGTGTGTGAAGAGCTCCTACTTGGGAATTGATGGTGGAGGTTTTTTTACTGTTTGACGATGTGACGTGGCATGATTCAGTTCATGACGTGAACCATTTTGAAGTGTTTCATGCTGGCATGAAACAATCCTGAGCGTTTCACGACGTGAACTAGCCTAAACCAGTTCAAGATGTGAAACAACTTTGTACCCTTATGCATGCAAATATTGATACCCTATTGTTTTCTATATGCTCAAACACTCCATGGCAATATGTTATGCATTATGAGGAGTAGTAGTGTACACGTGAAACGAATGAACATGTTTCATTGCATAAAAACCATACCCCTTTACCTTGTACCTAGTTATTGGAGCTGGGTATCTCTCATCATCCTCCTTCCTTTTAGTGCCACGGGAACTAATGTTGTACTTTGGAGCTTATGAGTATGTGTTATTGCAATTGCATAAGTTCTAAGTAAGAACTTTCGATTTTTCCCTCCATCCAATGGAGTACATCCCATTGAATCCTGGTGAACCTGTTTTGCTTCCTGTGCATGTGAGTGCACGTCTTTCTCACCCTAGTCCAGAGCTTGGTTCAACTTTTCCTCCTTTGGCGGATGACATTAGTGGTGTTGCTCTCCCTTGATTACTTGGTTGAGCTTGTTTCTTTTTCTAGATCAACCTTGGTGCTTCCTCAGCATTTGATTTAGTTGGGACTTGGTCTTGTCTATGCTTATGGCACTCTTATGTTTTTCTGAAAGTACATTCGGGATTGGGTTTTGGATTTGTTTTTGGTACCCATATCATTTTATTTCCTTGATAATAGCCATGTGCCCTACCTAGTAAGTCTTTTTTTGGACCCACCACTTTGTTGAATGCTGAGTTGTGTGCGCGCTTACTTTGAATACAACTTCCTGTCCTTGTCTAGTTTTCCTTGTCTCTTGCTTGTAGCATGTCTTTTTTGCTTTGTTACCCATGAGGCTTTGTCTATATCTTAGTATCCTTGTGCTTGAAGCTGGGTCTTGGGAACCCATTATTTTTTGCCTAAATAATTTTGCTACCTTTTCTTAGGTTCTCTTGAAGAGGGATGACCTTTCGATGTGGATACTTGTTCTGTTAAGGCTTTTATTTTTTGTGGTATTGGAGATTCCATGTTTCATGCCCTTATTCAATGGACTCCATAGTGGCACGGTGATGGTGTCTTTTCCACCATTGATTTGCACTTCCCGTTTTTCCCATTGGATGTGGCAATTGTTGGCACAAATTGTAAGATTCCTCCCTCCAGCTTTTGAGATGTAAAGGTGTAAGAACCTCCCCTTCAATCTCTGTAATCATCCCCTATTTTAGAATGCAAGAAAACATTGCTTTCCCTTGTTTTTGGGTCTAGAGAGAAAAAATATTCTAGAGAGAGGTAATATAGTTTTGAAATATTTTTGGATAAGCATTTCCTCCCACTCAATAGGAAGAGATCCCCTGAAACAAAATTTCAAAAAGAGTTTTCCAATGTGCATTAGAAATTAAATGATTGTGTATTGGATATCTTAGACTAGGGGTACATAATTTCAGAAGAAAAATTTTGATTAAGGTCCAAAGAGTGTTCTAAAGGGTCAATAGGGTTAATACAAGTGTTGGAATAACAAAAATGCAAAGAATAAAATAAAATCCACCAAAAAAGAGTAAATTCTCACATAAGATGAAAAGTTGACTAGTACTGGGGTTTATTAGTAAAAAAAACGAGATTTATTAGTAAAAAAATAGAATTCTGACACCTCAGGAAGCGGGGGAGGGGGCTCATGAAGGAGGTGCCTAGAAACCACATCAAGGGAGCATTTTGTAATTCAAAAATATCATAAAGTGGCTAGATATTTCATCTCTCCTCTCTCCTCTTCCAAACTAGATCAAAAATGGGCAAAACTACTCTAAAACTTGTCCAAAATGGATCAAATTGAAGCTGGAAGCCTCTAGATCCCAGTTGGACTTGGTTGGTGGCCTCTGTCACCTATAAATAGACCCCCCATTTCTTTGTATTTTCATACGGGAGTAACTCTATGCTAGTGTAGTTTTCAGTTTAGAATATTTCTATTATCTCTCTACCTTGGGCTCCATCCCTCTTGAAGTTTCCAGACCTGGATTGTGTGCTGCTTATCTTTCTTCGCACTCCTTTTCTTGGTCTAGATTGTATCTAAGTTCTGAAGCTTTCTCTTGCTCGTGCAAGTTAGTAGATATTTCCACACTGTCTTCTTGACGATGCGAAGTACTCCTAGCTACGAGCTTCCTAGAGGGTCTCTTGGGAGGCATTACTTTTCACCTCTTCTAGCTTCTTGCATATAAGAGCGGTATGCTTGAATGTGGTTGAGTTATGTGGTGAGAGGAGCTCTTCCTATTGAGTTTTCCAAAAAATTCCTTCCATACTATAGTTTCACCGTGTGCTTGATCCAGTCCCTAGACTCTCCAATAAATCTCGAACAGGATCGCTAGGTGTTTCTTGCGAATTTCCCTATCAGTGGAATGGCAAGAGAGCAATGTGGTGTGACAGACTAGTCAGGCAATGATGTGGGAGACGTGAAGACTCCCACCAGAGGTTCTAGGTTCAAACACCGACTCTCAAGTGATTGTGGGGAAAGTTCCAGACTTCTCTCTTGTGGGCAAGCTCAAGCACAGTGGATCCACCTCACTCTCTTTCTCACTCACTTCTCACTTAGAATGCACACATGTGCAGAAATACAACATGTTCATTCACCACAGAGTAACAGATGACACAGAAGGGAAGAGTAATAGTAAGTGTGCCTTTTGTTCCATTCCAGAAGCATTACAAAGTGACACATAAGAGACACCCAATACAATTACCATTTGCCAAACTCTGACATATTAACAAAAGCTCCATGACATGCCAGTCAATTAACATTGAGAGCTTACAAGACTACATCATAGTACACAGACTACGAGTTATCACACACACACCCCAACACTCTCTCCTTATCCATCTCTCTTCTCTGTAGTATTTGATTACTCTTTTAAGTTGTGCCTTCTTGATCTTGGCAATGGCTCCATGGTGGTTACAGTCTGCGGCCTTCACACATGTGACACCAAGATAGTGCTCACATAGTGCGTTATGGGTTGATTGCTCTGCCAAACTGCCACTGACCCTTCCCCTACTATTGCACCGCTAGGTGCAACAAAGCCATACTTAGGTGTCTTGGTGCTTTGTCTGAACCCTCCTTCTATGAGGTGTTTGGACTTGAGGTTTACAAGAGGTAGAAGTGGGCTGTCAATGTGCTTGATTCATGGGCTCTTTGGTTCAATCAGTAAGTCATCGTCTTCATCAAATACAACAAACACCCAAGGTTTTAGGTTTGGTTCTAGTTCTTCCATTTGAGTGGTTAAATTGACATTGTCAACGGTGAGGCTAAATTTGTTATCCACCCAATCGATAAAACATTTGTGGCTACGATGCCAACTACGAGACCTAGTAGCACGTCTTCGGCCGCTTCCCTTGGGTTTTCTATGTAGAATTTACAAGGCACTTTGACATCTTGAATATACAATTCTGTACACAACATGCCTTGACATGATGATGAGTAGATGTAGGAGAAGGTTTTTAAGTTTCAAGGAGTGGGGCCTAGAGTTGGTTTACCCATAGCCATCCATTGCTCGAATGATAGACTATTCTGATCTGCTCCTCAGTGAAGGGTAGCTAGACAAGACCTTTACCACGCTATTGTCTCTAGAGAGAGCTACTGGAATCCGTATTGGTTTCACATAGTCCTCATCCTCGTTTTGCGAATGCGCACTTTGAATTTGCACTTTCTCCTTGCTCTTCTTGGTTTTTGGTTGTTGCTTTGTTGTGTCTATGTCCATTCCATTGATCATTCCTTCTTTCTTTCCTTGAATGTTGCTCGCCTTTGTGATAGGTTGACGAGGTTTCTTATCTGAAGAAGGTCATGAGAGTTGCTTAAAGGGCTCCTCTGTCTTTGTTAGACTCTCATTTGGTGGAATGGTGGACTAAATGTCTAGGCATGGTGATCCTTGATCTAAAGTATTCTCTAGTTCTTCCTTTTGCTACTTAGTTTTTGCACACAAGCTTTGATTAGCAACAAGCTTTAAGCCCGAGAATCAAACTGAACTTCACACACATGCAATTGCAATCATGAAATTTGAAATTGGTGTACACACACATATAAATGCAACAAAAATAATACACCATAAGCATTCCAAATTTGTAAATTACCAACTTATACACACATATGCAAGCAGCAAATGACATTAAGCAACAAAAATAATACACCATAAGCATTCCAAATTTGTAAATTACCAACTTATACACACATATGCAAGCAGCAAATGACATTAAGCATAAATAATTTTCAATTATGCCATTTGCACATAGACACACGCATGTAGTGTGGGGAGCTTAGCTCAATCATATGCACATAGAGGAGTTAAATTCAACAAATCAATTATGAAAGGGCAATACCCTCTCCACACACATTGAATCTAATCTTGCACACACACAAAAACATAAGCTCAAATTAGCAACATAATAGCAAGATGAGCACAAATTAAGACATATTGCCATACAGACATACACATGACTTCATTAAGAAATTAATTGAATGTTAGTGAAATCGAGAGCTTGCTCAACCACATGGGAGCAATGACTACCAAAATGGGGGTTGTTTTTTTATGATTTTTCTTATTTCTTATGCACACACATATGCATATACACACCATAGACACTACTATGATGCACACACACCTAAAGGCCACCAATTTTGCAACCGAATGGAGTAAATCTATACATGCCTGGCTTCTTGCTCTACTAGCTTAGGTATTCATTCCCAGGCAATGGTGCCAATGGAAAGCTAGAACTAGCTCATGTCCATGTAGAATAGGGAGCATAGACTCACCACTCTAGTCGTATAGGACCAAAGAATGAATTGAACCTAGCTAGCGCACGAAGGCATGAGCAAGACGAGATGCAAGGATACGAAGGACCTAACTGTATCTCATAGGGGATGCATGGTCATCCTAAGGGGCATCTAGTCCTTAGACAAATTGAGACACATTGGTCCTAGGCATGGACGAGATGAGGTCATGAAGTCAAGTTCCGCATTTCAAGGAAATCAACGCCTTTTTCCCTATTTGGCAAGGCATGGTCATTGATTCGATCCCCTAAAATGGAACTTGCTTGGGTTTCTTATTTCTATTGAACACACTTTCCTAGGAATTGTTGAAAAGTAATTGACTAATCGGGTCCACTTGTCCATAGAAAAGGTGCCATCAAGGTAACAATTCTCCTACTTTCCACCCTACACCAGTGCTTTTTAGTTTTTTAATTTCCTCCCACACTGTTTGACATATACAAGTAGGTTCCTTAATTATTTCAGACACAATGCTCATTAAAGCAGTCCTTCAAACAGTATTTAAAGACAATAACAAACACAAATAGTATCATGCACTTACAACTTTCAACTTGTGTCACTAGTGGCTATATCCTGGCATTAACCTAGTGACATTACATAATACAACCGAAGGGTCTAGAATTTGGTCCCCATCCAAGATCCATGGATGGGTTTAATCTAAGGAAGCATCATTCCTTTTTGTCGCACAAGAGTGCTTCGTCTATTTTTTTATTGGTGAAAATGCCATTTTTCGGTTCATTTGGCCTAAGGATTTCTTAGGTTTTGACTAAGGTCATGCATGTGGCCTAAGGATTTCTTAGGTTTGACTAAGGTCATGCATGCATATGCAAATAAAATATTAACTTTGGTGCATGAATTTAAAATGACAATCTAACTTGAATCTTTGTATTCACATCGGCTGACAAGACATTGGTCATGGTGGCTACGTTGTCTCCATTGTGCATTGTGTTGTTGGGGCCAGATTCTCCAGTGGATGCATGAGTGCATTTTTGGGCCCTCACTTAGACAAAGTTATCTTGAAAAAACAATTCTAGGCTGGGCTATAACAAGGTTAAACTTGTGTTAAGAAATTGCATGTTGACTTAGCTAATCCTCCTTAATTTGAAAAGAAAATGCTATGATTATAGTTCATTATGAGGATAATTAACCTACATGATTTCCAAAACATAATTAATAATTTCTCAAAGTTTTTATGAAATTAAGGTTTGATTTTACAAGAATTGAAGTTTTTTTTAAGCTTGTTTACTGTAAGATTCCTCCCTAGTCCCTCAAGATGTCCAGTTTCTCCCCCTGTAATCAATCCCCTTTTCACAATAATAACAGATCTTGTTTTTATCTGTTTTGGCCTAGATAGAGAAAATGTTCTAGAGAGAGGTAATTCAGTTTTTAGATATCTTTGGATGGAAAAATATCCCTTCTTATTAAAATGATTTTCCCTGAAATAGAAATTCAAAAAGAACTTTCCAATGTGCAATTGGAATAAATTGAAATCAGGTAAAAAGGACCTTAGCCTAAGGGTCCAGATTTTTTGAAAAATTTGGATTAAGGTTCCTATGGACCAATAGGATTAATCCAAATGTAGGGAGGAGATAAATTAAAGAATAAAAGAAAACCCCCCTAAAAATGAGTATAAGATGAAGAGTGGACTAAGGACCAAAGAAAAGGATTAAAAAACTGAATTTTGATCCCTCAGTGTGGGGATCTCCCCTCATGAATTAGGCACCTTTTTCTCATCATTACCTCAAATTTTAAATCAATAAAATGAGATATTTCATCTCTCCTCTCTCCTATTTCAAAACTAGATCCAAAAAGTAAGCTAAACTGACCCAAAAATGGTCAAAAATTGACCAAACTGATCTGGAAAATTCTAGAATCAGTTTGCTTGGTTAGAGGCTCACTTTTTTCTATAAATAGAAGCCTCCCTCTTTTTTAAAAGCTTAATGGTGTTTATGCAGTGTTACTCTACTCTTGTCCTGAGCCATCTACATTGAATTTCTTAATAATTCAATTGTTTTTGGCGTAATCCTCTCCAAAGTGAATTGGTGGCCACTCTTGCTTCAAACAAGAGTAGAACCCTCAATCCCTCAATCCCTCAAGCCAAAGGAGAGCTTACAAGCTCTATGTAAGTTAATTTTCTTACTTGTTTAATTTTAAATCTATGGTTTTCTTGATTTTCATGTTTGACAGCTGATTGAATGATGAAATTCAAATGCTATGCTTTGAGGAAAAGGCCACCCCCTTCTCTTATTTACATTCCAACCCTTCTCTTAATCCTAGAAAGATTAGTTAAACTCTTTTTATTGTTTACTCACTTGATTTTAGAAAATGGTGTAGATTAGAGTTCTTGGAATCTATGTCAAAAATGGTGTAGATTAGAGTTCTTGGAATGGTGTAGATTAGAGTTCTTGGAATGGTGTAGATTAGAGTTCTTGGAATCTAATTTGGGTTAATTTAAGTCAAAAATAGAATGTTAAAAATGAGAAATGGTCACCCATACAAAGGAGGTTATGGCAAATTTTTTCAAAATTTTGTGGAAAAGAAAGTTTGTTTTTATGTTATTCCAAAACAGTAATTCCCACCATTTTTGCATCTAAAAGAAATATTCTAATTACTCCATGTACATATTCACTTATGAATATGCATTGATATCACTGATATTAATTATTAAAATTATTTTTATGCATAGAAAGATGCATAAAGAATTTATTTTTAATTCAAAAGAGTTATTTTCATCAGTTTTGATTTTATGCATAAATAGATGCATAAAGAATTTTATGCATAAATAAAAATAAATTCTTTAATTCAAAAGAGTTATTTTCATCAAATTTGATTTTATGCATACATAGATGCATAAAGAATTTTATGCATAAATAAAAATAAATTCTTTATGTATCTTTCTATGCATAAAATCAAAATTGATGAAAATAACTCTTTTGAAATAAAAATAGATTTCTTTATGCATAAAATCAAAATTGATGAGAATAACACTTTTGGATTAAAAATAAATTCTTTATACATCTTTCCATGCAAAAATCTAATTTAGTAGGAATTACACTTTTAGAATAAAAGAATTTCTCTTATGCATCTTCCCATGCATAAAAACTAAATCCAATGAAAAATAACTCTTTTAAAATAAAAACTTTCTTTTATGCATAAATTCAATTTTGATGAAAGTCACACTTTTATAATAAAACATTTCTTTTATGCATCTACTTTATGCATAAAATCCATTTATAATGAAAATCACACTTTTAATATAGAAAAAAATCTTTTATGCATATGTTTATGCATACAAATAATTTATGATAAAAATCACTCTTTTAATATAAAAGAATTTCTTTTATGCATAAAAGTCATTTATGATGAAAATAACACTTTTATAATCAAAATAACAATTTCAATATGCTTCCTTCTATGCATAGAATTTAATTCTAAATCAAAAATGAGTAAATGCTCACATAAGATGAAGAGTGGACTAAGGACCAAAGAAAAGGATTAAAAAATTGAATTTTGACAACTTAGTGTGGGGATCTCCCCTCATGAAGTAGGCATCTTTTTCTCATCATTACCTCCAATTTTAAATCAATAAAATGAGATATTTCATCTCTCCTCTCTCCTATTTCAAAACTAGATCCAAAAAGTAAACTGAACTGACCCACAAATGGTCAAAAATTGACCAAACTGATATGGAAAATTCTAGAATCGGTTTGCTTGGTTAGAGGCTCACTTTTTCCTATAAATAGAAGCCTCCCCCTTTTGTAAAAGCTTAATGGTGTTTATGCACTGTTACTCTACTCCTGTGTACTGAGCCATCTACATTGAATTTCTTAATAATTCAATTGTTTTTGGCCTAATCCTATCCGAAGTGATATGGTGGCCACTCTTGCTTCAAACAAGCATAGAACCCTCAATCCCTCAAGCCAAATGAGAGCTTATAAGCTCTATGTAAGTTAATTTTCTTACTTGTTTAATTTCAAATCTATGGTTTTCTTGATTTTCATGTTTTACAGGCTGATTGAATGAAATTCAAATGCTATGCTTTGAGAAAAAGGCCACCCCTTCTCTTCTTTACATTCCAGCCCTTCTTAATCCTAGAAAGATTAATTAAACTCTTTTTATTGTTTACTCTCTTGATTTTAGAAAATGGTGTAGATTAGAGTTCTTGGAATCTAATTTGGGTTAATTTAAGTCAAAAATAGAATGTTAAAAATGAGAAATGGTCAGCCATACAAAGGAGGTTATGGCAAAATTTTCCAAAATTTTGTGAAAAAGAAAGTTTGTTTTTATGTTATTCCAAAAGAGTAATTCCCACCATTTTTACATTTAAAAGAAATATTCTAATTACTCCATGTACATATTCACTTATGAATATGCATGGATATCACTAATATTAATTATTAAAATTAATTTTTATGCATAGAAAGATGCATAAAGGATTTATTTTTATTTCAAAAGTGTTATTCTCATTAAATTTGATTTTATGCATAGAAAGATGCATAAAGGAATTGTTTTTATTTCAAAAGTGTTATTCTCATTAGATTAAATTTTATGCCTAGAAAGATGCATAAAGGAATTATTTTTATTTCAAAAGTGTTATTCTCATTAGATTTGATTTTATGCATTAAAAGATGCATAAAGGAATTATTTTTATTTCAAAAGTGTTATTCTCATTAGATTTGATTTTATGCATAGAAAGATGCATAAAGGATTTATTTTTATATCAAAATTAGAACTCTCTTGAATTCTATGAGTATTTGATAAATGAATAATTAAATACTCTAAGGGAGAAATTTCTATCGTTTTATATTCACCTGGATTGTAGAAAGAAAATTTAGGAGATCTATCGAGATTGAAATATTCAGATAAAAGATTAATTTATTCCTCATTGGAATTCGTAGATCAATAAGGTGAATATTCAAAGAAAGAAATTCAGTAAAATAGTAACTAAATGATCAAACCTTTATGAAAAAGATAGTTCAAGAAAAATCTTATCCGACTCGAAGCGTGAATCAGACTATGACCAAGACCAAACTCTTTCGTCAGTTTCAACGAAAGAAGGTGTGACCAGTTTAGAAAAATACACTCAAAACTCTGCCAAATCTGAAACTAAGTTTGAGACCCTTCGAATTGATCTGTGGATCAAGGTTATAGAATTCGAGGAATTCTGGTATGAAATTAGGAATTTCGATCAAGGAGTTTTAAAGATAATGATTCAAGAAATACTCCTTGTTTTTAAAATAAAATCAAATTGAAAACTTGCTTAGAAACCTTGTTTTCTTAAAGGAACGTCTTATGCTAGAATGGATGTGATGTGAATAGAGGTGATGAGATGTGAGGTGAATAGATGTGATGAGATGTGATGTGAATCAGATAAATAAGAGTGAATGGATGGATGGATGTGATGTGAATAGATGTGATGAGATGTGAATAGATGTGAATAGATGTGAATAGATGTGATGAGATGTCATGTGAATCAGGATGTAAATGAATGATATGGGTTGTGAGTGGATGATATGTGAAGAATGGATGTGAAAGAATGAATGTGAATGTGTATGTGAAAGAATGGATGTGAATGTGTATGTGAAAGAATGTATGTGAAAGAATGGATGTGGATGTGTATGTGAAGAATGGATGTGTATGTGAAAGGATGGATGTGGATGTATGTGAAAGAATGGATGTGGATGTGTATGTGAAGAATGGATGTCAATGCGTATGTGAAAGGATGGATGTGGAAGTATATGAAAGAATGGATGTGGATGTATGTGAAGGAATGGATGTTGATGTGTATGTGAAGAATGGATGTGGAAGTGTATGTGAAAGAATGGATGTGGAAGTGTATGTGAAAGAATGGATGTTAGGTGATGTGAATGAATGTGATGTGATGTGATGTGAATCGGGATAGATGTGAATGAATGTGAATTAAGATGTGAATGAATGTGATGTGATGAGATGTGGATACGAGTGGATGAGATCTGATGAGAAAAGAAGTGATGAGTTGGAGAATGATGTGATTGGATGAGAATGGGAATGCGTATGAAATGGATGCGGATTAAATATTGTGGATTGATGTGGAACAATGTGGAAAGATGAGATTTCGTTATAGAAACTATATTTATGACCTGTTTTTAAATGACTGTTTTATGTCAAGAATGCTGGGGAAGCATTTTGATCGTCTTGTGAATGAGGTTGTAGAGACCTAGCTCATAAAGTTGCAATAGCTGAGATGGAGAGTCAACGGAGGACGTCTTGCGTAGTAGCAAGGTCGGTCGAGGTCTTGAGACCAGCCTTGGTTCGATTTAAATGGTGAGCTTCCAGTACGGTGGATGAGGGACCAAGGAAGCGGCCTATGAGTGAAGCGCTAGGTGACCTGCGCGAAGGATCCTAGAGGGTGCTGACCATACAGTTCTTGGGTTTTGGGTTGCAGAAGATATCCACATGTGCATCAAGGAAGATATTGGAACAAGGAGTAAGAGTTATTTTTCTGAATTCGGGTATTGATCTGGTTGATTGACGTTGCTAGTCCTCAACAGATGAGTTCATGGCTATTTTATATGGATCTGTTGGTTGATCTTGCTGATCTTCAATGAAGATTCTATTTTGATTTTTATAAGTGAAAATATTACTGGGTACTATGAGCTAAGAACTATTGAAAAGGCCCCTGAGTGGACAGGTGGTGAGCGTTCTAGTTGCCAATGATGCCATGAGTACTAAGATGAAGGAATGATTGGAAATTAGGATTCAACCGGATATTTTGGAGGATTATGATCAGTGACACTATGATTTCATTAAATGATTGTTTTAAAGACAGTTGAATCTCTGAAAAAGGCAATTTCATATTGGGTGTGTAAGTGGTGTGACTAGTTTTAAGTTTGCATGAATATCTGGCTAGGGGACCTAGGAACTCTTTTCCCTGGTACTCGGGACAAAACCTATCCAAATTCCTAATTGGATCCCATCACTTTAGTGGTTGGGCGGTTATATCTAACCCAGGGGATTGGATGGGGTTAGGCTAGACTAATGGATCCCTAAAAAGAGACTAAATTCTGTTATGGTACGATAGATGAAATAAATCCCGAATAAAAAATGTTGTATGGAAAAGAATCAACGGCTGTGCCTCTCAGTGAGGAAAAAAGCGTTGGTCTCTATGATCCAAGTGCAATCTTTTCCTTGATCTGACTATGGGACTTACGAGCTCGGTTAAGGCTTCCGACTACGTTAGAGAAAAATTATCTTGGAGGAATCTCCCGTGCTTTCTGGGTGAGGGAAGTTTTTCCGGGTTCGATTTTGGAAGAACCACGGGATTAGTCTCTTGTCTGGATATCCATGGGTGAGGCCCCGAGTGGGAGACCTTGCCCCATGCAAGAAGTGCTACTTTCACTGCTCTAGTACCCCAGAATTCGTTACGTAGTGGGAACATGGATCTTTTAGCGGTATCACAGCGAATTGGCTAAAGTGGATCAACTGAGAAGCCAAAAAATGTCATAAATTTATGAAGTAGTAGTAAAAGGTTGGAATTGTGTGATGAAATTCATACAAATTGATATTTAGAATGAAATTCATAAATTTATAATTGGGTCTTAAGATGGAAGTACCATAATTGTATGGAATCCCTGACTTGCTTGAGGCCTAAACAATTTACCTTATAGTTCCAAGGACCGTGACTACCCGTATATACCGAGGGTATAGCTGCAGCTCTTTACTGGCAGTATATACGAGTAAATCTAAGATCTTGAAATTATAAGCAAAAATGCTATCGAGATAAAGAATTTGAATGTGGTTGATATGATTTTAAAACTCTGGTTGAGAACTCATGAGTTGATTTGGATTGTGATTGAAAAATGATTATTCCTGAATTTTGGTTGAAAAGTGATAAGTTGAGCAAAAACCACAATGAGGATAAATGGGACAAGTCCCTATGATGATGTTCGTTAACTGGTATGACGATAATGACTTCAGCAAATCACTATGAGATTAGTGGATTATGCTGAGAGATTGCTACTGTTAACACTTGACCCAATGGATCAAGTTAAGGGATGTCAAATTAAAAATCTATATAATTGAAATTCCCATGGAGGACTGTTCACATGAAAATGTCGGTCTAATGGACCATTATTGTGTCAAAGATATGAATGATATGATCTGAATGAATTATTATCTGATGATGAGTTCTATATAAGGGATCTTTATCCCAGGATTCTGTAGGGTTGACTAGACTATAAGGAACCCCAGAATCAGTTGGATCTTAAGGGAAAGAGTTGTCCTCTAGTTTGCGAGATGAGGACATCTCGCGTTTTTTAAGTGGGGTAGGATGTAAGATTCCTCCCCGGTCCCTCAAGATGTCCAGTTTCTCCACCTATAATCAATCCCCTTTTCAGAATAATAACAGATCTTGTTTCTCTCTATTTTGGCCTGGAGAGAGAAAATGTTCTAGAGAGAGGTAATTTAGTTTTTACATATCTTTGGATGGAAAAATATCCCCTCTTATTAAAATGATTTTTCCTAAAATAGAAATTCAAAAAGAACTTTCCAATGTGCAATTGGAATAAACTGAAATCATGTAAAAAGGACCTTAGCCTAAGGGTCTAGATTTTTGAAAAATTTGGATTAAGGTATCTATGGACCAATAGGATTAATCCAAATTTAGGGAGGAGATAAATTGAAGAATAAAAGAAACCCCCCCCCCCAAAAAAATGAGTAAATGCTCACATAAGATGAAGAGTGGACTAAGGACCAAAGAAAAGGATTAAAAAACTAAATTTTGACACCTCAGTGTGGGGATCTCCCCTCATGAATTAGGTGCCTTTTTCTCATCATTACCTCCAATTTTAAATCAATAAAATAATATATTTCATCTCTCCTCTCTCCTATTTCAAAACTAGATCCAAAAAGTAAGCTGAACTGACCAAAAAATGGTCAAAAATTGACCAAACTGATCCGAAAAATTCTAGAATCAGTTTGCTTGGTTAGAGGCTCACTTTTTCCTCTAAATAGAAGCTTTCTCCTTTTGTAAAAGCTTAATGGTGTTTATGCACTGTTACTCTATTCCTGTCCTGAGCCATCTACATTGAAGTTCTTAATAATTCAATTGTTTTTGGCCTAATCCTCTCCGAAGTGAATTGGTGGCCACTCTTGCTTTAAAAAAAAGTAGAACACTCAATCCCTCAAGCCAAAGGAGAGCTTATAAGCTCTATGTAAGTTAATTTTCTTACTTGTTTAATTTTAAGTCTATGGTTCTCTTGATTTTTGTGTTTTACAGCTGATTGAATGAAATTCAAATGCTATGCTTTGAGGAGAAGGCCACCCCCTTCTCTTCTTTACATTCCAGCCCTTCTTAATCCTAGAAAGATTAATTAAACTCTTTTTATTGTTTACTCTCTTGATTTTAGAAAATGGTGTAGATTAAAGTTCTTGGAATCTAATTTGGGTTAATTTAAGTCAAAAATAGAATGTTAAAAATGAGAAATGGTCAGCCATACAAAGGAGGTTATGGTAAAATTTTCCAAAATTGTGTGGAAAAGAAAGTTTGTTTTTATGTTATTCCAAAAGAGTAATTCCCACCATTTTTGCATCTAAAAGAAATATTCTAATTATTCCATGTACATATTCACTTATGAATATGCATCAATATCACTGATATGCATCGATATCACTGATATTAATTATTAAAATTGATTTTTATGCATAGAAAGATGCATAAAGGAATTATTAAAGTATTATTCTCATTAGATTTGATTTTATGCATAGAAAGATGCATAAAGGAATTATTTTTATTTCAAAAGTGTTATTCTCATTAGATTTGATTTTATGCATAGAAAGATGCATAAAGGAATTATTTTTATTTCAAAAGTGTTATTCTCATCAGATTTGATTTTATGCATAGAAAGATGCATAAAGGATTTATTTTTATATCAAAATTAGAACTCTCTTAAATTCTATGAGTATTTGATAAATGAATAATTAAATACTCTAAGGGAGAAATTTCTATCGTTTTATATTCACCCAGACTGTAGAAAGAAAATTTAGGAGATCTATGGAGATTGAAATATTCAGATAAAAGATTAATTTATTCCTCATTGGAATTTGTAGATCAGTTAAGTGAATATTCAAAGAAACACATTCAGTAAAATAGTAACTGAATTATCAAACCTTTTCGTGAAAGATTATTCAGGAAAAATCTTATCCGACTCGACCCATGAATCAGACTATGACCAAGACCAAACACTTTCATCAGTTTTGAGGAAAGAAGGTGTGACCAGTTTAGAAAAATACACTCAAAACTCCGCCAAATCTGAAACTAAGTTTGAGACCCTTCGAATTGATCTGTGGATTAAGGTTATAGAATTCGAGGAATTCTGGTATGAAATTAAGAATTTCGATCAAGGAGTTTTGGAGATACTGATTCAAGAAATACTCCTTGTTTTCAAAAGAAAATCAAACTGAAAAACTTGCTTAGAAACCTTGTTTTCTTAAAGGAACGGCTTACGCCAGAATGGATGTGATGTGAATAGAGGTGATGAGATGTGAGGTGAATAGATGTGATGAGATGTGATGTGAATCAGATAAATGTGAGTGAATGGATGGATGGATGTGATGTGAATAGATGTGATGAGATGTGATGTGAACATATGTGTGATGAGATGTGTGATGAGATGTCATGTGAATAGATGTGAATAGATGTGATGTGAACAGATGTGTGATGAGATGTCATGTGAATAGATGTGATGAGATGTCATGTGAACCAGGATGTAAATGAATGATATGGGTTGTGAGTGGATGATATGTGAAGAATGGATGTGAAAGAATGAATGTGAATGTATATGTGAAAGAATGGATGTGAATGTGTATGTGAAAGAATAGATGTGGATGTGTATGTGAAGAATGGATGTGGATGTGTATGTGAAAGGATGGATGTGGAAGTATGTGAAAGAATGGATGTGGATGTGTATGTGAAGAATGGATGTGGATGTGTATGTGAAAGGATGGATGTGGAAGTATGTGAAATAATGGATGTGCATGTATGTGAAGGAATGGATGTGGATGTATATGTGAAGAATGGATGTGGAAGTGTATGTGAAAGAATGGATGTTAGGTGATGTGAATGAATGTGATGTGATGTGATGTGAATTGGGATAGATGTGAATGAATGTGAATTAAGATGTGAATGAATGTGATGTGATGAGATGTGGATATGGGTAGATACGAGTGGATTAGATCTCATGAGGAAAGAAGTGATGAGTTGAAAAATGATGTGATTGGATGAGAATGGGAATGCATATGAAATGGATGCGGATTAAATAATGTGGATTGATGTGGAACAATGTGGAAAGACGAGAGTTTGTTATAGAAACTATATTTATGACCTGTTTTTAAATGACTGTTTTATGTTAAGAATGCTGGGGAAACATTTTGATCGTCTTGTGAATGAGGTTGTGGAGACCTAGCTCATAAAATTGTAATAGCTGATGGAGAGTCAACGAAGGACGTCTCGCGTAGTAGCAAGGTTGGCCGAGGTCTTGACCAGCCTCGGTTTGATTTAAATGGTGAGCTTTTGGTACGATGGATGAGGGACCAAGGAAGCGGTCTATGAGTGAAGGGCTAGGTGACCTGCGAAGGATCCTAGAGGGTGCTGACCATATGGTTCTTGGGTTCTGGCTCTCCCAAAGATATCCACATGTGCATCGGGGAAGATTTTGGAACAAGGAGTAAGAGTTGTTTTTCTGAATTTGGGCATGGATCTGGTTGATTGACCTTGCTGGTCCAACGGATGCGTCCATGGCTCTTTTATATGGATCTGTTGGTTGATCTTGCTGATCTTCAACAGAGACTCCATTTTGATTTTTGTAAGTGAAAATATTACCGGGTACTATGAGCTAGGAACAATTGGACAGGCCCCTTAGTGGACAGGTGGTGAGCGTTTTAGTTGCCAATGATGCCATGAGTACTAAGATGAACGAATGATTGGAAATTAGGATTCAACTGGATATTTTGGAGGATTATGATCAGTGACACTATGATTTCATTAAATGATTATTTTAAAGACAGTTGAATTTGTGAAAAAGGCAATTTCATATTGGTAAGTGGTGTGACTAGTTTTAAGTTTGCATGAATATCTGGCTAGGGGACCTGGTCTTTTCCCTTGTACCCGGGACAAAACCTAACCGAATTCCTAATTGGATCCCATCACTACAGTGGTTGGGCAAGTGGCTAACCTAGGGGACTGGATGGGGTTAGGCTAAACTGATGGATCCCTAAAAAGAGACTAAATTTTGTTATGGTATGATAGATGAAGTAAATCCCGAATAAAAATTATTCTATGGAAAAGAATCAACAGCTCTGTCTCTCAATGAGGAAAAAAGCGTTGGTCTCTATGATCCAAGTGCAATCTTTTCCTTGATCTGACTATGGGACTTAGGAGTTTGGTCAAATCAGTTCAGTTAGTTAAGGCTTTTGACTATGTTACAGAAAAATTATCCTAGAGGAATCGCCCGTGTTTTTTGGGCGAGGGAAATTTTTTCGGGTTTGGTTTTGGAAGAACCAAGGGATTAGTCTCTTGTCTAGATATCCGTGGGTGAGGCCCCAAGTGAGAGGCCCTGCCCCGCACAAGAAGTGCTACTTCCGCTCTGCTGGCACCCCAAAATTCGTTGCACAGTGGGAATAGGGATATTTCAGCTGCTACTATCACAGCGAATTGGCTAAAGTGGATCAACTGAGAAGCCAAAAATGTCATAAATTTATGAAGTAGTAGTAAAAGGTTGGAATTGTGTGATGAAATTCATACAAATTGATATTTAGAATGATATTCATAAATTGATAATTGGGTCTTCAGATGGAAGTACCGCAATTGTATGGAATCCGTGACTTGCTTGAGGCCTAGACATGATGGTATTTACCTTATAGTTCCAAGGACCGTGACTACCCGTATATACCGAGGGTATAGCTGTAGCTCTTTACTGGCGCAGTATATACGAGTAAATCTAAGATCTTGAAATTATAAGCAAAAATATTATCCAGATGATGAATTCGAATATGGTTGATATGATTTTAAAATTCTGGTTGAGATCTGATGAGTTGATTTGGATTCTGATTGAAAAATGATGATTCTTGAATTTTGGTTGAAAAGTGATAAGCTGAGCAAAAACCACAATGAGGATGAATGGGATGACTCCCTGTGAAGATGTTCGTAACTAGTATGACGATAATGAGTTCAGCAAATCACTATAAGATTAGTGAATTGTGCTAACAGATTGCTACTGTTAACACTTGACGCAATGGATCAAGTTAAGGGATGTCAAATTAAAAATCTATATAATTGAAATTCCCATGGAGGACTGTTCACATGAAAATTTTGGTCTAATGGACCATTATTGTGTCAAAGATATGAATGATATGATCTGAATGAATTGTTATTTGATGTTGAGTTCTATATAAGGGATCTTTATCCTAGGATTCTGTTGGGTTGACTAGACTGTAAGGAACCCCAGAATCAGTTGGATCTTAAGGAAAAGAGTTGTCCTCTAGTTTGCAAGATGAGGACATCTCGCATTTTTTAAGTGGGGTAGGATGTAAGATTCCTCCCCAGCCCCTCAAGATGTCCAGTTTCTCCACCTGTAATCAATCCCCTTTTCAGAATAATAACAGATCTTGTTTCTCTCTATTTTGGCTTGGAGAGAGAAAATATTCTAGAGAGAGATAATTCAGTCTTTAGATATCTTTGGATGGAAAAATATCCCTTCTTATTAAAATGATTTCCCCTGAAATAGAAATTCAAAAAGAACTTTCCAATGTGCAATTGGAATAAATTGAAATCAGGTAAAAAGGACCTTAGCCTAGGGGTCCAGATTTTCTGAAAATTTTGGATTAAGGTTCCTATGGACCAATAGGATTAATCCAAATGTAGGGAGGAGATAAATTGAAGAATAAAAGAAACCCCCCCCCCCAAAAAAAAGAGTAACTGCTCACATAAGATGAAGAGTGGACTAAGGACCAAAGAAAAGGATTAAAAAACTGAATTTTGACACCTCAATGTGGGGATCTCCCCTCATGAAGTAGGTGCCTTTTCTCATCATTACCTCCAATTTTAAATCAATAAAATGAGATATTTCATCTCTCCTCTCTCCTATTTCAAAGCTAGATCCAAAAAGTAAGCTGAACTAACCGAAAAAAGGTCAAAAATTGACCAAACTGATCTGAAAATTTCTAGAATCAGTTTGCTTGGTTAGAGGCCCACTTTTTCCTATAAATAGAAGCCTCCCCCTTTTGTAAAAGCTTAATGGTGTTTATGCACTGTTACTCTATTCCTGTTGTCCTGAGCCATCTACATTGAATTTCTTAATAATTCAATTGTTTTTGGCCTAATCCTCTCCAAACTGAATTGGTAGCCACTCTTGCTTCAAACAAGAGTAGAACCCTCAATCCCTCAAGCCAAAGGAGAGCTTACAAGCTCTATGTAAGTTAATTTTCTTACTTGTTTAATTTTAAATCTATGGTTTTCTTGATTTTCATGTTTAATTTTAAATCTATGGTTTTCTTGATTTTCATGTTTTACAGCTGATTGAATGAAATTCAAATGCTATGCTTTGAGGAAAAGGCCACCCCCTTCTCCTCTTTACATTCAAGCCCTTCTTAATCCTAGAAAGATTTATAATTAAACTCTTTTTATTGTTTACTCTCTTGATTTAAAGAAAATGGTGTAGATTAGAGTTCTTGGAATCTAATTTGGGTTAATTTAAGTCAAAAATAGAATGTTAAAAATGAGAAATGGTCAGCCATACAAAGGAGGTTATGGAAAAATTTTCTAGAATTTTGTGGAAAATAAACTTTGTTTTTATGTTATTCCAAAGAGTAATTCCCACCATTTTTCTATCTAAAAGAAATATTCTAATTACTCCATGTACATATTCACTTATGAATATGCATGGATATCACTGATATTAATTATTAAATTTGATTTTTATGCATAGAAAGATGCATAAAGGATTTATTTTTATTTCAAAAGTGTTATTCTCATTAGATTTGATTTTATGCATAGAAAGATGCATAAAGGAGTTATTTTTATTTCAAAAGTGTTATTCTCGTTAGATTTGATTTTATGCATAGACAGATGCATAAAGGAATTATTTTTATTTCAAAAGTGTTATTCTCGTTAGATTTGATTTTATGCATAGAAAGATGCATAAAGGAATTATTTTTATTTCAAAAGTGTTATTCTCATTAGATTTGATTTTATGCATAGAAAGATGCATAAAGGAATTATTTTTATATCAAAATTAGAATTCTCTTAAATTCTATGAGTATTTGATAAATGAATAATTAAATACTCTAAGGGAGAAATTTCTATCGTTTTATATTTACCTGGATGGTAGAAATAAAATTTAGGAGATCTATCAAGATTGAAATATTCAGATAAAAGATTAATTTATTCCTCATTAGAATTCGTAGATCAGTTAGGTGAATATTCAAAGAAAGAAATTGAGTGTAAAATAGTAACTGAATAGAGGTGATGAGATGTGATGTGAATCAGATAAATGTGAGTGAATGGATGGATGGATGTGATGTGAATAGATGTGATGAGATATGATGTGAATAGATGTGATGAGATGTCATGTGAATCAGGATGTAAATGAATGATATGGGTTGTGAGTGGATGATATGTGAAGAATGGATTATAGTTGGTCGGAGGCTAAAACAATGCAAACATGCTTGATACATTTAAGGAAAGATTTAAAGATCTCAACAATATCTTCAGTAGACCATGACCTTATAGTCTGGGAGATATTTATAATTTTTATTATTATTTAGGTGTAGAATTACCTAATTATGCCTAATTTTTATAAGAAAATGAGTGCATAATTATACTAGATGAGGGTTAATCAATAAAGTAGAAATTTTTGGCTAATCTAATGAGTATAGAGATTTTTAATTAATTTTTACTTAATTTCCCTAGTTTTTCTTGCATAACTAGCCAATATTTAGGCTAAATTAAAGCATTTAAATCCCTAAATTAATCTAATACTATAATAGGCTATAATTTAACGACAAGTAATGGTGAATTTTATTTTTAAACTTACAAATTATTTTTATACAATTTAATGCAAGATTAGGATAATTTTGATGCAAAATTTCAAGAAAATTAGCAAAAAAAATAGCATAAGCTGGGTAATTAACATGAGAATGATGGCCAAAAATGAGAAGGGAGGGGCTCTTTAAATAGATAAGGGTTGGGTTCAATTAGGCTGCCTGTCAATTGGAACCCCTTTCCATGCATGATGAGGGTGTCCCTCCTTCCTCTCTTTCTCCCTTTTCCTTCTCCACTTCACTCTCCCTCTCTTTTACTTAGCTCCCATGCAACTCTAGTGCTTCAACTTTTGCTCTTCAAATGCCTAGTAGAATTAATGTGAATGTGGCAATTTGTGCAATGTGCGGTGAATATTTCACATGGTCAAGCTTGGAAAGAGAGTGTAGACATTGAAATTGATTCTTCTCAGATGGGGTACATTACATCCTCCCCCCTTAAAGAAATCGAGATGTCTCATCTCGAGAAGAGGTGGGTGGGGAAATTATTTGCATAGTGAGGCTTCATCTTCCCAGGGAGCATCTTCAAGGGGAAGTTCTCCACTAGATAAGGTGCTCCTGACGACGAATGGCCCTATTCCTAAGGGGTCTCTCCCTAGTTTTTAGAATTCCATTGGGTTGCAACTCAAGGACTCTTTGAGTTGGCATTACAACTTGCTCATCGTCTAGGATGTGGCTGAGACTAGCTACATAAGGTTTTAATAGACTTACATGAAAGACATCATGAAATTTTGAGATAAGCAGGTAAAAGAAGCTTGTAAGCATGGCTACTCAAACATTTCACAATGTCATAGGGCCCTCAATATCTTGGATTGAGTTTCTTATACTTCCCAAAGGATAAAAATCTCCTCTTCGGTCGTACGCACAGAAAAATCTTGTCTCCTTCCTTGAAGATTTATTCTAATCTCTTGGTATTAACATAATGTTTCTAACAATCCTGAGTAGCCCGAATGTCCTTACAGATTGCTTTGGTCTGCTCGTCCATCTCTTCAAGCATCTACCTTGAGGCCTCAACTCTCAAGGTAGGGTTGGAAAAGTTCAAGGGAGATAAGCATTCTTGCCCATAAAGTGCCTTGAAAGGAGACATCCCTATGTTCTGATGATAGGATGAATTATAGGAAAAATCCACCAATGGAAGATACTGAATCCACTTATGGGGTTCTCTGCTACAATAAGCCCTTAAGAGATCTTCAACAACCTAGTTGACTCTCCCCATTTGACCATCCATTTGAGGATGGTAAATTGTACTTAAGCAAAGTGCATCCCAATGGCTTCAAATAAAGAAGTCCAAACCTTTGAGGTGGACTTAGCATCCTGATCAACTAACTATCCTTTTTGGTAATCCATCGTGAAACATGAAAAGTTACTTCTTAAACATATGTGCAATATCCAAAGATTTGAATACCTTCTTTACGGGAATGATGTGGACAATCTTGGTGAGCATGTTTGCTATCACCATAATGGAATCGTATCCTCCTTGGACAGAGGGAAGTCCAATGATGTAAGGTCTCTCCCAAGCCACGTATGTATGTGTCTCTTTTAATATAGATTTCAAGAAGGAAAGAGAGTGCACTTAGAGAAGAGTGAGACAATAAGGCTAGAAACATTAGGAAAGTGTTAGAATAAAAATATTAGCTCCAAAAATCCTAAAAGAAATAAGAAGATAAGAATAGTTCTATTAAGAGATAAGTATCTCCAAAAATAGAAATTCGAATTTAGGTGATAGGATGTCGTATTTAGAGTACTTTTACATATTTAGAGTCCATGCATACTAAAAATGTGAAAAAACAACACGTTTCTAAAGATGGCGCGTTTGTGGCTATATAGCGACGTTTTTGCCTATTCTGCCCACGTTAGCTTGTAGACTAGATGTCTTTCGGTTCTTTTGACTGGTTATATGACTATATTTTGAGTTTTAATCAGAGAGTTATGGCCAAAACAATTTTCTGATTCTGTCAGGCTCTCTACACAGGGAAAACTGTAAGAAGGCAGCAAGTAGCCTCAACGTAATCCTAGAGCTTGAGATGTATATATCCCTTCATTCTTATCTAATATCTTAGAAAAGAAGCTTAGATTACTATGGTCTTTCGGAGAAAGAGACCAAAACTCCATAGCTTTTCTTTTAGAGAAAGAATAGGATGCCATAGCCCTGTAGTAAGAGAAGGCTATTTTGCCATAGATCTTAGAAAGAGAGAAGAGTCACAGTACGAGTAAGAGGAGATAAAGCTTGGGGATGATTGGATGATTTCAATCGTAAGAGAAGGTATTAGAAGACTCTATTCTCATATGTCAAGTTCTAAAGCTCTTGTTAACAAGCAAAGGCAACGATAAACGATAAATTTCTATAAGGTATATACATATTTTGTTTTTCAATTATATATCATTCTTAAGGGTTGAGGTATGACCCCGACTTCTCTATTAATTGTTAATAGTAATCTATTTGATTGATTTACTATTTAAAGTTTGTATTCTTTTAAACAACAGCATATGCCTTAATAAAGAATGTCTTATCGCAATCTCGAGTTGAAATACTAAAATCTTTGTGAAAAGGATTGTTTTCTTAAGAAGGTAACATGGATTCTAGTCCTATGGTTTAGTGAGTAAATGGATTGTTATCTTGGTTAAATTAAGGTACAGGTACAACTCTCCCTGCCTTGACGCTACCCCGTTCTTGTGCTTATATATATAGCCGGACGGCAGAGACGTTAGTAAGGCCCAGAGTTGGCCCATGGTATCCCTCATACCATTGGGAGAATGAGGTTTGCCGATTGAGGTGAGTGATTTTGATGCTGCCTAGTTCTGAGGGCCCAGGCTAGTGCGGTGTATTAGCCCACCTTAGTACGTAGACATCCCTCTGAGGGGCGGGAGGATCGAGCGACGGAGCCTGAGAGGGCAACAGGCCAGCTTGAGTCCTCGCCAAGCGACGATGAGGTGTATGGTCCCATAGGGTTTTGCCCGCATGTAAAGGCTAGAAGGCTGAATTCTAGATCATCGGCGGTATAAAGGAAAAGAATAAGAGAGCCGGTTTGGCTTGTATGAAATTGATTCATGTATAAACTTTTTTTTATATAAATCTTGTCTTGGCATTATTGTATTGTGTAAAAAGGCTATTTTAACAAACCTTGTGAAAAGGGCCTTAATTAAGGAACATATTTTTTTATATGTCAAACAGTGTGGTAGGATTAATTAGAAAACAAATTGACGCGTGAGTAGGGTGGAAAGTGGGAGGATGGAATGCCCCGACGGCACCATCCCTACGGACGGGTGGACCCGATTAGTCGGGTAGCTTTCCAACATATTAAGTAAAAGCCCTACATTAGATAAATAGGTTCTCGACCAATTCTATTCTAGAAGACTAGGCCAGCGCGGCTGTGCCTTGCATGGATGAGGAAAAAAACGTTGTCTCTAGGAATCAAGACTAGTAGTTGCCCAAATTATGATCAATTACCCTATGGGTGATTTGATTTTTAGAAGACCACGCTCCCCCTCTACGGGATAGAACTACGTCTTACCTATGAATCGTATCCTTGAATCTCTGCATGGTCAAGGTGTCGATGAGTAGCAAATTTTCTCCAAGATAAGACTTAGTGGACTATCTTAAGTGTTTCCCCTATTTTTGGAAAAGGGGGAACCTTACAAGTGGTATCAGAGCCGATCTTAGTTCCTAGGATTTATTTTTCAAAGGTTAAATATCAAGGGATTAAAACAAGTGATTGTTTATCATATGAGGACGAATCAATCATCTCTACTAGCCATAGAAGTGATTTGAATATCCTCACATGTTGAGACAATCATCCTATGAAATTGTGCTTGTATCTTGGGGATGCACACGCAAGATATTTGTACAATAAATTTGAGAAATAAGATTGGGGAGAAAACCTTTTGTGAGGAAAAATATAGGGTGATCAAATTAAGAAACTAGTGAGAGACTCAATGACTAGAAGGATAGACCGAAACTTGTTTAGAGAAATTTTCAAGATATATCTCATTAACTTGCATATTATGAATTTTTAAGATTGTAACTCCATTAAGATTTGAATAGTTGACGTGTGAATGCCATCCATTTGATACTTTACACTAGGACGATCATCTAAGATCTTGAATCCATCTTAGACAAACATAGGTCTAACTTTGGATGTGTAATTCCCAGAGGATCATGCTCTTAGATGTGTCAATCCCAAGGCACCAGATGTGTAATTCTCAAAAAATGAAGATCTTAATCAAGAGTGCCTTTAGATGTGGCACTATGAAAAGTATTTGCTTTTCATGGATACAATGAAAAAAGCAAGTTCACCCTTACTCATCTGAAAATCATAAGAAATGCCGAATTAGTTGGAAGCAGTGTTGTCAATCTAACCACTGGAACTAGAATTAGTTATGGGATGCCATGAAAGGAAGACCCTAAAAGAATACCACCAAACTTTTGTTGAACTTCTCTGATTTTCTCCAGAGATGGATGGGGTCTCTTCTCTATCGATTCATTTGGAAGCTTAATCTACCTTTAAATAACCTCATCAAGAATGTAAAACCATCCTCTATTTTAGAAGCTATAATTATAACCAGAGACTATGATAAAGTTTTTTTATATATAGAAAGTGTCGAGAAGGACATGAGTCCTTCCATGTTAATCAAGCAGAGGTCTCCTAATTCAAGAAGAACGTCAAGCCCACCCCTAGCTACAAGGAATCATGAGCTAGAGCAAAAATTAGGTCAAGAAATAGGGATAACTGGGTTAAAGATAACCGAATTCAACAAGTATTTCTATGAGTAAATAGAAGAGGATTGGTCCAAGATTCATGTGAAGTAATGTGCATGATGAATAGAGGTATTCTACAAGACGATACTAAGATTATGAAATTGCTATCATAGGTTAGATTGCGTAAAGGATTGATTCCCTTATGTTTTTCCATGATAATTTATTAAGTACCATACTACATGGGGGTATAGAATAAGGAATTCGAGGGTTCATATCATATGAGAGGTATATGGATGTAGGAAATTAGGATAATAAGGCCAAATAACTTTAGAATAATAAAGACCTTTGGAGGCACAACAAAACGAGCCAAGCACATGAAATAAAGAACTCTTTAAGAACAATGTTTAGATAAAAGAAGATTTTTACCTAGTGGTGGGAGCACCAATTTGAAAGAGACAGGAGGATTTACTTAGATACTACCCCATCTCGCGAGATGAGGACATCTTGAATCTTTTAAGTAGGGAAGATTGTAAGGTCTCTCCCAAGCCACGTATGTATGTCTCTTTTAATATAGATTTCAAGAAAGAAAGAGAGTGCACTTAGAGAAGAGTGAGATAATAAGGCTAGAAACATTAGGAAAGTGTTAGAATAAAAATATTAGCTCCAAAAATCCTAAAAGAAATAAGAAGATAAGAATAGTTCTATTAAGAGATAAGTATCTCCAAAAATAGAAATTCAAATTTAGGTAATAGGAGGTCGTATTTAGAGTACTTTTACATATTTAGAGTCCATGCATACTAAAAATGTGAAAAAACAACACGTTTCTAAAGATGGCGCGTTTGTGGCTATATAGCGACGTTTTTGCCTATTCTGCTCACGCTAGCTTGTAGACTAGATGCCTTTCGATTCTTTTGACTGGTTATATGACTATATTTTGAGTTTTAATCAGAGAGTTATGGCCAAAACAATTTTCTAATTCTGTCAGACTCTCTACACAAGGAAAACTGTAAGAAGGCAGCAAGTAGCCTCAACGTAATCCTAGAGCTTGAGATGTATATATCCCTTCATTCTTATCTAATATCTTAGAAAAGAAGCTTAGATTACTACGGTCTTTCAGAGAAAGAGACCAAAACTCCATAGCTTTTCTTTTAGAGAAAGAATAGTATGCCGTAGCCTTGTAGTAAGAGAAGGCTATTTTGCCATAGATCTTAGAAAGAGAGAAGAGTCACAGTACGAGTAAGAGGAGATAAAGCTTGGGGATGATTGGATGATTTCAATCGTAAGAGAAGGTATTAGAAGACTCTATTCTCATATGTCAAGTTCTAAAGCTCTTGTTAACAAGCAAAGGCAACGACAAACGATAAATTTCTATAAGGTATATACATATTTTGTTTTTCAATTATATATCATTCTTAAGGGTTGAGGTATGACCCCGACTTCTCTATTAATTGTTAATAGTAATCTATTTGATTGATTTACTATTTAAAGTTTGTATTCTTTTAAACAACAGCATATGCCTTAATAAAGAACGTCTTATCGCAATCTCGAGTTGAAATACTAAAATCTTTGTGAGAAGGATTGTTTTCTTAAGAAGGTAACATGGATTCTAGTCCTATGGTTTAGTGAGTAAATGGATTCTAGTCCTAGTCCTATGGTTTAGTGAGTAAATGGATTCTAGTCCTATTGTTTTCTTAAGAAGGTAACATGGATTCTAGTCCTATGGTTTAGTGAGTAAATGGATTGTTATCTTGGTTAAATTAAGGTACAGGTACAACTCTCCCTCCTTGACGCTGCCCCGTTCTTGTGCTTATATAGCCAGACGGCGGAGATGTTAGTAAGGCCCAGAGTTGGCCCATGGTATCCCTCATACTATTGGGAGAATGAGGTTTGCCGATTGAGGCAAGTGGTTTTGATGCTGCCTAGTTCTGAGGGCCCAGGCTAGTGCGGTGAATTAGCCCACCTTAGTGCACAGACATCCCTCTGAGGGGCGGAAGGATCGAGCGACAGAGCTTGAGAGGGCGACAGGCCGGCTTGAGTCCTCGCCAAGTGGTTGACGATGAGGTGTATGGTCCCATAGGATTTTGCCCAGCCTGTAAAGGCTAGAAGGCCGAATTCTAGATCATCGGCGGTATAAAGGAAAAGAATAAGAGAGCCGGTTTGGCTTGTATGAAATTGATTCATGTATAAACTTTTTTTTTATAAATCTTGTCTTGGCATTATTATATTGTGTAAAAAGGCTGTTTTAACAAACCTTGTGAAAAGGGCCTTAATTAAGGAACATATTTTTTTATATGTCAAACAGTGTGGTAGGATTAATTAGAAAACAAATTGACGTGTGAGTAGGGTGGAAAGTGGGAGGATGGAATGCCCCGACGGCACCATCCCTACGGACGGCGGGTGGACCCGATTAGTCGGGTAGCTTTCCAACATATTAAGTAAAAGCCCTACGTTAGATAAATAGGTTCTCGACCAATTCTATTTTAGAAGACTAGGCTAGCAGCTGTGCCTTGCATGGATGAGCACCAATAATCTAACACACCTTCACAAATTAACACCTTCTCTTTCACACATTTACTTGTGCTACTTCACGGTTTAAACCTTTCACAGCTTAATCCCTTCATGACTTTACACTTCACGAACTAACCTTTCACGTGCTAACCCTTACGCTTGGCCATTTCACGGCCTGCTACTTCACGGATTAGGACTACTTCCTGACAAACACTAATTCACACACATCCCTTCTTGATTCATTTCTCACCACATTAACACTCTTCCCACCATCATACACCCATGCAAATCACTAACACACATATATATAAAAATGAAAAAGGGGAACCGTGCGCTCCTACTAGTCACAATGGTTGATGTTCTTTTCACATGTTACAGATGGCATTCTTTTCTACTTTCAAACTAGAGGTTGAGGGGAACCTGGCTGTAACTTAGGGCCAATAACACAGGGTCACCAGCTAAAAAGAGAAAGAGAGCACCACGTGGCAACAAGATAACCTACCAAGGGACATATGCATAGACAATCCAAGGTACAATCATCCAAAAAGACATTCAAATAGTTCACATGAAAATTATGTTCCAGTACCACAGCCCTGAGTGTTTGAGGATCTTAGAGGATACAGATGTCAAGAACAAGCTGAAGAAAGTAGGTCTTGGTAGAATGGTAGACATCCTCCCCTACACCATCAACCCAAAACTATGTGCATAGTTTCTGAAGACTTATGAGAGAAACACCAAGAGGGGTATAATCACAAAGGCGGATGGGTCACTGAGTAGGTCCTCATCACGAAAGAAATGATTCGGGAATCTCTATAGGTACCCCCACCCATACCAACACATGTCCATACCATCGATTTCAGATGCCCATTGAGGATATGCTTAAGAGGGTTTCTTTCAACTCAAATGGAGCGGAATACGAGAACATAAGGGATGAAGTGGATGAAAAAGCGTGCAAAGCAATGTCCATGCTCATGCAAGTCAAGCCAATGGACAAGTATAAAAGGGTCCCTCTCAATCGAATAGCAAAGGTCCATGAAGAAAAACAAGAGGATGACCTAGCTTGGTACATCCATCATGAGATGGAGAATTACCTCAAGTCACACCAATCCAAGGTGTGTGATTCATATCTCCTCACCAAAGTACTTAGTCATGCAGCGAATCTTCCCATCTCCCCAGGCACACAGGAGGCAAGACTACAGACCTTGGAGTCAATAATAGATTCATCAGCAAGACCATATTCCATACCACCAAAGAAAATGAGGATCTCAAGGCAAGATTAGAACAAGCCAACTACAAAAGGAAGTGGCATATACCAAGGAAAAAGAAGCGCAATATACAAAGCAACTAGAGGAATCAAGGAAGTGGCATATACCAAGGAAAAAGAAGCGCAATATACAAAGCAACTACAAAAGGAAGTGGCATATACCAAGGAAAAAGAAGCGCAATATACAAAGCAACAACTAGAGGAATCACATGCCACATTCCGAACAAAAGAAGATGGATATATAGGGAAAATCAACACACTCACAGAGGCCATTGCTCAAGAAAAACATAGAGTGGTAAGCCTTCAAACAGAATGAGAGAAGATGAACAGAGCGCATGCTAAGAAACTGAAGGCCCTCAATGAGGTGATCACTACAAAGTCCCTACTAGAGATAGATCAAATGCTAGCTAGCCATCAACAGGTGCTTGAGCATGTACACCAGCAATTGACTACAAGCCAAAGCTTTGCAGAGGAGCGGAAAAGGCTACTTGAAGAGGCTAATGTTCAAGCCACAACTTCTAGGATTGCAGCAGAAGAAGCAACAAGAAGATATGCAGAGCTAGCCACTGCTCGGGATGTGCGGGAAGCCGCTATCTCCACACTACTCACCACAAAGACTCAAGAATACATGATCTGGAATGCTAGCTTGCCCTTCAACAAAGATCTCAACAAACTGACCAACCAGATGAATTATGCCAATTCATCAAACGTGCCTCGGAGATAGGTTTATTGCCAGTAACTTCTCGGGTCCCTCCTCAAACTCTAACATTGCTTTTATCTACACTAACCCTCTCTCTTCTTCAATATTAAATTAACTTAACTGAAGACCTCAGTTAGGAAACCTAACCCTCATTCACCAAAATGTAGAAAGGGATGCAGGCCCAACCATAATAATGGGAATCCTAGGGGGGATATAGTAACTGACCCAACTGATATTTTCTTTTTCCCCTTACATCCCATAGTGCTAAACCTTCATAGTTAGTGTGTCGAGTGCTACAATAGTCAAACATCCTAGATGACAATGTCGATAAACTTGACCTATTTCTACAGATGATATCCCCATGACACTGGTTGACTACGAGGTGTGGTTGCACAAAGTTACCAATGGGTTATAAGCCATGGCTGGTGGATTGAAGTATTTAATACCTATCAACATCTCAACCTCTCCGAATCTACATTATATCATCCTTTTGGTATTATAAAACTTTATTGAAATATCCATAAGCATTTGGAGGCTATGCTCACTAATGTGATTTTTAATTTTGATAAAGAGAATATAGAATATCCTAATAAGGGTGCTTTTTTTTGGTTGAGCAATTTCACAACGAGCGGTTGAAATCCTAACACTCTCTCTCACTCTCGCTCTCTCACACACACACAATTCACATGTAGAATCTCTTTGCAAGATATCAATAGAAGTCGCTTCCATACATGAGACATTGGATAGAAAATCCATGGAAAACATCAATAAGTGTGTTTGGTTGAAATTGTAACACATAGGACATTTTATCTCTCTCTCTCTCTCTCTCTCTCTCTCTCTCTCTCTCTCTCTCTCTCAGGATATTGACCCATGTACACACCAACACATTCCACACTTTTGCAAGATATTTCACATGCAACACATAGGACATTTCTCTCTCTCTCTCTCTCTCTCTCTCTCTCTCTCTCTCTCTCTCTCTCTCTCTCTCTCTCTCTCTCTCTCTCTCGATATTGACACATGTACACACCAACGCATTTCACACTTTTGCAACATATTGATAAAAGTCGCTTCCCTACATGAGACAGTGAATACAAAATCCATCGAAAACAACAATAAATGTTTTTGGTGGCAACAACCAACAACATGGTCACCTCCATGACTCATATTCCATGTAAGACACCAGCACTACTTAAAGTTGCATGATCTTGTTGGTTTGTATTGGGTTGTGGAGGTCCCCCCAATTTGGATACTGACATGGGTTGGTAATGTTAGGCTGTGGTATACCACGAGGGTATGGCATCATTGTTGGTGTCATTTTTACTCCTAGTGGTGGTGGATAATAAGCAAGTTGTCGGGCTATATTGGTAGCTCTAGGTGGTGGTGGTGGATAGTAAGAAAGTTGTCGAGCTGTAGAAGTAGCACCACGTGTGTGGTACATATGAAGCATGCCCTGGCAACCATTGGGGTTGGCCACGCCATGGTTCCTCCAACAAAATTTGAGGTTGTGTGCTTGATTGAATAATTTTCTTGGATTCTTTGAAACCACGTGGAACCCAGGTCTATGGGCTCTTGTAAATGAGCCAAATCCTGATTATAGCACAAGACCAAGCACCCCCATAGAGACTCAATCGAGGAGCGCAGCACCCACCACCGTAAATGCCCTCCACCAAGGAAACCCAATGATAGAATATCTCAAAAACCTAGGGGATGACCACTCAAAAATGACAAATACATAAGTCTAGGTCCCAATACACTATACCTACAAAAACCTCAAAATAGACAGAGATGATCAAAACCAAGAGACTACATCCATTCCTAGGGACATTGGAGGTATCTCCTCCTTCCTCTCTTCTCAAATTTAGATCCCCATTGGCACCTTACTCCAAGGTAGCCTGAGCTTATGGAAGGATTTAAAAGATTGGATGGAACGATGCCTAGGGACAAGAACGCAATAGCCTATAGATCTTGACAACTCTAATGAGACGAATGAAGATGAATTCATAGAGCCCCATGGCACCCCCACTATTCGAGCTAACAAAATCAAGCAGTATTTAGAAGGAGAAGAACTCAATGTAGCACTATCCATAACCATTGATAGCCTTCAGGTCACCGCCATCCTGGATGGAGGAGCCAGAGTAAGCATTGTCACTAAACAATGCTGGGAAAAATGGGGAGCAGCTACCATGGGTGACACAACCTTATTGGTGAATCTTGATGATGGAGCCACCGCAAGGCCCATCTTCTAAGGGACAGATCCTAAGGACCAACTTTTGCTGCACCTTTGTGGTAATGAATTTTGGCCAACAACAGCATGATTGCATCCTAGGTTTTCCCTTTCCGAGAGAAACGAAAATGATCCATGATTGGGACATGAATCACATCTATATTCAGAAAAAGTACCAAACCTTCAAGATCAACCTGCGCACTTGGAAGGTCCATCCTATGAGTGGCCGACCCTTCGTAGAGGATTCGGTAACAACTTGGTCCACAGCAGTCCACTTATGCTAAACCTGCCACAAAACGATTGAGAAGGAAGGTGAAAGCTTGGAATCTGTACCCCTTAAAGAGCCGAAAGAAATTGGATGCATATCCTTGATACCCTGGACAAACTTCCAAGATGCATAGGAACTTGATTTGCGATGATAGCTGATGGTGGGTAAGAGATCACGTCCCTCTACATGATAAGCACTGTATGTCTACCCAAAATCACCAATCATGAGCTTGAAAATGGCAACAATGAGGAACCAACACGGGGGAACCATCCACGGAGAACTTGTAAACCTAATGGGTTCCCCGGTGGGGGGAGGCATACGTCTTCCCTATTGACTCAAATATGCACTGGCTAAAATATGTACGGGTGGTTCAAGCACATGAGTACTTAAGCCAAGTCTAACAAAAGGAGCTCACCCACCAAGCCACCTTCTTGGGCCATATGATCCACATCTAATGAAAGGAGCTTTTTGATCCCCAACCTAAACCCCAAAAGATTTGTCGTTTTACGTGCAAGGCGCGAAACAAAAAGTTAGCGTTTGTAGAAAAAGAGACCAAGAAATTGGTAGACGAGGAAAGCGCTAAAGTAGAGGAGACAAAACAAGTCCCCAAGCACTTTAAAACCTTCAAGATGGTTGATCATTTTGTGCAATATGACTCGGCCCAAAGGACCCACAATGGGGAACCAAGGACCTCTTATGATGGTCGGCCACGGTTAAAGAAGTTAACCTGGCAGGCCCAGGCAAAGATCCGAGGCCTATCTACATAAGGGATGACTTCTACATAGGGGATGACCTCTCGGCCGAAGAAGAAAAAGAGCTCATTGCTCTCCTCACAGAATTCCAGGATTGCTTTGCCTAGAAGCACATAGATATGAAAGGTGTACCGCCTCTAAAGTGGTAAAACATACCATCCCTATGGTAGACAGACCACGAGACCAATAAAACAGAGAGCATACCTTATGAATCCTAAATACTCCAAGATGGTCCGGGAGGAAATTGACAGA
Organism: Cibotium barometz; assembly: GCF_041138505.1. NCBI lineage: Eukaryota > Viridiplantae > Streptophyta > Polypodiopsida > Cyatheales > Cibotiaceae > Cibotium > Cibotium barometz. The sequence continues at coordinate 750,471 of NC_141079.1, forward strand.
CTCATAGATGCCAAATTAATCTACGATATAAAGCACACAGAGTGGGTTTTGCCCATAGTGATAGTGCCCAAGAAGAATGGAAAAGTGCGAGTGTGCATACACCTCAAAAAGATCAATGCCACCACAATATGGGATCACGATCCTTTGCCCTTCATGGGACACGTGCTCGAGAGAGTCATAGGGAAGGAAGCCTATAGCTTCCTTGATGGATTCTCTTGCTATAACCTAGTGTTGATCAATTCCAAAGATCAACATAAGCCAACTTTTGAGATAGAATGGGGCACATATGCATATAGTGTCATGCCCTTTGGGCTAACCAATGCCCCAGGCATCTTCTAGCGTCTAGTGCGCACAGCCTAAAAGGAGTATCTATGAAAATTCCTTGAAGTCTTCATGCATGACATTTGTGTTGATTCCATTTGGAAAGCACACCTAGAATGTCTGCGAAAAGTGCTAGAGAAATGTCAGCTCTACTACATCTCCAAGAACCCTCTCAAATGCCAATTGTGGGTTCACCATGGAGTTGTCTTGGGACACATTGTCTCAAAACAAGGAATCTCCATAGATGACAGCAAGGTGCAACTCATCATTGAGCTACCACCACCAACCAATTTCAAAGGAGACTAGCGCTTCATGGGAGAGTGTTAATCGATCCCAAAGATCAACATAAGCCAGCTTTTGAGATGGAATGGGGCACATATGCATATCATGTCATGCCCTTTGGACTAACCAATGCCCCAAGCATCTTCCAGTGTCTAATGTGCACAACCTACAAGGATTATCTACAAAAATTCCTTGAAGTCTTCATGGATGACCTTTGTGTTGATTCCATTTGGAAAGCACACCTACAATGTCTACGAAAAGTGCTAGAGAAATTTCATCTCTACCGCATCTCTCTGGACCCTCTCAAATGCCAATTCTGGGCTCGCCATGGAGTTGTCTTGGGACACATTGTCTTAAAACAAGGAATCTCCATAGATGACAGTAAGGTGCAACTCATCCTTGAGCTACCACCACCAACCAATTTCAAAGGATTCCAATGCCTCAAGGGACATGTTGGGTACTATCAACATTTTATTTTCATGTATGCCAATATTGCTGGCCCCTTTATGGACTTCTAATCATCTTTGAGTGGAGAGAGGAATGCCAACAGAGGCATATAACATCCTGAAGAAATCCTTGGTAAGCGCTCCCATCTTGAGGTCCCCGACTTGGAACATCATATTTCACATCCACATTGATGCCTTTGCCTTTGCAATTGGGTGTATGCTGGCTTAACCCAGTGAACACAATAGGGATTTTCCTATTAGCTTTGCCAGTTGACAACTCAATGAGGTAGAATGTAACTATACCACCACTGAAAGGGAAGGGTTAGCAATGGTTTTCATAGTCAAAAAGTTTCGCCATTATCTTTTGGCAACTAAATTCATCTTTTTTGTAGACCACCAAGCCCTCCTTTATATTGTGAATAAACCCCGTATGACCGGTAGGATCACTAGATGGTTGCTAATCTTGCTTGAGTTCGACTTCACCGTCTCGCGATGCGGAAAGGCTTACAACACGTCTTGGCTGACCACATGCCCCGCATCCCCAATGGAGAGCCGCCGTGGGAGTTGATGACGACTTGCCAGATGCCACTTTGTTCTAACTATGCTTAAATCTTAAATGGGAAGAGGAGGTCACACACTTCCTTGCCAATGGCCTACTCGTTGACCCACTCCTCAACAAATATTGAGCAAGGCGCCTCACTTTAAAGGTGGCCCGCTACTACAAGCAGGGGAAGGACAGAATTGTAAGACGATGTGTGTGCGAAGATGAGTATGTCTTCCTTTTAGAATAGGCCCACTGCGGGCCTGTGCTGCAAGAGAACACTTTGCAGAGCAGACATCATTGCTCACAAAGTCCTCACAGTAGGGCTATGGTGGCACACCTTGATGGCAGATATAGATTAATATGTCAAACGTTACGGATGAATGCCAACGAGTGGCAATCCCACGTTTTAAGGATTGTATGCCCCTAATCCATGTCGTGTCCTTACAGCCATTTGAAAAGTGGGGGATTGATTTCATCGAGCCCATGCCATCCTGACCAAAACCGTTGAGGCCAACAGCAATGATTGGAAACATAAATTACCTACGCTACACTCTGGGCATATCACACATCCTATAGGGCGCTGCCACAAATGCAACACCATTCAGTCTAACCTATGATATTGAAGCGGTCATGCCTCTGGAATTCCTAGTACCCAGTTTGCAAATCGCAAAATAGAGGAAAAACTCATAGGCAATGGCCTCGGGACTGTCTCCTGTTTGAGCTATAAAAGCTCAACGAGACATGCCTCCTCATTGTATACAACATGATTGTAGAAAAATTGAGGCGTAAACAATGGTTTGACAACCAAATTAAAGATAAACAAATGAACGAGGGTGACATGGTCCTCCTCTACAGCACAAAAAACCACAAAAAGAAACTGAAATTTGGAGGCTTAGGATCTTTCCTAGTAGTCACTGAGATAGCCCCACAAGGCACAGTGCGCATTGAAATGCTCGACGACGTCAAAATGGTGGGATACTTCAATGGTAGCAAATTGAAATGCTAGTATGGTCCATTCACTAAAACTGCATTGAGGGCCATTAATGCCAAAAAACAACAAAAAAATAGCATGAAGAGATGAAAAGAACATCCCAACGGGAAGCCAAAGAGCGGCAAGTAAAACTTCGGGGTAAAAACATTATGGTCAACATGGCCCAAGTAGTAGACCTCACAAAAAAATATTGGGAAGTGAAACCTGCTTGGTTGTGGTTAGGAATGACCACACCGACAAGTTTTACCCAAAAATTGGCTCTTGTTGATATACAAGAGCTAATCACAACTTAATGACCTATGATACATGGCTCTCGCTCAAGCGGCCCTCATTAACAAACACCCCATCTCGGTCACCACCCACAGTGGTCTCACAATCGGTTAACTATTTAGACACAATCACAACTTTGTTCCACATTGGCAATAACCCCTTGGAAGGGAAGTTTTACGTGATTCTTGCAAGAACCATGAGTGAACAAATTCTTTTGGGGCACGAATGGATGGGGCACAACCACTACCAAATCGATTGGGATGCAAGGACAGCCACACTGCAAAACTGGCCTCTGGCCAAGTTACTATCCTCATGACAGATGAAGAACCCTTGCCCCCCAATAATCCACCCCAAGTTGATGACCCCACTCCTCTGCCCGCCATCACTCTATCCTCCACCCAATATAGAACCATACTGATTAAGAAGAGGTCTCTCCCCCCTATGAATAACCAATCGCCTCACACATCCTCATCATCAACACCCAACTCCACAGGCCCCCGAACATGCCTCAACAACACCACCACGGCTGCTAACCCCCTTCATTGGACTAACCCCAAAGGACGATGGTTGCCTTGGACATCAAAGATCATGACTTGACTTACGATGCCTTGTTCTACCAAAGCTGTGCAGGGTGTTCACTTCAATCGGCTGAGCGACTAACTTGTGGGGCTTGTCCACTACTGCCTATAAAGTGGCCAATATTTGGAAAGGGTGGTACCCCCTTGTGGTACACAGGTGTGTGTGTGTGGTTATTATGGTGTGTGTGTGTGTGGCCGGGTGAAATTCCCATGTGTGACTAGGAATGGAATAAGACCTCATGAAAAAGAAGAAGAAGAAATCTTATCTATTTTGTTTGGGATCCTCTGAATTGTTTTAAACTTAAGGGCCTCTTTCCATATGCCCTTAGCTTTGCTTGCATCATCATCTTGAAAGCCTTAGCAGCATTGGAGCGGTTGACAAGGGTGAACAAATGGATGGTGAGATTGCAAAAGAGGGGTCTTAGGAAAATAGGACTCTTTTTGAAAATATTTTGCCAATTATGTATGCCATTGGGTGCTCTAATTGCAGGATATGCTCTGCTGAGGAAGCACTAGGTATTTTGAGCTAATCACACAACCATTTTGTCTTTTGATCTATACTAATCACAAGATATACAACAAAGCCAAGTTGAGAAGGCACTAAATTGTTATGCAGTCAAGGTAGTGCCAGGGCCTCTCCTGAAATGCAATGACAATCGCTTGCATCTTGGAAGCATGTGGAAGCATAGTTAACAAGGAGAGAGAACTTCATCAAAGCCAACGGCAGCATCAGTTGACCATGTATGCAAAAAGTGGAGGCTTTGCAAAGGCAAAAGAAGTACTTGACATGCATAAGCGCATGACCAACAAGGAGCAAAGTCAGGGTGCTAGAGCAACTCAGCTTTGATAATGTTCCCCATATTCACTTGCTTGCCTTAAGTACTGAATTAAGAACCAAATTCACAATTGCAATTAAAAAAACAAGTGAATAGGTCCCCTTTTGCATGTTGAGTGTGAGCTATAGGGTATCCAAAGCATTGAGGAAGATTGTAGTCTACAACAAGTTACACTCATCATTGAAGGTTTGGTCACAAAAGGATTTCTTTAACACAAATCAAATGCATGCCACTTCGTACTTACTCTCAATTTTAAGAACTATTTGTTAGTTGCTAGGATGGTTTATGAGTTAGTTTCAAAAAAAGCCTTATACACTTTCTTCTTTTTAAAAAAGATCTCTCCCTCTTTTCTTCCTACTCGTGGCATGACTTGCTCTGATGGGTAGAAGTAGGGTACACCATTATAAAACACAACTCTACAAAGCACTCATGAACAGGAGGTTGCAAAGCGACACGAAAATTACACGCTTCGAACAAATCAATCTCTCTCTCTCTCTCTCCCTCTCTAGGTTGTATGCATACGTTTCTGTTGAAGAGTTTGCTACCTTTTGTTTGAGATCAATTGCTTGGAACAAAATGGCAGGGCATGCTCATTCTATTTGATTTGATCGATCATAGTAGATCTCTAGGGTGCACACATGTATCCTGCATTGAAGAGTTTGATATCTGTCGTTCGAGAATCAATCGATAGGAACAAAATGATAGGGGATGCTCACTCTGTCAATATTTACCAATCAAAGTAGAGGCCTTGCATGCATACACACTTGTGTATACACAAAAACATGTGCATGCATACACACTTGTGTAAAGATAGAATAACATATATACACACATGTCTACATATACATCTATGTATGTGCGTTTTCTACAAATTCTGAATCTTGTTTCCAAATTTTGGATTTAGAAAACTTCTCAAGTGCTCCCATTAATTATGAGTGCTTTTCATACATATTTAAGTAAAATTAGTTTTTATTTTCTAAGTATTTCTTTTTCTCCTCTCTCTCTCTCTCTCTCTCTCTCTATACAAGATATTTCCACCCTTGCTTCTTCAATTGATGTCTCTCCTAGCATCTCTAGGCTTCAAGGCTTATCAAAATTCTTTCTCTATGTAGTCACCAAGGGTGCCCACACGGATTGTCCAGTGCACTTGGACTGCATTGGACTGTCCACTGCACTCGGACTGCCCTCTGCCCGCAATAGTGGGTTGTCCACTCAAAGCATGGAGTGACAACATGGGTGTGGGTCACCATCCTCACATCTCATATGGGAGAAGTTCACCCCATGAACGCTTAGGCAAGAGCACCAAGAAGACATGAATGTCTATAGAGTGAATATGATCAAAACGGATACAATGTTCATGAGCCCTATGCCTCGTATAGCCCAAGGCCCCTAAAAGTATACATGTAAATGTCCCTAAGCCCAAGTGCCTAGGCCCCATTCCCCATGTGCATGCGCACCCAAACCTACTTCATTACAAACCATCCCCTCCTATAATGATTTCGTCCTCGAAATCGAAGCGTGGTCATGCCCAAAGAAAAGACATATACAAGTGGCTATGTACAAAAGCCAAAAATCACATCCATGACTCAATGTAGCGAAAGACCCGTGCATGAATCATATGACCCCGTGGGTCAAATGGAAAGGATAGAGGGCTCCCTCAATGATGAGGCTATATATGCAACCTCCTGGATCAAAAGGAAATCTGAGGCATGAAAAATCCAAGGCAATGGTCCCATGATAATCTGGTGCAAGTGGAGAGGAGAAGGAACCACTGTCGATGATGAAGCTAGACGAGTATCCTCCAGGATCAAATGGAAAAGACACTAGTATCATCTCGAAGATGAGATAATCCATACAAGTGTGACCACATATATGGAATGTAAATCCAAACCATATAGGCTCCAAAGCAATGACTCACGAACCACCTGGATCGAATGGACACTGTAGAGAGCCAATGTCGGTGTCATAGCCAGCCAATCCTCCTGGATCAAATGGATAGACACCCATGTCGATGGCGTAGCTCGCTATAACTCCGCCTGAGATAAATGGATATCCAAAATGTAGACCATCTAACCATGTAATAAACGTGTGACCACCTGGATCAAAAAAGAAGTATCCAAGGTCCTCATTCCGAAGTGAAATGACCACCAGAAATATCATCAAATCCATGGTCGAAATAACTGCTCAGGTAAGAATCTGGATGTGATGCATGTAAATCAACATAATGCACCATCATATAATTAGATCCCATGCATCCAAAATGACATATACTGCATCCAAAAGTAAATGTCCTGACGCCAAAGAAAACAAGGTCATGTCGACATCCGTAGGAGCCAAATGAACATAGCTCAAGGTCAGCCTCATGTAGAGTCAAATGTGAACTCATGCCACTGTCACATGTAGCACCACTGAATTAGATGGATGTGGATAGATGTGAATGTGAATGAATGAATGGATGTGGATGATATTTATGTACAAGACATATGCGGCTTCCTTATTATGGAGTTTACTAACACCATCTTTCTACATGATCTATCTATCTCCTTACAAGGATGGAATGGCCCAATGGCCATTCTTTACACACGTACAAATTCCCACAATAAGTGGGAAATTCCCAATTTATGCGAAACATACCAATTTCAAAATTCCCAAAATGCAAGATTTTTTCCATTTTATCTAATATAGACTTCCTAGTGAAGTTGACTTTATCCTCTGGCTTTAGGGTTTGATACCATTGGTGAGCCTTTCCCTCTAGGGTCAGTAAAAAAGCATGGATCATGGTTATATCACTCACTGGCCCACAGGTTTCACAAGTTGACTCAAAGACCTCTATATGCTGGATTGGGTCCCCATCGCCTTAGAACTTTTGCACAAGCTTGGAAATAATATGTGGCTTTATTTGGGATGTTCTGGATTCCAAGGCGGTGCCTAGTTTTCAAACCATACCTCGGCCCATTTCTACAGCCATATTTAGCAGATATGCCCTTGTGAGATGGCATTCAGATTTGTGCTTGGATCCACAACTAGTCTTAGAGGAGCTACTCCCCCCCTACCTAGACCTCTTCATATTCTTTCATTGGTTCTTCTATTTAATTTGAGTCTATGGATAGGTTTGTTGACCAACTCCTCATTGCCTGGCTCATTATTAGCGACTTCAGCCTGCCTTTGTTGGATTAAGAGCTCCATACCGTGTGGAAGATTGTGGGATCATTGATCATTTCTTGTATCTTCTCTTGTATAGAGGCAATCCTCGTCTTTTGCAGATACTCTAGGTAAATTCACCTCCTTGTTTTGCGCTCAAGATCTTCATCCACCATTGATTCCTTATTGATGGGTCCTAGAGTTGGTATTTCTCCTTATGTTATGCCCGTCCACATGCTATCAATGGCATTTCTAGATGTTTTTGGTTCTTTGCCACATGATTGAAACGAATTTACATTTTCCATTTCCCTCTGTTCCGCCCTTATTCTTTGAGTATCGAGCTCTTGTTTTCTTAAGCTCAATAATCACGATTGTCACTCTACGTCAACCCTCTTCAAGTATGTTTTTATTTCCTCAAAAGTAGGGAAGTAGACTTGACTTGTTTTGGCCGCACTTTCCTTATCCCTCCTAACTCTAGGGGTTATCCCACTAATCCTCACTCACTGCTTTAGTATGCCTAGAGCCAGAATATTAGGTTGGTATTTCTAGCCATGTCTAGCTTTGGTTTGACGGACCCGTGCCTGCAGATTGCGCGTCATCTTCTGTGCCATGTTGGAGGCTGAAAAATCCCCTGGCCATATCAAATATTCCACTGGATCTTACAGGGGATGATGGATTTTCTTCCTCTCCAAGGGCTAAAGAACCATAGCCCTTCTTCCATGGATTCTTTACTACTTGTATCAATGGTTGTTAAATTCCTTTGAACTGAAACACTCAATTAAGTGCTCGCTGAGCGGCTTGAACCAACACTCCTTTGGTAGGAAGAACCTAGGTGGTTTGATGCATCGTCGTTTTAGGAGTAAGGTTGTCTCCAATTAGTTTACCAGACCTTAAGTGCATGAGAGTGTATTTCAACAGGCAAAATTGCCACTCCAACAATTTCAACTGGTTTTCTGTCAGTCTCTTGTGGTCATGAACTAATAGTAATCCGTGAAATCGAAGAATGGTTCACATCATGAAGTAGTAGAGAGCAGTTCATGCCATGAAGTAACATGCAATGATTCATGTCGTGAACTATTCCTCGTATTTACGGCAACAACTGAGGTTTCACTTCTTTTTTTGGGGGGCTCAGAATTACTTCAATTTTAAGTCGGATAGACCCAAATAGTGCAATTAGAGTACCTCTTTTACAACTAGTTTGACAATCCTTAATTCGTGAACTAGCAGTCCGTGAGAGCTTAACTCATGAACTGCTAATGCTTGAAGGCTTAACGCATGAAGGTTTAACCCGTGAAGTAGCACGTCATTAAACAAAAAATGGTTCATGTCGTGAAACGCTTCACTGCTATCACGTGATAAGATTTTTCAGTTTTTCGAACTATGTATATAGTTTCAGAGCTGATACAATTTGGAAGTTTTTGAAGTATGCCTTCCCCAAACCTATTGTACCAACTACTGTCGAGTTGGGTGAGAGCTCTAAAGTCCGAGAATGTGTCATACACCTTGATGACACAGATGATGCTGATGTGGTGCCACAGGAACAAGGACCTAGTGCTGATGAGGAGAAGCCACAAGAACAAGGACCTGCTGCTGATGTTATTGAGGAGAAGATGGAGCAGCAGAGCAGCAAACAGATGCTCCAGGGGCAGTAGAGGAGACAATGGAGCAGCACCAAGAGACTGTACACGACAGGATGGAGCAGCAGAAAACAGATTCTCCAAAAAAAGATGATACGGTGAGCTTGGACCATGTAGATAAATAGAAAAGTTGTCAAGAATATGTTCTACATATATAATTAAACACTTCTGTACAAAATTTTACTTTATTGAATATAATACCTTTGTTTATGGAGTCTGTGTTATCTCAATTTTTAAATTTTCAATGTCTTTGCATTTTATTGAACTCTCTCTTCTTTTGAGCACCTGCAAAAAAGCAATATGAAACAATAGGGTAAAGTAAACTAATAGCAGTGCTTAATGAGACTAGGATAAGTCAGATGGTGTACCTTCTTATTGTTGTAGATAAATAAAAAGTCCTTTGAAATAGAACCTTCTGTCTCAAACAGAATGTCATTGTGCAATTGAGCTAGGGAGCAACATTGTCTTAATGAGATATTGACTA
>NC_141079.1:765000-1060000 GCF_041138505.1 Cibotium barometz
ATACGTGTATGTATATTCTCTCTTACACATGCACATAATATATATATACATGTGTGTATGTATATTCTCTCTCTTACACATGCATAATATATACATAATATATATATACATAATATATATATATGTGTATGTATATTCTCTCTTACACATGCACATAATATATATATACATGTGTGTATATATATTCTCTCTCTTACACATGCACATAATATAATATTAGAAGATATGTATGTGTGTGGGAGGAGGAGGGGGGAGGGGTGGGCACACTCACATGCACGTGTCCATACGTGCAAGTGTGTGTATGTGTGTTTGTATGCGTGTGTACACGTATCATGTACTTGTGTGCGTGTGTGTACACATGAACATGCATGTGTGTGCGTCGACATACATATAAGTCTTTATATATACATGCTTACATACCTATAGATACACATACATACATAATATATATACGTGTGTATGTATAGTCTCTCTTACACATGCACATAATATATGTGTGTGTGTGTATATATTCTCTCTCTTACACATGCACATAATATAATATTAGAAGATATGTATGTGTGTGTGTGTGTGAGAGGAGGAGGGGGGAGGGGCGGGCAATTTTCTTTCTGATGTATTATATATATATATATATATATATATATATATATATATATAAGAAACTCATTCAATGAGTAAATGGTTTGATGGTGACAACTAATTGTGAACCCCAATGAGTAAATGGTTTGATGGTGACAACTAATTGTGAGCCCCAATGCATCTAGGCGTGTGGGAAAGATGTTAAAATATTGCATCTTCCTTTTGCTGTCGTGGAGGTCCTGTCGGCCTGTTTTCTACAGCCGACTTGCTTCATGCACAAGTATATAATAGTTGCTCTTTTTTATTCATTCAATCATCTTACATTGCCCTATTTGCTGGCTCTTGTACTCTGTAACCTCAAGCTAATAAAGCTCTTGTTCTTGCTTGCAATCTTTCTCTCTCTCATGTTTATTTGCTTCCGCTTGTGCACATTCTTTCATGGTATCATACGCTTAGGCTCCGGCTATTGCACAAAAATCTGCTCTTTGTCTCTCTCCTTCTTCAACTATGCCTTGCTTTTGTTGCTTCCCTAGATTCTCCTGGCTGTAGATACTTCAACAGTGGCTGCATTTTCTTCATTAGCTGCGTTTTTTGATCTACAAGCCCTCCTACTGCCGTCAGCCAGCCCCTAGGTTGCGTTTTCTTCTACAGAGGCAAGTGGAGGAGTTCTCACTGCAAATTCAGTAAGGGCATCACTTTTGTAGCAGGTTCTTGAAGGATATTTTTGCCTGACAAGTGGCATATCAGCTCTTCTCCCTCCAAGATCCCCTCCCCCTTTCGGTAGGAGGTTCCCGATGGTGTGTTTTTGGGTTTCTTTTGCTGCTGTCCAGCCTGCATCTTCAGAGGGGGCTACTAGTCCCTAGTTGGATCCTGTGGAAAGGTGCTTGAGAGAGCACGTGGATTGCTTAGCTACAGAGGTTGTTTGAGACATAGCTTCTTTGAGGGGCAGACATGGTCCCCCCTCACGAACAAGGAGGACAAGCTCAGTGGTTCAAACTATGATCAGTGGAAGCTACACATGAAGGTCTGGTTCACACACAAGGGACATGGGAGATTGTTCAGGGCCACGAACGAAAGCCTGAACGCCCTACCAGCTCTAGGAAGTGGACTCAGGACCAGGAGGATGCATTTCTCGCTGAACTTTCAGCTTGGGAGAATCAAGACTCAAAAGCTCACTCTGCACTTGTACGAGCCATCTCACCAGAGGTCTCCCCCGCCGTGCAAACATTGGATTGTGCTGCTTCTGTTTGGAGAAAGCTGACAGATCTATATGCACGGGACTCTACAATGCGCTCTGTCAACCTATTGGGTCAGCTCTTTTCCCTGGAGTTTACAGCAGGGACTTCCATGCAGTCGTTTGTGATGAAGGTTAAGGTAATCCATGACCAATTAGTGGCAATGGGTACCGCCCTGACCTCTTATCAGTTAGCTGCTCTCGTCCTCATCAGGCTTCTTGCAGATTATGACATGATTTCCCGAGCTTTGCGGGTTCAGATCACAACACATTCCCTCGAGTTTTGATGATATGTGTACTCTCCTCTTGGAAAAAGAATGCATCCTAGTTTCAGAGGGAAAATTGAAAGTTTCATCGTCTATTGGACCTGATCAGGCACTCGCGAGCGACAGTGCAGAAAGAAAGTTCGGAGTCGGTGTTACAAGTGTGGGAAGAAAGGCCACCTGTCAAAGGATTGTCAGTCAAAGGACAAAGGCAAAGCCAAAGACAAGGGCAAGTCTTCAAAGAAGGGCAAAGGCAAGTTACAGGACACTGACACAGACTCGTCTAGTGATAAACCCAGCTCTCCCAAGGCCTTACAGACTGGAGAGAACATGACTGGTGTCCTGCTCTGATCCTAAGGGCATCCCCCCGCGTGCTGTCTTCCAGAAACGGCTTGTGGGCGGGAGAGGGGGCTTTCAAAAGCTCTCTTATATTAAATCTGGAGCATGGGACCCATGTGTCGGAGTTCCAAGTATAAAGACAGGCAAGTTCACCCGATGGTCCGGATGAGTTCCAGGATCAACCAAGTTTCCTTCATGGGTCAGATGAGTTCCAGAACTATTGGTCAGCAGAGACTATGGACAGGATGTGTTCCATGTTCGTTTGTTCGAAGTTATTAGACGTGATGTGTTCACAGTTCTACTTTGAGTTTGGAGCCAAGTAGATTTTCTTTTGCATGTTCTAAGTTATTAGACGTGATGTGTTCACAGTTCTACTTTGAGTTTGGAGCCAAGTAGATTTTCTTCATGGGTCAGATGAGTTCCAGAACTATTGGTCAGCAGAGACTATGGACAGGATGTGTTCCATGTTCGTTTGTTCGAAGTTATTAGACGTGATGTGTTCACAGTTCTACTTTGAGTTTGGAGCCAAGTAGATTTTCTTTTGCTCTTTATAGTGACATTATGTTTTCTGAAGACAACAAGTTGACATGTACATTTTTCGAGGTGTACTCAGTACTAACCATGCTGAGGTGTCCATGGTCGCACCTTCGTCATCAGTTTTCTTCTGACTTTTGTGCACATTTCAAGATGCAGAGGGGGTGTTAAAATATTGCATCTTCCTTTTGCTGTCGTGGAGGTCCTGTCGGCCTGTTTTCTACAGCCGACTTGCTTCATGCACAAGTATGTAAGAGTTGCTGTCTTTTATTCATTCAATCATCTTACATTGCCCTGTTTGCTGGCTCTTGTACACTGTAACTAATAAAGCTCTTGTTCTTGTTTGTAATCTTTCTCTCTCTCATGTTTATTTGCTTCCGCTTATGCACATTCTTTCAAAAGAAACCCTCAAACACTTGTTTTCTCTTCTCCTTTTCAAAAATTCTCCCTCTCCTTTCTCCACGTGAAGGGGTAGGCACTCTTCCTTTATCTTGTATAGATTGTTTTTTTCTAACAGTGCTACGTAGCCCTTGGATGCAAGGATGATTTTTGACAAACTAGGTCACCCTTCAAAATGATGGGCTCGATAGAAATAATGCCCGTTTGTTCACTATTTATTTAATTTTTTGATAGGCACTCAGAATAAGTGGATGTATTTTACAGTCAAAATGCCCAAAACGGGCATGATGCCTCTCAAAAAACAACCTTGCTCAGATGCTGTGCTCCATGACGTATAGAGGTTAAGATTGATGTCTTAACAAAACTGTGCAGTCATGTTCTCTCTTCATTTTTACTTTGCAGTTGGCATTATCTGTAGCCGAAACAACAGAGGTACGGAAGGCTAATAGTTACTAGTGCTAGTAGAAAGTTTTAAGTTCTTTAACAATTTGGAGTGATACTCTAGTGCACTAAAACGAATGGACAAGCATTGAATCGAGATTTCAAGTGAACCATTTAGGTCCTACCGCCACGTTACCAATCCCACAATATGAAGTTTGGTTCATGTCTACATATAGCTGCATTAAGAGATAACAGTTGGACTGACCACATATCAATGGGTTTCCAAAATTATCTGCATTCCGTGTTCAGGTTGCAATGTTAACATCACAGTTGGTGCATGCTTGTACCCAGGGGAAAGATGGAACCGAAACCGCTGTAAGACCATGCAAAGAACGACCTTCGCCTCCATCATAGCGAAGTTTTGGCCCACACAATTCCGAGGGCCTGTTGAGAAGGGTAGATAAGCCATTGGATGTTTGCAAGCCTTCGAAACACCATCCGCGAAGCGCTGAGGATCGAAATCATGGGCGTTTGGGCCCCAAAATGCAGGATCAACATGCAAGGGAAGTATGGGGACTAAGAAGGTGGTACCCCCAGGTATTATTAAAGTATCACCAAGTTTCATATCCTTTGATGCCTCTCTGAGAACACCTATGGCCGGAGGGTACAATCGCAATGATTCATACAGAATCATCCCAACCTGTCATAGTTGTTTCAGGTGTTAGCATCATAGAAACAGCAAACGTGCACACATGGTCACACCCAGAAAACATTTCAAACTTACAATTTTCAACTGGTTCAAAGCTTCCCCATCTGGATGGTGCATGCCAAAAAGGTTGAGGACTTCTTCCCGAGCCCGCTCTTGCCATTGAGAATGAACAGCAAGAAGCATAACTGTCCATGTAAGCAACGAGGATGTCGTCTCGTGACCAGCAAAGAAGAATGTTTTGCACTCATCGATGATTTCTTGCAAACTCATTTTCAGGTTCTTCTGACTTCCTTGCAATTCCTCCCTGTAGGCAGACATCATCAGTCCCAATAAATCATTTCCATACGGGTCGTTTCTGCCCACTTTGGAAGAACCCAACCGCTTCTGAATAATCTCTTCCAGTATCGTTGTGATCTCCTTCGTCAATCTCCATCGGAGCCGATTGGTTGTCGTGGGTAAAAACCTGCAAGAAATCCTTATTTTTGATGTAAGCCTCACAACATAATCCCGTCACATTTAAGTTGACCTTCAGAAAGTAATACCCTACAAAAGTGGCGCATGAAGAGGTTGCAGGAACTTAAACACAACCATGTCATTACTATCGTGGTGGTACATTTGCTGACTACAACAACAAGCTGGGGCCTGAGAGATGCAGTTGACTTGCTGAATTTCAGTCGCCTTTTGATAGTTCCAGCTATTCCTGGGCTAGATCTTTCTGCTTGGGTACACCCTTCCACTGGTACTCAACTTGCCTCCTGCTGCCCCTGACTTGGGCTTTGCAGGGTCTGGCGTACAATGCCCTCATCTGCCCCTCAGCCACCAGTTTATCTGCATCTGAAGGGGTCGTCACTGGTCAGCCAGCACAAAGCCCAATAAAGTGCATTCACACCCTGGGCCACCCCACATCTGGGTCCTACCTTGGCACCTGGGGCAATCCCTTTCTGCTTACCTAGAAGGTTCCAATTTGGCCTCTAAACTTTCCATTAAGTCAACTGATGTCCGGAGCTATATATATACCTAGATGAATCCAGGAACATGCCCAAATTCACCTTTTAGGAAGGTGAATGTTATATACTCATTAAAGCTTCCACACCTTAATTAACTTGTAATGCTCATCACTTATGCAAATGCAAAAGACAAGGCAAATGACTTAATCTTTTGTACATTGCCAAAAAATGATTATATACAATGATAAACTAGTATCTAGCCTCAGATCCTGACTCCAATCCTGTATGCATTTATAGAATTTTGGGGAGGACTGTGCCAACTCCCCGCCATACTTTATGTATGTTTTTTTTTTCCCTGTTAAGCTTCACTCACACATATGAACACGAAAATCCTATGACTCGATGAATGACGTGTAGCTCAGATTCAAATGTGGTAATGAATTCGGAATTATCTACCTTGCGATGTACTCTCAGATCTCTGTCGATGTCCATCGATTCCTCACGTCGAATATAATCATAGCCTTGATATTCATGCTCGTTTGAGCTCTATAAGCTGTTCATATAAACTTGAGAAAGACACGCATACGAAGAGGACGTGCTGCAGAAATGGTATGGGTTGCAGTGTCCATCTTCATTCAAGCGCTTCAAGATGTTTATATGTGAACAGAAGGACGCACGTTGTTTCAAAGTACGTTGACAACGCACACATGCAAGTAATCAAGAGGATAAGGGTACCCAAGCATCCTAGTTTATGACTGTCTGGGAAAATGGAAGATTGGTATCATTGGGCTCATCCCTTGCATGGGTTTGTTCTTTTGGTTGGGCCCTCTTTTGTGCATGGCTGATGGTGGATCCACCTCAATGGTTGGTGTGGGTGTGATGGACACACTAGGGTGGGGGAGGAAGGGTTGTGTACACAGTACAAGGAGCATGTGGATGGTGGAGTTCCTACTGAGACAAGAGGTGAGCTTTACAGGACTCCAAGTTTCGAGTGTCCCACCAAGTGTGCCAAATTTTAGTGTACTTGAAGCAGGTTGGTTGTCCAGCCCAATAAAGTGGTGGTTCTCCTTTGGACAGTACGTTTGGAGTTCCTCATACTCATGGTACAGTGCACACATGAATAGAAAGATTAGAATACGATGCAACACTTGGAGAAATTGAACGTTTGCTATTCTTGGGTTAAATCTTGCTGCTGAAGAACACCCTTTTTCTGGTCCTCAACTCGCCTCTTGCTGCTCCTGACTTGGCAGAGCTCACTTAGAATGCCCTGATCTTCCCCTCAGCCACCTACTTATATGCATCCGCAGGGCTGGCCAGGCTGATCCATAGAAAACTGGGCTGCTCCCTTCCTGGCTACCCAAAGGATCCCGGTTCAGCTCTTGAACTTGCCCTTGAGTCGTCGGGTGATGGTTACAATTCAGACTCTGAACTTGTCCTAACTTGCCCTTGAGTCGGCTGATGTCTCTAGTTCACTCATGTTGCACTCACATCTGTGATGCACATGACATCCCTCCCTAATAAACTTGGAGCATAAGGGAACATGAGGAATCCGCTTCTTGGATGATTTCCAGCCTTGATGGGGAGACTCCCCCCTGCCGATTCTCAACCACCGGTGCACTCTACTATGACCAATACTTCTGCTTTTGCCACAAGTAATGCAAAGTAACAACCAGTTGGCAATCCTCACAACCCTTGCATTCGTTTGCTTCCTGTGCCTTACGTTCTTCTTCCCAGCCGTACCACTCCTCGAGTCCTCCCAAATTGCATATTCTAGCCGGCACAAATCTGATATAAAATTCATGAAGTGCAAAATGCTGACTTGCCTCCATAGACCCAAACTCTAGCAAACCAACATGGTAGTCCTATTCCCAACCAACTATCAATATACGTTCTCGCTGCTTCGTGGGGTACAATAGGTGAAATGGTTCACTGTTACTGTTCGTCCCACTTCACTTCTACGTCACGTTGCTAACGCCTGTACCTGTTTTTAGCCTAGAAGGCAGTAAATTCTACTGTATATTTCAAAAAAATGATTGTATGGAATGTTAAGCTGGGATCTAGACACAAACTCTGACTCCTATCCTATGTGCGTTAATGCAACATACGGAAAAGGTGCTTGTTTCGGCTGCCCAGCTAGATCCTGGGAAACGCCCTTCTGCCAATCCTCAACTCGCCTCTTGCTGCTCCTGACTTGGGATCTGCCCATCAGGCATGAAATGCCATCATCTGCCCCTCAAGGCTCAGCTACCTATCTATATGCATGGGTAGGGCTAGTCGCCTGGTCTAGGGCTGGTTGGTTTTCTGTCCTGCCCGTTGGTAATCAGACAGTCGAATAAAGTGAGTTCACCCTAGCCCAGTCCACATCTCGGTGCCTATCTTGGGCGCCTGGGGTGATCCCTTCTGCATGTGAAAGCACATTAATGCACTATCATGGATCATCATATTGTGGTTAATATGTACTGTGTGGATCGCCACTTACAGGGTCCATCACTCCGCTAACTCGGCAACCATGTTGGGCATGGTTAGTAGGTTACCACCGTGTAAGAGGATATATCGTGCAATGTATGACAAGCAACAGCCATAAGAAGTAAGTCTTTCCTAGCACAAACTTTAAGCTCAAGTTGCATAGTAGTGTTTCTAATAGAGCATGTGGGTGTAAGCTCCACATCTATGTGCTACGGTAAAAGGAGCACCGAGCCTATATGCTAGAGGAAGCTAGAGTGCAGTAGACGATGAAGGCAGATAACTAATGTGTGTAAGGACTAGAGGCTAACTTTCTAGATAGCCTCTATCTTCAGCCCTATAAGTCCTCCATGGTCATCCTGTTCCACATCCACTACTGGCCAATATTAACAAACATAAAGAAAACTCAAGGGCCCATCCTGAACCATTTGGGTCCCATTCAGGTCCCACAACTCAAGGACTGGGTGTCTTGGAGTAATTTCACCTGCCCTATGCATTGCCTGATATGTGGATATCAGTCCATACAAGTATGTGGCCTGATTGGTAGTGTACCAAACCTTCGTAAGCCATCTAGGAACCATCTAACTTCAATAGGTCAGCATTCCTAGGTATCAAGCCTACACACTGCTCAACCATGTCTACTCTCAATAAGTAGGCCATTAGATACATGAGCCAGCTGGCTACAACATGAGGGTGGAGCATTGACAACTAACAAAACGACCATGCTATCATTTACTGACTTCTAGCACACTATCTATACTCACTTGCAGTAAACTTGTACACAGAAATAATGAATAGGTTATCTGCAAACAAGTGATAACAAGACCATACTCTTAGCAACAAGTGTTGAAAAGAACCTGCTTCCTGGAATGTAAACCGAGCCTGCAAGCTTCCCAGACAGTTTTTGTTGCTCATATTGCAGCTCAAAAACTCGCTTCCCTTCTGCATAGCTGCTACCAAATGCAGTATGGGCAA
The DNA here is from genome assembly GCF_041138505.1 of Cibotium barometz. Taxonomy (NCBI): domain Eukaryota; kingdom Viridiplantae; phylum Streptophyta; class Polypodiopsida; order Cyatheales; family Cibotiaceae; genus Cibotium; species Cibotium barometz. Next base: position 773,824 of record NC_141079.1, read on the forward strand.
TGATGTCAGCTGTCAAGGTTTTAAACTCTTCATGGGCATTGATTTCCTTGTGATCCCTTGCCTCTTGAAGCTGTAATTGCCAAGTGTCCAACATGCCGGTTGCCAAGTTTGCAATCGTTGCAGTCATTGCCTGCCAACAATCATTCTCATGTCAACCGTATTGGAGTATAAGAGCAATTATTGTGCTTTTTCCTGTAGCGTGAATAAAGACTTAACACCCTTCTGAGCCTACAAGTTGGGATGCGAAGTTACGCATTGCGATGTACCTTCAGCTTTTCCAAGAAAAATGCAGGACTAACTATCCTCCTGTGTTGGGCCCATTTTTCCCCCTCCAAAGTCACAAGCCCATTTCCAAGCAGATCTTGTACATCAGGCCTTCCTTCAGGTTTTGAATAGTGGCCGAACTTGTTGGATAGCACTTCTTTGCAATGCTCTGGATTCGGGAGGGTGAGCCGGGGCCGGTAACCCATCCAATACAGGAAAGGGCTGCCTGTGTAGAAAATGAAGTGATATTTCCATCCAAATATGAGAAAAGAAAAAGGCAAAATTATGGAAAAAGTTTACTGCAACCAAAGGCAGTGATCTTTACATCTCAATATGAGAGAAAACACCAAATTGACTGGGAAAATACTGTACCCAAAGAAAATACTGTATGTGGAACAGGCAGACAGGAAATCAAATGCACAGAAGCTTTACTTACCATACTGTGCAGACCATGCAATGTAGTGGGGCAAAATCCGAGGCGAGATATGATGGGTGGTGTGGGGCATGGGAGAGGCCCGGGCAGCCTTGTGGAAGGCTGAGAGCTCCGGGAAGTTCCCCACCAGGACACGGTAATAAGGCCCTCTGATGCCTTGGGCTCTCAGGGCTCTCTGAATGCGCAGAGGCCTCCACAGAAGAACAGAGAGCACCTTGTGCAGCACCACCACAATCACCAAGAGGGGTGCCAACGAACAAGAGAAAGCTTTCAGAGATGGGGTTAGAGATGCCATAGCTACGGCCACAGCACAGAACAAAGCTTCCCTTTCTTCTTTTTTCGTACAATTCTTCTTGCAGACAAGAGCGAGGAAGGAAAGCAGGTGCTGTGAAGCAGAATCCAAAAAGACTCGTGAGTCATCCCGCACAATTCGTCTACTGTGTGGCCCCACGCGGAAAAACAAACGGTTGAGATTTTGGTTGGCCTTGAAATTAACAGCGAAGATTCTAGTTTTGAAAGAAGACTTTTGATTTTTAAAAAAGGTTTTTTTCCTAACCAATCAATTTATTGCTAAAAAAACGAGGATTATAACTAAGATCTATTAATTTTTGTCCCCTGAACTTAAAGGCAATGTCAAATCGAGATCGGGGATTTTTAATTTCAACCCAGAAAAATACATTGAAAATTGAGTTTTTCTAGCACTGCCTTCGATGGTTATTTTTTAAAGAAATATTTTTCTCTACTTTGATTATACTAGTGGCATGACATATCTCCGATGCGCAAGAGACATTCTTACATGCATAAAAACACATACTCGTCCTCCGGATGGGATAGGAGAGATAGGTTGTATATTGAAGCCCATTTTAGACCTTATGGTCCTCTACTTCGCTACCTATATATGAACACACCATGATATCCACATAGGAGCTCCTAAAGTACTTACTTTTCTTTGAAGAAAGTGCCAAACTTGGCATACATATGCATATGGCATTCCAACCTGCTGTAGTGGTGACAATCTTAACATATGTGGTATTGAGAAAACCAATCCACAGCATGAATAAAAATTGAAGGTTACAAATAGTATCATATTAGGTACCTTCTCACTCGTATTATGAGTACATGAAAGGATAACACAGAAGGTAGAGTCTAGCCAAGAAACCAATACAAAGCCAATAAATCCTCTACCATCCACACACAAAAATGTCAGAAAGAGTGACCCAAAAAAGTAGATAAATGCCCCATGCAAAACCATTATCATTGACCTGCACATAAATTGGCTCATAAGTTAACAGGAACCACACAATTTACTTTTATTTACACCGCTAAAACAGAATTGATGTGGCAAACCATTAAAACAATCTTCAAACAACTGGATTATCTCTCCTTGGAAGCCTATACTCCTTGCCTCCATCTGTCCAAAATATATATATATAAGATAATAACATTAGCTATTGAAAGAAATAATTTTTTAAAAAAGCTGCAAAGATAAAACCTTACAAAACTCATTCGTTGGATCAATTCTTGAGAAGAATGACATTTGAACAGGCTTGTAGATGGCAAATCGAAAAATTATGTATTGTCCAATGCCTATGTACCGAAAATCTAACTTATTAGACTTTTCATAGTCTACAAACATTACATGTACATAAAGTTGATCCGCAATCATTCAAAATCTATGATTGTGAATTCCAAGGAGCCCAAAGCTCTCACTGTAAGTGTCTGAACCATACAAATCTAGCAATAACCTAGGTTCAAAAAAAGAAAAATATTCCCTGTTTTTTTTAAAAAAATCTCAATAAAAATTTATATTTACAATTACACTCTCTCTCTCTCTCTCTCTCTCTCTCTCTCTCTCTCTCTCTCTCTCTCTCTCTGTGTGTGGACGTTAAGTATTTCGAAACGAAAAGAAAAATCAATACTGTCACTCTAAGTAAAAGCAATTCAAAAGCAAAACATTTGCTTATCCAAATGTTATAAAGGCAAAGTAGAACTCACCATGCCCCTACAGCCATCTCAAGAATTTGAACCACCCTTGAGCAGGAGCTGGGGCACTCCATACTTGTGGATCTACTTGGCAGCTTTACCTCAATGTCAATCATTTAATCCACACAATGTAAGTATATATATATATATATATATATATATATATAGATAGATATATATAGATAGATATATCGATTCAATATTACCAGCAATGGTAGCGCCAATGTGGGGAGATAAATTGAAAGAAGTTTGCAATCTAATTTCTATTTAACTTCATCTCTTCGCATCACAATAAAATAATTGTCATTCTAAAAGAAACATCAATCAACATCATGAAAGCATGCACACTTACTCAAAGACCACATAGATTGCAAATGTCACATCTTTGCAAACATTCTCCTTCCAAATGCTTACTTGATTGATACAAAGATATCTATGAATGTAGTCTCTGTGTAGGCTACTGTATCAATAGCTCGTTCTCTACCTTTTGGGTATAGATTACATTTACATTCTTCTGGATGCCATTTGTAATATCTCTTTATAGATGACATTGGCTGTTAGACTTTGTTTGTACTTTCAATGTTGCTTTCATGGTTCAGAGTATCTTTTACACACTTTTACATGTGACATAGCAATATACAATTATCCATGTGTGAATACTTGTGTGGCCAAATAAATTCCCAACACAGTCAATGTTTATTCTTGGGACTTATTTATTGACATATCAAAAGCTAGCCTCACAGGAAATTGCCTCCTTCTTATGTCAAAAGGCAATTGAAGCATAAATGGTATGAATGTTATCCTAGGAATAAAGACCATGTCTCCAATGTTTGTACCTGTAATAATTTCTACTTCTATCACCTTTGAGTGAAATTGCTTGTGTATCAATCTGGTAACATTACAAAGTCCCCGCCAAGGGTCCAAATTGCAGAGCAAAATTATAGGAGCATTCATCTTTAGAAGCAAGTGGTGGTGAGGAGGGTAACCACCACCTAAGTTAAAACTATTCAAGTACTCAATTTTATACAATATTCTATCATGTGCAGAAGAAACAACCGAATCTACACTGAGGTATTCTCTTTCAAGACCAAGTAATGCACTCAAGGTTAGTTCATTGATCTCATCGACCTCTTAATTTTGTGGTGCAAGAATAGCGTGGTCTTTGAAGAAGCATGCATAATCCTCCACTCTTTGAAGATCTTTGTACACCCATTCTACTAAACTTAGCAGGGAGTTCCCATGGATCAACATTCGCAATGGAATTATCACTCTACCTTAATTCTTTGGATGGTTTATAGAGCTATCTCCGATTTGTAAAGTTGATTTCACAAATTCTTGTTTTGTACCATCACAACCACTTTGAATGACCCATATGTTTTTAAAACATTCACATATCTCCAAATATATGATCGGCACAACATTGCATCAACAGTATCCTCACGTGATAACAGGTAAGATTTACCTAAAGTCACGACCAAAGTGCATAATTTTTCCACTGAGCACTCTATAACTTTGCATAATGTCTTTTAATGTCATGTCTAATGCTTCATATACATACCGATGCATTATTGGAGCCTCATTCCCAAATGATCAATCTTGCAAGCTTCAACACCTCGACCAATGAGCTATTAACTTTAATACTACATGTGCTAGAAGCATTGAGAATCAATGGGATTTTAAAATGTGTGTGCGGTACATCCATTTGAAAGTAATAATGCAGCTATTCCAAAAAATACCACGTAATCTGAATACCAAGGCACTAAAAAGATTTGTTTTGCTTGATTCACCTGGTCCATCAAGGAAAAAAACACCACCATTGTTCAAATAAACAGTCTCAAGGATGATATGAAATGCTCTTGATTGATAGGAATTATTGGTGCTTACTTTGAGACTAGGCAATGAACTAGAATGGAGAGGCCATGAACTCTCTAAAAGACTAGTGGAGTTTGAGAAATTGAGTGAGGATAGATTATTTGCAATAACGAGAATGTATGTTGAAAAGAAACAACGGAAAAGATGGCATGATATGAAGGTAAAGACCAAAAGATTTCAAGAGGGTGATCTAGTTCTCCTCTATACTCTTAAGAAGCACAAAAGGAAGCTTAAAAAGAGGGGAATGGGACCATTCATAGTGAATGAGATATCATTGAGTGGAGCAATATACTTAGAGAGTTTGGACAATGAGGTCTGGACTCATTTCATTAATAGAAGTAGATTGAAAAAGTACCTCACACCTTTATTTGATGAGATGTCAAGAATGCATGCTGCCAAGTCTAGGAAAGAAGCAAAACAACAAATGAAGATGCAAGCTCAAGAGGAAGCAAGAGAACAAAGAGAAAAACTCAAGCAACAAAGACTTACAAAGATTTTTAACATTTAGGTGAACTCAAATGATGAAGAAGAGGAAGATTATGTTAAGCTATTGCAGATTTCTATTAACTTTCTCACAGAGCTTGGTACAATATGTCATTTTGCACTCATAGCCTTTTAATGTAATCTCGTATGAGCTATGGCAATATATGGATAAACCCTCTTTAATCAACAGAGACACCTCTCTTGAGAGTTTTGCATAGTCATCTACCTCATGCCAAGGAATATTGAATATACACATCGAAATCAAGGATGCTCATTGTTACATTCCCAAGAATCCTTTCCGGTTCATGTGGTATGTTTGGTGGAGTGATCAATTCCACCAAAATCTCTGGAGAAACTGCGTTCTCTAACCCGTGAACTGATTTCTTCAGTTTACTGACATGGAAGACAGGATGAACTTGAGAACTATCCGGTAACTCAAGTTTGTACGCTACGTCCCCAATCTTCTTAAGGACCTTGAAAGGACCGCAATATCTAGGAGAAAGTTTATCACACTTTCCTGTTTGCATGGTTGCTGACTGCGCAGGAACCTTTAAAAATACAAAGTCACCTTCTGCAAAGGTCACTTGTCTGCGTCCTTTATCGGCAAATGTGTTAGCGCGATCCTGTGCGCTACGGCGGATGCTCTCGCGTGCAGCTTTGAGCATATCATTCATTTATTCAAGGAACTCCTTGACAGATTGAATCTTCTTCTTATCTAGGCCTACAGCCATCGGAGATCTCGGTTGGAATCCATACATTAACATGAATGGTGTAAATCCAGTCGCTGAGTGTTTGGAGCTGTTTTTATAGGCAAACTCCAATAAGGGCAAGTACTCTTCCCAATTAGATTGCTTCTTACTAACATAAGAACGCAACATATCCTCGAGTATTTGGTTAACCCTTTCTGTTTGACCATCAGACTCCGGATGATCTACCGTACTCATACTCAGAGTAGTATCCAACTTTTTGAAGATTTCCCTCCAAAAATGACTGTTGAACTTTATATCTCTATCTGACACTATATCTGCGGGCAGGCCATATAGCTTGTAGAGATGTTCAATAAAGAGTTTTGCCAACTCTGGCGTTTTTACAGTTTTCTTCGTGGTAATAAACTTTGCCAGTTTAGTTGTCCACTACTACCCACACCGAGTCATTCCCTCGACTCGTCTTGGGTAAACCGGTAATGAAATCCATGGAAATGCTTTCCCATTTCCCTTGAGGAATCTCCAGCGGATGGAGTAGTCCTCCAACCTTAAGACGTTCATGTTTATTGACCTGGCACTTACTGCATTTCAGCACATAAGTTTGGATGTTCTTAAACAAACTAGGCCAATAAAACTGTCTTTTTACTAGTGCATAGGTCTTCTGAATCCCAGGGTGACCCGCACTTGGACTATCAAAACTATACCCCGAAGACTCAGCTAGCCTCTCCGGACTAACTGTCGCTTCGCTACCCGCCGCACCTACGGCCAGTCTCTCCGGACTAGCATTACGTGCCGGCGAGGAAGGTGGGCGAGGCTGTGACAAAGTGCATACGCGTACAGCGCGCCAGACCTCTGTAAAGACAGGATCATGCTCACACAAGCCATGATTTGGTATATCAAAACTATACCCCGAAGACTCAGCTAGCCTCTCCGGACTAACTGTCGCTTCGCTACCCGCCGCACCTACGGCCAGTCTCTCCGGACTAGCATTACGTGCCGGCGAGGAAGGTGGGCGAGGCTGTGACAAAGTGCATACGCGTACAGCGCGCCAGACCTCTGTAAAGACAGGATCATGCTCACACAAGCCATGATTTGGTATTTCAACCAATGGTTCAGAGAACTAAATTTAAGCTGAGCATAGACTTAGTGTTGACCATCAAAGTCACGTAGTTTGACTAGTGTAAATCAAAAACTGAGGTGTGTTTTACTTGGGCTAAGAGGACCGGCAATGGCGTCAGTTGTGCCCAAATTAGACGAAGTGCTTATCACGAGAAATCAGATAAGCCTAATTGAGCCGTAGTGCTCATAACCCTTCACAATCTTTTAACAGATGCTCGAAGATTGTGATAAACTTTGGCAAATAAAACCATGTACAAGCGTAGTCTTGATGTGGTTATGCCTTGTGTCCAAACAAGTTGCTTGCTGTTTGTAGCAACAAGAGAGCTTTGGCCCGTAGAGGCAAGCTGGCCCTTGTTGGTAGTAACAAAATAGTGTCACTACTTGAGCCTAGAGAGTGGTGACTAGTTTGATTTGGTCACGTGAGTGCCTGGTAAAAGTAATCCCTAAGGTGTGTATTACTTGGGATAAAGGGCCTAGCAGTGCTACTAACAGTACTCAATTTGGTTTATCTAGGAGTACTAATCTGAGGGATTAGCATACGCCTAGATAAAAATAGCAGATTTAGGATTGATTTGTAGAAATCAAAGGTAAATCTGAAGGGGTATAGTCTTGAGATGTAATGCTCAATGCCCTTATAAAAGTTGATCGAAGAGAACTATTCTTAAACTTACTAGCATGGTTTTCTCTTCTTTTTATTGCCATGCGTTGACATCCCATGGCTCGAGAGTTTGTGGTGATCTTTCGAGGGGGGAAAGAGCCTTTTTATATGTCACGTCAATTAATTTGGTGGTAATTTGATGGTATGGGACATCAAATTCTCACGGAATCGATTGTAGTCTTGGTGGAATGGGACGCCAAGGCTTGTGCATGTAAATTGACTCTTTGGCAGGTCTGTATGTACACTTGTCTGTAGTGATAAAGTGTGCAAGATAAAATTTGAACTTTGACAATTACAAATATAGCCATGAGTTGGGATAAAACCCAGTTACAGAGTTCGGAGAAGCTCTAGGTAGCAAGACCATGATGGTGTACTAGTGCTAACAGAGTGATTTAGTTCCGGAGTGATCTAAATCTAGAGGTTAGCAGTAAGACTAGTTTGGTTGGACAGTTTCATGCATGAGGGACGCCCTATAGCATTTTGCAAGTGTAGTCTTGCCTATGTTCAACATAAGTGTGCGATTGTGAGCACATTTTAGTTGCTACCATATGAATTTGGGAAATATATTACTTTCCTACATAAGCAATTGTAATATTGCATGACCGGCTATTTTGCTTACAAAGTTCATGTGCGTGTAAACCCTATGAGTCGTATGACCCCTGGGAAATGAGTGGAGCATTTCTAGGAGATAATAAGGTTTTACATGGCAATAGTGAGTAGTATCTCACTCCAGATGAGCCTGGTTGTTGTTAGTATCGGATCCGACATATGTAGTGTACATAAACTCGGGCTGAGTTAGGATAGAAGGCTAAGCCGGAGAGCTTAGTGGTAAATCCTATTGTATCTGGTGAGTTTTGACTTAACCGGAGTGTTAAGAAGTAAACTCAAAGTCTGGGGCTGAACCGGAGTGTTCGGAGGCAGACATATCTTTTGTTAAATCGGAGAATTTAGCAAAAGATGAGCTTGGGGTGAACCATGGTACCCAGGAAAAAAGCTCTTCACACTAAAATAGTGCACAATGATTTTAGGGTGATAAAAATCCATCGCAGGAATGTTTTACAACTTTCCATAGATGATAGATGAAGACCATGTACTTTACGGAGTTAAAGTACATAGGTGGTGACTTCGGCGCCACATTTTTTGTAGGAAGTCACTAGTGGTGTGGTTAGGTCGGCCGAGACTCCACAAGACCTATGCACTAGTTTTTAAGTTGACCTCTATGATAGGGACGTCCAAAAATTCGTGTTGTAATACCAGAAATTGTACTGCAATGTGCAATGGAGGGGTCACTTTGTGTAGTCACTTCTGAACAGTAAGTGACTTAATCATCTTGTTATAGATGGTTGTATATGGTACTCCCACTCGGGGGAGGTACGCCATTGGGTACGGAGTTACTCATAGACTAGTATGGAGCTACTAGTGTGATGATAGTGGGTACGTAGTTACTCACTAGTGTGATGATAGTGGGTACGTAGTTACTCACTACTAATACATAAATGCTAATAAAATTAAGATCCTCGAGTGAAAGATACTCTAGATCAACATTTTAAATTATCGAACCACAATCCATGAGTATCGAGGTACTCATAAATATGTTGACGTTGCTCAAATCGAGGGACCGATTTGTTCGATGGTATGGAATAAGCAAGGAGAGTGGAGTAACTTAAAAGTTACACATCACTAGTCCTAGTGAGTTGTCAACGTCATCCGTAGTTTGATGATCCCCTCTACCTATCAGACAACATTCAATTTTGCAAGCCCTGGCATTTAATCCGTAGTGATTATGAGTTTGGTGTGAGATATGGTTATGAAGTTCTTACAAAAGTACTCGTTTATTTGCTTGTCATTGGTTATAGCTTGGTAGAGATTGCCACCTGTGATGGGTAGGTAGCTTTGCCGCTATAATGAGGAGGCAGCAAATAATGTTCTCATAGTTATACTTCATACCAACACCAAACAAGGATAGGATGAAATTCCTAAGTTCATCATCACGAAGTACTGTGATGTTTGCATTTATATTGAATGTATGATGTAATGAGACATTGGGCTTGTGTAATTACCATCAATTATCTAGCAACCTATGGCTTCGCAACAAGCTCAGTCATTTTCGGCAGAATAGGCATGGGGCTGGTCTACGCCCCCCCAACACACGGGTCAACGAAATGCGTCTCACAGCATCGTGGTATTGCGGTCCTTTCGTGGGCTGGTTTTCGCCCCTCACCCCCACACAGAGTTTCGATTTTCGCTGGGGGCTGCTCTTCGCCCCTTCAAGGCTCTTTCCCCACTCAGCCCCTTCAAGGCAGTCAGCGCAAGTCTCCATGGGCTCTGCGCCCCCCCCCTTTTTCCACACAGCTTCAACGCTTTGGTAGACCTTCACTCAGAAAATTTCAATCGTATAGAAAAAAAAATGAAAATTGCTTACTTGATTTTCCTTACTGTGTGTGACGGGGAGAGAGAGAGAGATAGAGTTCTTCCCCTCCATTCTTCCATGGCTGCCTCCCTCCACACCCTCCATTCGAGATAAGGGTGAGAAGATTGTGGATGAAAACCATCGAGTGGGCTCCGGTCCCCTGTTCACGCGCAGGCTCTGACAATCCCATCGAACCACGCTCTAATACCAGTGTTACATTCCCGTAACGCCGCTACGGGCATTACCACAAGAGGGGACGGCCTCTGGCTCACCACCCAGCCATAGAGGAAGAATGAGGATTGCCCCTCATCCCCCAGGCTATATAGTGTGTGGCCTGCCATCCACACTAGCCTGGCCGCCCATGACTCCGCATGGGCGTCCTCTCCCACTGAACCCCGGACATGGCCATCCGCCGGTCTGCCGTCAGTCATAGGCGTTACAGCCTACGTGACACTCATATATGTTGCAAGTTTTATATAATCAATCCAGGGGAGGCATATAATCATAGGAAGAGATTGGATGAAGAAGATACAATGTATAGTAGATTCAAAAAATCATAGTTTGTCTCTACTTCTATCAAAAGGTGGAGCTTGCAAAGGAAAGTCCCATACTAGCACCATTCTTCCATAACAAATTTGAAGTTACATCCATATCTTTGGAAGAAGCCACAACTATCTCAACATCTTCAATGAAAAATGCACAACTTTGAAACCCAAGCCAACAGAGGAGATATGGATCCCAAAGGTCAAAAACTCCAAGCTGTCCCAGCCCTGTACGCATTTCTTGACCTCATGCTTGAGGACAAGAACAAAGTTAGGGGGGAGGAAAGAGGGTCACTGCCAGTGATTTCCAAAAGGTGATTTGAGAGTGCAAACAACTAATTCTAGAGTAGGTACATAGCTCTCAGAGTGCTGGATATAGGTGGTTGAAGAGCTGGAGTAATCAAGCAAAGATTCAAGTATTTGGAGTGCAGTCAAAGTGCCAAAGTTTGCAAACGCATGTGTGATGTGGCACTGAGGCTGTAATCTTTCTGCTCAAAAGTGAAAAGTTTTGCAAGTTCTTCAGTACCCTAGATGGCAAGAAAATACTAGCTTACATTATAACAAGGGAGTTCTTTGTATGGCATTCAATTGACAAAGACACAAAAGTGACCTTCAAGAAGCTGAATTTGCATGGCTACTTTGAGCTACGAGCTTGGGGCCCAAATGATCAAAGAGCTTATGAGCTAGTCCACAATTATGATGCAAAATCAAAGACCACAACAGTCACAAAAGTGGATGGCCAGCCTATACAATTTAGATTGGATCTTGATCTAGTAAGGGATGCTTTGAACCTGGCTCCTCATCCAAAGGTGTTAGCAGAGAATAGAGTGCCCAAGGAAATGCTGAATGTATGCTCCTGGCAGAGCCAAAGCCTACATTTGACTAGCTAAAGCACCAAAAAATGGTCTTAACTTTGTCCATTGGTTGCAAAACCATTAGATAAGGTAAGGTAGAGAGTGAATGTTGTGTGTGTGTGCGCGCATAAAAAAATTGGAAAAAACCATAAAAAACAAACCCCAATTTTGGGTAGAGCATAGCTCCCCATAGTTGAGCATAGCTCCAAGATTAAGTGATTTTGACTAATTTCCACTAACCACTCACTAATTCTACTAAACAATGAACCATGTGTTTTGCATTGCCAAATATTTTGATTATTCACTAATCTTGCTTTGGATTGCTAATGTGGTTTTATGTTAAGTGTGTGTGTGTGTGTGTGTGTGTGTGTAAGATTAGGTACCAATTTGTGGAGATTTTCCAATTCTAGTCTAGGCCTTGGAACTGGCCCTCGCTTTGGTTCTCGCTTTGGCGCCCTCTGATTCTGCTGGCGTTGTTGCCGCTTTGGAGGGATTATGCACGTGTTTGTGGAAATAACTGACTTTCCATTCCTCCATTGAGCGGACAACTTTGGTGATACCATCCAGCCTTGGATTCCTTTGGGGTTTCTGCTCTTTCTTGGAATCCATACTAAGGAGATACTTAGGTGTCTGAACCCTCCTTCTACTATGAGGTGTTTGGACTTGAGGTTTACGGGAGGTAGAAGTGGGCTTGATTCATGGGCTCTTTGGTTCAGTCATCGTCTTCATCAAATACTTCAAACACCCAAGGGTTTAGGTTTGTTGGTTCCGGTTCTTCCATTTGCGTGACAAGCCGTCCATTGCTTGAATGATAGACTATTCCGATCCGCTCCTGAGTCAAGGGCAGCTAGACAAGACCTTTACCACTCTATTGTCTGTAGAGAGAGCTAATGGAATCTGTAATGGTTTCACATAGTCCTCATCCTCGTTTGGGAGTGCGTCATTTTCAAGGTGGACCACTTTGAATTTGCACTTTTTTTTTTTGTAATGCAAGATTTTTATTTGTACCAAGCAGTGTCCTTACAGATGAGAGCTGAAAGTAAGACTCGATCACGAGACCTTACCCCAAACACACACACGCTTCACCAATTGCTCTACCGCACTGCTGGTAATTTGCACTTTCTCCTCGCTCTTCTTTCTTGGTTTTCGGTCGTTGCTTTGTTGTGTCTATGTCCATTCCACTGATCATTCCTTCTTCCTTTCCTTGAACATTACTCGCCTTTGCAATGGGTTGACGAGGTTTCTTATCAGAAGAAGAAGGTCGTGAGGAATGCTTAAAGGGCTGGTCTGTCTTTTTAGACTCTCATTTGGTGGAATGGTGGACTGGATGTCTAGGCGGGGTGATCCTTGATCTAAAGTATTCTCTAGTTCTTCCTGTTGTTGCTGCTTAGTTTTTGCACTTCAAGCTACTTTTGGGCTTCTTTGTGTAAAATCATCAAGCTTGCTAATGCTCCTACCTTTAGACAAAAGGTCTGGCAAAGGTCATAAGCAATTTCATTTGATATTACTGTGGTAGGAAGAAATGTTGGTTCACAATCTTCACTGGAATTCTTAATTGGTAGAGGTGAGCTGGTATTGTACTTGTGCCATGGGGGATTAGCAATTGGAAATATTTCCCCTTACCGTTTTCATAGAGATACACATTCTCTTTACCAGAATGGATAGGCATTAGAAGGTACTTGTCAACGCTCATATGTACTTGGGATGCTAGCTCTTTTAGGGTCAAAGTCTTGGACTTTTCATTGGTTAACAAAGACTCCTTCTGCACTTGGCAAGCTTCTTGCCTGGGCAAGAAGCTTTCTTTGGGCTAAAGCTAGGAGGTACTCCACCCTTCCTAGGCTTCTGTTCATCTATGGATGGCTTGCTAGACACCTCCAAATATATATTGCCATTTCGATCAACATTAACATATATATTGCCATTCCAGGGTTGACATTTGCAGCACTGCGCACGCATGAAAATGTGACAATCAAGAAGCCCAAATTGCATTCCAATCGCCCAAATCAAGATTGGACACAAACATATAAAGCTTGCAACAAGCTTTAAGCCCGAGAATCAAATTGAACTTCACACACATGCAATTGCAATCATGAAATTTGAAATTGGTGTACACACACATATAAATGCAACAAAAATAAAGCACCATAAGCATTCCAAATTTGTAAATTACCAACTTATACACACATATGCAAGCAGCAATGACATTAAGCATAAATAATTTTCAACTATGCCATTTGCACATGGACTCACGTATGCAGTGTGGGGAGCTTAACTCAATCATATGCACATAGAAATTTCATGTGTGTGTGCCGCTCTTCGAAATTAATGCGGAAGTGTGGGGAGGTTAGCTCAATCATATGCACATAGAGGAGTTAAATTCAACAAATCAATTATGAAAGGGCAATACCCTCTCCACACACATTAAATCTAATCTTGCACACACACAAAAACATAAGCTCAAATTAGCAACATAATAGCAAGATGAGCACAAAATTAAGACATATTGCCATACACACATACACATAACTTCATTAAACAATGAAATTAGTGAAATTAGTAAGAAATTAGTTGAATGTTAGTGAAATAGGGAGCTCGTCAGCCCGGGGGAGCAATGCTCTACCCAAATGGGGGTTGTTTCTTATGATTTTTCTTACTTTCTTATGCACACACATATGCATATACACACCATAGACACTACTATGATGCACACACACCTAAAAGCCACCAATTTTGCAACCGAATGGAGTAAATTTATACACACTTGGCTTCTTGCTCTACTAGCTTAGGTATTTATTCCCAGGCAATGGCGCCAATGGAAAGCTAGAACTAGCTCATGACCATGTAGAATAGGGAGCATAGACTCACCACTCTAGTCGTATATAGGACCAAAGAATGAACTAAACCTAGCTAGCGCACGAAGGCATGAGCAAGAGGACTGAGAGTGGAATCTTTGAGAGAAGACATTAGTGAAGCGGCAAAGCCATAGAGCGGCTTTGCCTCTCCCAACCTCTCTAACTTCAATCTATGGAATCCTCTACTCTATGACACACACAAGCATGCATATGTTGGTTGCCATCGTGAGTTATCAAGCAAGAATGCAAGACACACACGCATGTAATATCCTTGTTCAAATGTCGATCTTGCGAAAAACCATGAGCTAGTCTATAGTCCAAAATTTCCTCGCTCCACTTAGGCACCATGTCAAGTTTGAACAGACAAGCATTAGGGAGGTCATCATTAATGCTTGCAGATTCTCTGTTTGGAATTCTAGATATATGGTTAGCCAATACATGTTGTGGTTCATTTATTATTGTAACCGTAAAGTCAAATTCCAAGAGTAGAAGTTACCAACATGTGATTCTTCCTATGGTGCAAGGTTTGTTTACAAATATAATAGGTCCTGATGATCCACAAAGAATACAAACTTGTTGGCCAGTAAGTAATGTCAATATTTCTTTACAGCATAAACCATGGCCAACCCTTCATGCTTCGTAGTGGTGTAGTTCATCTCTGCATCGTTTACTTGACGACTTGTGAAGCAAGTTGAGTAATCCAATTTGAATTTCCTAGTTTACGCCAATACGCATCCTATCACAAAATTGATGCATCGATGTGTACGTGGAATACAAGAGCCTAGTTGGGTGGCCTTAGAATAGGTGCACTTTTGCTAAGTGCTTTCTTCAACTTATCGTATGCTTCTTGGTAGTCATTAGTCCATTCGAAGACAATGAGTAATCCGGATAATGGTCTGGCGATTTCAGCTAGAATAAGTTGAAACGACGATAAGACCCAACATGGTCCATAAACCTTTGTACACCCTTTGTAGTTGGTTAGTGGGGGTAATTCCAAGATCAATTTTACCTTGCTCTCATTCATGGAAATACTATTTTTAGACACAATAGGCCCTAAGATTACACTGTGTTTGACCCAGAATTGACATTTTAAAGGGTTTAAGGATATACGATATAATCGACATTGCTCTAACACCTCCACAAGCAAGCCAAATGTTTAGTCCAGCATGAGCGTGCACATAGATCGTGCACATAGATCATCAATGAATACCTCGAGCCACTTTTGCAAGTAGTCCTTGAAGGGTATGCACAGCATCAATCGTTGGAACGTTGCTGGGGCATTGATGAGGCCAAAAGGCATAACCTTATAAAAGCATATGTTCCCCACATCGTATTGAAGGCCGTTTTGTGCTGGTCTTCTGGTGCTATGGATAGGTTATAACCTGAAAACCCATCTAAGAAGTTATAAGCTTCTTCACCTGCTATCTGTTCCAATACATGTGCTGGTCTTCTGGTGCTATGGATAGGTTATAACTTGAAAACCCATCTAAGAAGTTATAAGCTTCTTCACCTACTACCTGTTCCAATACATGTTCAGTATACGGCAGTGGGGGTAGTGGTCTTTCCTGGTGGCCGCATTTGAACTTTTTGAGATCAACACAGACCCTCAATTTTCCATTACTTTTTGGCACAATCACGATTGGTGAGAGCCAATCTGCATGCTTAATCTCATAGATGAAATCTGTAGCAATGATTTTATCAATTTCCTCCTTTACAATTGCTGCATACTTTGGATTCATCTGATATGGCTTTTGCCTAGATGGTCTTGATCTATCCGTGATCGAAATCGTGTGTTAGACCACCTTGAGTGGTACACCCTTCATTTTAGTGTATTTCCAAGCAAAGTAATCTTTGAATTCTGTGAGGAGAGCAATGAGTTCTTGTTCTTCAGTTGTAGTTAAATCCTTAACAATATAGACAGGTTTAAGATCCTCCCCTAGCTTAGCAAGGTTAACCTCCTTAACTTTAGCTGGACCATTGTAAGACGAGGATTGACCATCTTCCTTTACCCTTTTAGTCGTCCACTTTTCGTTCGTTAATGTTGTATGTGTTAAAATGGTCAGGGAGCATTGAGAGTAGGTCTGGCCTGTCCTCCTCCTCATCTTTTGCCTGAGCCATCACCTTTTTAGCCTCACGCTCGGCCTCAGCCACCACCAGAGCCTTGTTTCATTTTCTATGTCTTGCCTTCATGAGTTTAGGCGCTTTCGGCTCTTGAGGTATCACCTTCTTCTCTCGTTTTCCTTCCAGGGTTATCTTACTCAACTCTTCACCCCAGTTATTAGAAGACCTTGAGATATCTCAACCACTATGCTTCTGTGAGTTTACTTTGGTAATAGGGCATTTCATCGAGCGATATACCTCTTTTGTTTATTATGCTATCTCTTGAGGCGTTGGGTGCAGTCGGCCTTGTGATCCAGAACCTTTTGTGCTAGAGGCTTCATCCTCCATTTCTTCTTCTCTGGTTGCACATCTATGATGCATACTGAGGTGGTACGAATGTTCCCTGATTCAACATACTGGGTTCCTTTTTTTAAAAAGGCAACAGTGTTGAGCTATCGAGAGGCTATCGAGCTCGTCTAATGAGGCGGTGGACACTGATGACCCGCCTGGGGGATAGGCCCCACACTTACACCACTGGCATGGTTGGTGAGATCATGGGTGATATGCGGCCAGTGGGATGACAGGCTGTGTGACAGCCATTCTAGAGACTGGCATAGTTATAGCGCCAGCTCATTTAGTTGGGTTCACACTATAGAGAACCCTCGTATGTATTGGTTGAGTACCTTTCATATTGTGAGTACTCTTATCTTGTATATGGTGTGTTGAGTGTTGAGTGAAGTAGAAGAAGATTTTCAGCCTCTCACCGTGTGTGTTCTCTATTAGGGTTTTGTGAGTGTGTGTGTGCTTGCAAGAGCTCAAGCTCTCTTCCCTCCTATATCTTTTCATGGTATCAGAGCCTGGTTTGTGCTAAGGGCTGCGCTGCAAGCAAGAGAACCACAGGAAGCAGTACGAGGGTAAGAGCTCCAACTACTCTTCCCTATTTGTGTTGGTGACCACCCTTGTCGGGAGCTCCATGGGAGGCACCGGTAAACGATCTGATTGAGGAGCTTTCTTCGCGGGAGTAAAGCTATAGGGCAACTATACTATCCTATCGATGGATTTTCTGGGCCGAAAACGCGTTTCGGGCGCGTCTGGACCTCCGTTTTTCAGAAAGCAGGCGATTTCGAGCACTGCGAGTAAGTCATCGATTCTCTGCAGAACTCTGTTTTAAGAAGTGCAGGAAGACAGATTGGCTATGCAAACACTTTGTGTGCTGCAAAGAGGTCAACAGTTGTCATTGGGTGTATGTATGCACATTGAGGTCACTGGTTTGTGACATTTGAGAGTACTACAGTACCGCTGGCAGAAATATAGCAGTTTATGCAGGACAAACCAGAGTGCTGTTTCTGGTAAATTTGTGTGTCTGGCAAGATGTCAAATGATGGCATAACACAGATTGTGGCTGAGAAGCTTGATAAGAATAACTTCCATGTTTGGAGGTTCAGGCTGACGAATTTCCTGATTGGACAGGGCTATTGGGACTACATAGAAGGTGAGCATGAAGAGGCACCGGAGATACCGGACATAAATCCGACTGCTGCAGATGTGAAAGAGTTTAAAGACTGGAACCAAGGAGCCAGGAAGGT
The DNA here is from genome assembly GCF_041138505.1 of Cibotium barometz. Classification (NCBI taxonomy): domain Eukaryota; kingdom Viridiplantae; phylum Streptophyta; class Polypodiopsida; order Cyatheales; family Cibotiaceae; genus Cibotium; species Cibotium barometz. The sequence goes on from NC_141079.1 coordinate 791,684, forward strand.
TATGTATTGGCTATCCATTAGTATACAGGACACCATGATTGGGCACATTCAGGATGCTAAGTCCCCCAAGGAGGCATGGGACACCTTGGTAAAACTCTATGAAACAAATACTAAGGCACGTAAGATACAGTTGAAGAACGAACTTCATACTGTGGAGAAAAAGAGCATGTCTGTGAATGACTATGCATTGAAGATAAAGGGTATTGTGGAATCCCTTGCATCTATTGGTGTTTCAGTAGATGATGATGATAAGGTGAAAGTCTGTCTACGTGGTCTCGGGCCACAATACAAGGCGTTCAAGACGTCTATTCAAACTCGGGAAAACATTCCCAACTTTACAGATTTGGTGTCTATGCTGATTATAGAAGAGAAGAGCTTGGGTGAAGACCAACAGTCTTCACAAAACAAAAACACTTTAGAGCAACAGGCCTTCTACACAAGTTCAGGTAGAGGACGAGGTAGAGGAGGCCGTGGACGCGGTCAAGGAGGTGGTCGAACAGGTAATCAGAATTATGGCCAGCAGACAGCAGCAACAACAACAGTCCCAGAATACACAACAACAACATCAACAACACATAGGTGGAAGAGGCAAATTCAGAGACAGGGGGAGTCAAAGAGGACGTGGAAATTGGCAAAGGCAATATAATGATACATGTGAATGCTTTTATTGTGGTAAGCCTGGACATGTGCAGGTAGAATGTTATAAGAAGCAGGCTGACATGCAAAATGGGAAAGTGCAACAGAACAACTATGCATCCTCAAGCAGAAACAATGAGGATAATGAAAGGTTGTTTGTTATGCAGCATGTCGTGAATGCCATGTCTGAAAATGTTGAAGCAGCACAAAAAGCTGATGTATGGTATGTGGATTCAGGTGCTTCAAACCACGTGACAAGTCATGGGGAGTGGTTCAAGGAGATAAAAAACCTTGAAAGACCAGGTTTTGTGGAAACAGGGGATGACACTGCTCATCCGATTGCCCATGTTGGAGATGTGCCATTGTCTATGCAGGATGACAAAGTGAAGTACCTTGCAAATGTACTTCACGTTTCGAACATAACAAAGAATCTGGTTTTTAGTTGGCCAGATGATTGAGCAGGGTTTGCAGGTTCGGTTTAACCCTGATGGTTGTTATGTTGAAGACTTTAAAGACAAGTGCAGGTTGGTTGCAAAAGGCAACAAAGTGGGCAGAATGTTTACATTGAATGTAGACATGCCTGAAATGAGTGCTGCGATGTTTGCCAATGGTTCAGGAATTGTTGCAGACACAGACATTTGGCATAAAAGAATTGGAAATGTGAATGTGTAGAGAATGAAGTCTATGCAGACTAAAGAAATTGTGACAGGGCTGCCAAAATTTAAAGTGGAAGGTATGTAGAGAATATGTGAAGCATGCCAATTTGGAAAGCAAACAAAACATGTATTTCCACGTAACAGATATGTGAGTAGAAATGCACTAAATATTGTGCATTCAGATGTATGGGGTCCTACGAAGACCATGTCTATGGGAGGCTGCAGGTATTATATGTGACATTCATTGATGACCACACAAGGAAAGTGTGGGTATATTTCATGAAGGAGAAGAGTGAGGTGTTCACTCACTTTTAGAATTTCAGAGTTATGGTTGAAAAGTAAACAGGGAAATATGTAAAGTGCCTAAGGTCAGATGGAGGGGGAGAGTACTTCTTCAATGAGTTCTTTGAATTTTTGAAGAAGAATGGTATTTGGAGACAGTTTACATGCAGATACACTCCGCAGCAAAATGGAGTTGCTGAGCAAAAAAACAGGCACATTGCTGAGATTGCGCGAGCATTGATGGAAGAGAAGAATATGGCGCATAGCTATTGGGCTGAGACTGTTTCTACAGCAGTATACATCATGAACAGGACTCCAACTGCAGCCATACATGATGTAACTCCAGAGGAGAGGTTTACTGGCAGAAAACTTGATTTGTCTCATCTGAAAGTTTTTGGATGCATTGCACATGTGTATGTGCCAGATGAGCTGAGAACTAAGCTCGATCCAAAAGCTGAAAAATGTGTGTTTATTGGATATTACCTTGAACAAAAGGGATACAGGTGTTATAAACCTGCTACACATGAGTTGAGGGTAAGCAGGGATGTTGTCTTTGATGAGATGAGCAGCTGGTATGCTGCTGAAAAAGAAGCTGTTGGGGGCTGATGTGAGTGGAAGTGTGGTTGCACAGAATGCAGGTTAGCAATCATAGTCTTTGAGTGGACCAGGAGAGTCCTCATCTAGTGGGTCTATTAATAGACCATAGAGTGGCAGGCTGCGTCATAATACCAGTCCTGTAAATGTGATTAGTACATCACGTAAAGGAAAAGAGAAAGTGGTTGAGCCCCTTGGTATGCCTGACATTTCTGCAGGGCATTCTCATGTTGATGGAGAGTAGTGGCTCAGAGATGAGCCTTGATGAGGAGCTTGGGATCCCAACTATGAGAACACCTGGTGTAAAGAAGGCTATGGAAGCCATGAATGAAAAGCTGCGAAGATCTGGGAGAGTAAAGAACCCTGTGCAGAGGTTTACCTATGATGGTTATGTGGCACATCACTATGCATATATGGCAAAGGTTGTGCAGGTTGTAGAGCCCACACATGCATTGATGACGCTGTTCGAAATGTGTTTTGGGAGAAAGCTATGGATGAGGAGATGAATGCACTATATGGAAATGAGACTTGGGATTTAGTGCAATTGCCTGAAGGCAAGAAAGCCATTGGATGCAAGTGGGTGTACAAAGTAAAACATAACAATGATGGAAGCATAAACAGGTACAAGGCTTGCATGGGGATTTGCAGGAAGAGGTGTATATGTTGCAGCCACCTGGTTATGAGGATGTGAGTCACCCCGAGCATGTTTGCAGGTTGAAGAAAGCCTTGTATGGCTTAAAACAAGCACCAAGAGCATGGTCTGACAAGATTTCTGAATATCTTGTCACTATTGGCTTTCATGTAGCCAATGCAGATTTCTCGCTGTATGTGAGACATGGTGATAGAGGGGTTGTGCTTGTTGTCATCTATGTAGATGACTTGATCATTACGGGGGACCATGATGCAGAGATCTTTGATGTAAAGATCTTGCTTAGGCAGAAGTTCGAGATGAAGGATCTAGGGGAGCTCAGATATTTCTTGGGCATTGAGGTGATTAGGTCACCACATGGTATTGGATTACTGCAGAGACAGTATGGCTTGGACATGTTGTCCAAGTATGGTATGATAGGCTGTAAGCCTATTTCCATGCCATTGGATCAGAATGGCAAGTTGAGTGCAGATTCAGGATAGATTTTGGAGGATCCTACTATGTATAGACGCATAGTAGGAAGCTTGATCTATATGACGATCACCAGACCAGATTTGAGCTATGCTGTTGGGTTGGTGAGTCAGTTTATGTAGGTTCCACGGAAACCGCACATTGGATGCATTGAGACGCATACTAAGGTATGTGAGGTATACTTTGCATTGTGGACTATTCTATGAGACTGGACAGAGATATGTGTACATGGGTACACAGATGCTGATTGGGCTGGTAGTACCTCAGATAGATCTACTAGTGGCTTCATGTTTTCTTTGGGGAGTGCTGCTGTGACTTGGAGCAGCAAGAAGCAGCCTACGGTTGCTCTATCCAATACAGAGGCCGAGTACAGAGGAGCTGCTATGGCAGCATGTGAGGTAGCTTGGTTGAGAAAGCTACTTTGCAGATTTGGGTCTATCAGTGGGGATAGACAAGTTGTCATTTTCTGTGATAACATTAGCACTATATAGTTGGCTAGGAACCCAGTTTTTCATGCTCGCACGAAGCATATAGAGGTCCACTACCACTTCATCAGAGAGAAGGTCTTGGCAGGAGAACTTGACCTTGTTTATGTCAGCACAGAGGATCAGGTAGCTGACATCTTCACCAAAGCATTGGGTACAGAGAAGCTCCGCAGATTCAGGACTTCGCTTGGTATACATGAGATGGAGTTGAGCTCGAGGGGGAGTGTTGAGATATCGAGCTCGTCTAGTGAGGCGGTGGACACTGATGACCCGCCTGGGGGATAGGCCCTACACTTACACCACTGGCATGGTTGGTGAGATCATGGGTGATATGCGGCCAGTGGGATGACAGGCTATGTGACAGCCATTCTAGAGACTGGCATAGTTATAGCACCAGCTCATTTAGTTGGGTTCACACTATAGAGAACCCTCGTATGTATTGGTTGAGTACCTTTCATATTGTGAGTACTCTTATCTTGTATACATGGTGTGTTGAGTGTTGAGTGAAGTAGAAGAAGATTTTCAGCCTCTCACCGTGTGTGTTCTCTATTAGGGTTTTGTGAGTGTGTGTGTGCTTGCAAGAGCTCAAGCTCTCTTCCCCCCTGCATCTTTTCAAACAGATCTATAGTAGCAAGCACATGCATATAGTTTTCACTGAAATCCGAGGGTGGAAGCGATGCATTCATTGCGGCCTCTTCGTCCTCCCGTACATTCTCCTCCAATGGTTGTTGGCAGACTTGTAAGGATGTGATTCGTTTAGTAGTGACCGAATCATTTCCAAACAATTTCCCTTTCATTGGGTGTGCCTTCCACATTTATAATCAATCTTTAGAATCTTTGAGTCCTTTCGAACATACACTTGATCTAACACCCAATCATGCACCAATTTGGATTCCCTCATGAAAGGTATGTCCAAGTAATGTTATATGAATCCGGTTGGCACAGAAAGTCCATTACAAAAAATGTATGATGGTAGCGGAACAAAAAGACCTTAAGTCTAATGCTTTTCAATAACCCCATAGGTCTTGAAGATGTTCTGTCTGCATTTTGACAATTAGATATGCTCTTTCCAATTCTGGTTTACCCCAGTTTTCTCAACATCCTTTTGTAATGATGCTCACCCCCGCTCCCTCCATCTAAAATAGCCAGTGCTTGGTATCCGTTATGGTGAACTAGGATCGTAGCATTTGTATCATCACTCTCATAATACCAGCCCAGTTGATTGACATGTATTTTGACGAATCTGGGAGTTCCTTCCTCCTCAGGTACTACGTTTTTTTTTGCACTAGAGGTGACTGAGTCTCCTTTGCAATGGACATTGGGCTTAATCTTTCCTTTACCCAGTCCTTAATATATGGCCATAATGCTGGTGTATTGTGTAACAGTGGTCCCAGCGGCATTTTGACAGTGGTGAACAATATGGTTGTGAGACTGCCTATGTCTCTAGGCTCCCTAGTAAGTGAGCATTCCTTCCATGTGTTTGTCGCATATTCAACCCTAGGAATTAAAGGGATGTACAATTCTTGCTCTGTTTCCTCAAACATTCTTGCCATGAGATCACTGTGAGTCCCTTCCTTGGATAGGCACATCCAATTTCCTTTCCTTTATTAGCTCGTTTCTTGGATGCACTGTATCCCTAGCCCTGTTAGCCCTTAATCTGGCTTTGTGATTTAGTTAGCAATTCTCAAATAGAGCCTTTATTAGCTCGTTTCTTAGATGCACTGTATCCCTAGCCCTGTTAGCCCTTAATCTGGCTTTGTGATTTAGTTAGCAATTCTCAAATAGAGCCTTATCTCCTCGTTAGTGTTTAGGTATTCCCCAATCCCTTTAGGGGTTTTTGGTCTCTCCCTTGCGGTTTCTTAGTTGTGCCCGTCTTGTTTCAGTTGTACTTGGGGTTGTCTCCTTCTTGATTGGGTGGATCCGGTGTCGATGGTATCTTCTTTGGATCCATCCGGAATTGTGATCATGGTATCACCTTTTCCCACCTTCTTCACTCTTCTCCTTCTCCCAATTTTAGAGGTTGTTGTGACATCTATTAGGTTTTTCTCTTTGCGCACTTGTTTTGCTTGTGCTCGTGTCAAGACATTCAACGGCGTGATATTTCGAGGCTGCACACTTATAGTCTTGATAGTGGCATGGTTAGAAGTGGAGGCCGAACCACTGGCGCAATATGGAAAGTCTTTAATCAAATGATCAACTCCACATTGAACACAAGAAAATGTTGGCATGACATTAGTCGATGCCAAGGGCTGGGCTTGGCTCACATTAGCCACATTCTTATTAGGGCATTCCGCTATTCGATGAGGTCCACCACAACCAAAACATTGTAGTGGTGCCCTTCTCATAGTTGAGTTTATGTCTTTACCTTTCCATTGTACCGTGGTTTGAAACACTAGCATTGGCATGTTGTTCTGTAAGACATAAAACTCTGGTGAGATCTCCGCGGGCTCCTCATAGTAATCATTATTCATTTCTACCTCACACATGACTTTACCCTCATCCAAGGGCTCCTCGATCAATACTTGGTTTATTTTAGCCCCTGTGGAGGTTGTGGTGGTAGAACAAGTGGCGGCAAAGGCAACATGTCCTATATTCGAAACATCCCTCTTTGTAAGTAGGATGGGTTTGGTTTCCCTTCAACCGCAGTGGTTTGTACTGGTGGTGCTAGTAAAGCTAGCAGCACTCTTGGTGTTGGCAATTGTGGCTAAGGGGGCTGGACCCTTGAATATTGGCACATGGCAGGGTCATGGTTCCCCAATCTCACACAATGAGCACAATAAAGTAAACGCCTTAGTCTTAAGTGAGGGCATTCGATGCTTGAGTGATTTTGTCTGCAAATAAAGTAAACGCCTTAGTCTTAAGTGAGGGCATTCGATGCTTGAGTGATTTTTTCTGCAAATAGAGCACCAAATCAAATCTCTCTGGGGGTGGAGATGAGCATTCCCTGATGCTTCTCTCCCATCTCTGACCTTGATTTTCTCTAGTATGGCATTATTGAGCTCTTCCACTTTCACATTTCAACTTGCTTATTTTGGGTTCCTGTGTCCTGGTGGTGACTTGAAACTCGCGATGTTGTCACTCTACTAAAGCTTCCTTGGTATCTTCGGGTTGTGGAAATTCAAGCATATTGTCCTCATATTTTATTGCCAAGCTTACAGCACGCATCTAAAGTAGCTGGTCGGGCTAACACTAGATAATCATACATTTTATAATCTCGGAATCCTCTCTGGAGGCAAGGTAATAACTAATTCATCAGTTAGCCTCTCCCTTAACTTGCATCTTGAATTCAAGTGCTTGAGTCGAGATACATAATCTCGCATGGATTCATTTTCTTTTTGCTTGATATTGTGAAGCTGAGCCACAGGAATCCATATGGCACTACTTTGAGCAAAGCTTGGTTTAAACACATTCTTAAGCCTAAACACCGTATTAGATAAAGTGGAAAAAATCTCATTCCTAGGTTGGTCGTGTTTTCATTTTTGTGTGCTTTCTGTGTGAAAAAATACTAAAAGACTATGCAAACTTGTTAGGAAATATATGATATATACTATGAAATTAGGAGCCCCCCGGGTGCCACACTGTTATTTTAATAGTCCAAGAACAAGATAAAAGAATGGTCCTAGGGCCATTCTAAGGCTGTAGAGTAAAGAGAAACTCCTATAATTTGGTGCTTTGAAATAAAAATAGAACAAACCCTATATGCAACACATTGAAGTTAGATGGGAGTTTGTGGGCAATCACCATTCTGGTGCTAATGTGCACCTTCAAATAATAAGTAAAGTTTTAGTTTGAATAATAGAATAAGTTTTACTCTAGACACTGCTACACAGGTCCCTTAAACTATGTGCCTTATCTGGCATTAAAAGAGGTAAATATGAGTGCATGCTTGTTCAAGACTCTCTTAAATTTAAGAACAAAAACGTGTATTATTAGAGGAATGGCCCTAGGACCATTTTGTACCTTTGATTGTTTATAATGGGAGTGGTACAAGATGAGAAAAATATGAAAATATAAAATAATGTGAAAGGAGACACCAACAAACAATACGCCATGCATGATGGCTACTCATCTTGACACTTAGATTGGTATAAACTAGAATGATTCAAATAACAATAGGTAATGCATGATAGTTACTGATCTTGACACTTGAATTGGTATAAACTAGAATGATTCATGATAACTTGCATTTGTAATAAAATTTGAGACTTCTACATGAATAATAAAGAAAAGAGGAAGACCAATAAACAAGATACACAAGACTTAATATTAATTTTTTATTTCTGGTGAGAAATGTACATTGTCTCATAGGAGGGAGAGTACACAATAGAATTACATTTTTGTTATACAAGTAAAGGGATACCCATTGAGATTTTGTATGTCAAGATGGGTCTTTTGGCTTGAAATATTTACAAGATTTGTGTTAACATACATGAATGAACATTGCTTTTGTGTCCAAAGCACCATTCCTTTAATGACGTCACCTCCATAAATATTCCTCCGATGGTACAATCTTTGTTTCAAGATTAATCTTAGTCTGAAAGACATTGTTCTATGTGTAGTGTCTCTTATTATGAGTATATAACCATTGACACAACCAATGGATAGTTGTGGGTTTTAAGAACCTTGAAGTTCCTTCGCTGTCTGATTCCACGGCTTTGGAAGTATAAGATAGGAACCTGGCATGTTCCACATAATTTGATGCAGTGTGTCATCAACCCCTTTCCATGCACGACAATTACACGAATAGACTATGTACAACAATCACGACGTTTACACTAAAACTATAAAAGAGATTAACTTGAAAAAAAAATTAAATGTGACAATGTAAACGATTAATATTTCTGTCATCTCGTCAATCATCAAGAATGTATATAGAATCAAAGAAAGAATCAAAGAAAGCTATAATTAGCTAGCAACTCTTCACCAGCATGAATATTACATAAGGTTTCCACACATATGTAGCCATACTTTGTTGAATTGACATTCTTATCTGATGTACACCAAGGGGGTAATTCTGGGTGAAGAGTGAAATATACATTTGGTCTCATGTTTATGTGATAACTATTTATGTATCCTACTACATTTCCATACTCTACATCACCAACGATGTACACCCTATCCTCTGGACTATCTACCTTGGGATCCTCTTCAAATGACTACTTCAAAGCTCTTGGATTCAACTTGCATAACCCCTTCCAATCATGGAGATTGTACTTGTCTCCACCATAATAAAGAATAGTCACACCTCTTAGAAGAGAAGAGGATAAAAAAAGTCCAAGACCTGCTTCTCGTATGTTTGAAGAATGGACCATAAAGATTACATTATTAATTTCAAACATTTCATTAATTGGAATATGAAAAATGGATGTTCCAAGAGTATCACACTCTCTCACATATCGTGCAACACATGGTATAGGGAGGTATGCTTGATTTTCTAGGTTTGTACCAAGCACAAGTAGTTCAAGTGAAATTAGAAACCCATGCCATAACTATTCTATACTAGCTTGTGCATTCTACATGGTTGTATGTAGATATGAGTTTACTTTGCACCATTAGTCGACACAAGGGAGACTAGATAGGCACCTGCTGTTGTACATTCTAATGTCCAACAAGGTACAAGGGGAGTAGATGCCAATCTTCATCAAACACAAAAAAGTAGAAAAGCATGTCTTGAAGCCAATATAAAATGGTAACAAATGTATAAATTGGATCTATGCCATTAAAGAAGAGAATCTCTCTCTTCTCATCAATATACGGAGCATAAATTCTCCCTGAGGCCACTCTATGCTCATCTATACGTGGAGAGATGCGAATTTACCTATTATGCGTAGGAGTATGTAAGAAAGTTGGGTGATCCATCAAGCCCATTCTAGAATGTCCCTTGGACCATTCTCACATGCCCAAGAGCATCAAGAATGGACCATTCTTACACTTGTTGTGCATGAAAAGAATGGCCCTAGGGCCATTCTTGTTGTCCCATGGCCATTCCAACAAAACCTTAAGATTGAAAGAGGATGCAATAATGGCCTTAGATAATGGTCCTTAGGTCATGCAAGAATGGCCTTGGGATAATTCTTTGACTTGTGGTGCAAGAAACGAATGGCCCATGGGCCATTCTTGCACACTTATTGTGCAAGACAAGAATGGCCATTCTTTCACGCCACTCTTGAATACTCTTTCAGGCCTTATTTGCCATGAAAGAATGGCCCTAGCACCATTCTTGCACCTGAGGCCATTCTAGGATGCCCCAAGGCCACTTTTGCATGTTGTTTGAGGCCTGTAAGGCAAGTAGTGGCCGTTTCTTGCACCTCCTGTGCATGAAAACATTCAAGGATTCCCCAGGGCCACTCTTACATGTTCTTTGAGGCCTTTAAGGCAAAACAAGGGCTTTATTTTCCATGCAAGGATGGCCCCTAAAGGCCATTCTTGCATGAAAGAAAGTTGGGTGATCCACCAAGCCCATGCTAGAATGGCCTTAGAATGGCCATTCTTGGATGCCCCATGGCCATTCCAACCATAACCTTAAGACCAAAAGAGGATGCAAGAATGGCCTTAGACTTAGAGAATAGCCCTGGGATCATGCAAGAATGGCCCACGGGAAATTCTTACATGCCCTAGGGAAACTCAGAGGGTGCTTTTTAAGGCCCTTATATCAAAACAATGGCCTTAGTTGCCATGAAAGAATGGCCCTAGGGACATTCTTGCACCTGTTGTGTAAGAATAGAATGGCCTTAGGGCCATTCTGGGGTGCCCAAGAGCATGCAAGAAAGTTGGGTGGCACCAAGGCTAGAATGACATTCCAATACGATCTTGAGGCTCAAAGAGCATGCAAGACTGGAATGGTCTTGGGGCCATTCTTGGAAGAATACACTAGAGCATTGCAAGAATGGCCCTAGGGCCAATGTGCATAAAAAGAATGGCTCTATGACCATTATTAAATCATTATATTGTGCATACAAGAGATTGTGCATAACAAAAAAACTTGACTTTTCATATGTAGTTTGGACCTAGGGCCATTCTATTGTGCATAGAAGAGACAAGAATAACTTCCACAAAATATTTAACTAGACACCTTAAGGTAAATGACAAATTTATATTCAATAAATAAAAAGACATTTACAAAATCAATGCCGCTAGCTCATGAGAATCCTTGTAGAAGAAAGCTCTCTTAGCATCTAGTGAACAGTTATACAAATTATTTTCTTTTCTCCGAGCGTATAAGCTTAGAAACCAAACCTGCAGTAGAAATTTGTCTCACAAGAAAGGGTTGGGCTTCTTTAACTGATTGCAAAACAGATGCTTGGTAGAAGTAGCAGTTGGTTGTGGGTCCTCAGGGATCTTTGCCCACTGTCTAACACTATGATCCAACTTTGCAAAAATGCCAAGAGATTGGAATGCATGTCATCACGGTCTTGAGCTCTCTCAACTAGACATATTACCTCTCTTTTTGCCTTTAGTGCTTCCTTTGAAACAAAGCCATTACTGTATGTATATCAATCATTATGAGATCTTGCATACATAGACTCTTTATACACTGATCGATGACCATGGCCTTTTTTAGTTGTAAAAAGACTATGGGGTCCGTACTCTTTACTTTATCGTACTCCAATGGTAATATAGTTGCATCTAAGATGGGACCCTGAGTGCCAACATAGTTGTCATAGCCTTCATACATGTTTTCCTTGCTCAAAAAAATAAGCACACTCAAGAGCTCAATTGCACCACTGCATGGTGCATCATGCACAAAATGTAGAGCACCATAGAACATTGTGTGCCATCCAGGAACTTTCTGTAGAGCATCTTGCAGATGCACAATATCAAAACAATCTTTAAAAAGGCAAGGAATGCATATTGTGACTGTGAGACTGCCATGATGCTATTCAACAATTGAGAAAATCTCTCAATGCTCCACTGCATATCTCTTGCACTCCCTTCTATGCTATCCAAGATGCACAATCCAATCGGCATTTGATTTTGATAAAATCGAGCTAAAAAGTGTTTGCCTTTCATCTCTAAGCTCACAATGGGAATACGCCATGGAAGATTAGTCACAACCTGCTCTTCCCTGATTGACAGCCAACAATCCATTGTATGTAACCCTTTGCATCTGATGGAAACTCCAAGTTCATCTTACCAACCTGCAATCTTGCCTTTATCCACAGCTCACACTTTCAATGAAGCACATGGTAGACACTATCATTAATGTGATAAGTTGAAGCCAGCTTCTACCAGTCCTTGCATTTCTTTGAATCATTAACATTGTTGAATTGAAGCAATAACTGTTCTTGCAAAACCTTATCCTACTTCAGTAGCATCACTCTATCTAACCATGTCAATCTTTTCCTTGTTTGCAACCCCCTTTGAGAGCAAGATATCCCATTTCAAAAGCTCTATTTGAATTAGCTTGATCACGTTCTCTTCTAAACCACACAAGCATCTCAAATGAGATGGATTAGGCTTCTTTCCCCCAAGTTCACCATTCTTGATATCTTCTATAATCTTTAGCCAAGTATAGAAGATGTCATCCGGGCGTGTAACCATGTGTGCCTGCTTTTATGTAAAGTAGGCACCCATTGATAATTTTGCACTCGAAGAGAAATTCTATCATCATCATGAAAAAACAAACAGAACATAAACAACAAGACAGTTCCAATTCTGGTACATCAAATAAGATTAAAAAACATAAGATACAATGACTTACATCCCAATTTACGTGAGAAGGGTGTCCCTTTGGGACTCCAACCGCTGGTCTTGAAGGCTTTTTATAATGCTCGTACTGGCTTCTCAAGTGCTTTAATATGCCACTATAGGGTTGCTTTGTGAATAATGCTTGTATCTCTAGATTTGCTATCTTGGAGATGGCCACTGTCACTGTTGGAGGTGCATTCACAACAATCCGAGCCTTTTGATACCTATAAACATCTTGCTCGGATCAAGATTATCCTCTGATACAATTGCCTTTGCAGCATAGATAGAATGCTGGCCATCTATGATCTAATATGCATATTTTTTTACATCCCCTTCCCTTAGATCTTCCTTGGCTAGTGGTGGCTGGTGTATCCCTTCAGAAATCAGCTTGAGAGGCATTAGGTACACACATGAACAAGGATTGTTTGCCTTTCTAGCAAACCATCCACAAATTTCCTCTGCTTTCATAATGTCCACGGGATGACATATAGTGTGGCTGGGTGCTACCAAACAATTCTCCACGGGGATTTTGTTCTCAGTATATAAACCCAGAGGAAAATATTGTGCATACTGATCCATCCCTTCTAAAGGGGAATCCTTCGCCTTTTTTTCTTTCTTATGTAAAAAAATAAAGTACAAAGGACGTACAATCAAGGCACACATTACTAAGGTCTTTATAATGTAACTAAAAAAAAGATGGTCTCACAAAATAACACAAAGGTAGACATGTCGACAGTTGTCTTGATTTTATCTTCTAAGGTATTACTAGTTAAGTAGGGATCTCTATCTTATATTGTATATTTAATTAGATGTGTTTTCTTTCATACATACTCAGGGAGCTAGGTGTAAGAACTATAGGCAACTAAAAATAGAATCTTTATAAACAAGAGATACAGAAAGAATATGGAGAAAAAAAAAGTTACTGATTACTATAAGTGTGATTACAATAGATAGCAGTGTGCTTCTCAGTCATGTGCTTGGCTAAGAAGTGTAAGATCCCTGTTCCCACCAAGCAATGGATTCAGGATTCTGGCAGTGGAAGTAGCACTTCTCGCGCGGGACAGGGGTCCCACATTCGGGGCCTCACCCACGGATATCCGGATAAGAGACTAATCAATCGGTTGTTCCAAAACCGAACCCGGAAAAACTTCCTTTACCGGAAAGCACGGGTGATTTCACCAAGAAAACTTTTTACTCTAACGTAGTCAAGATCATTTCTGATCAAGCTGATCCAATTGCATCTTCAAGATACTTGATCAGATCAAGGAAGAACTTGCACTTGGATCATTGGGATCAACACTTTTTTCCCCATCAAGAGGCACAGCCGTTGATTCCTATCCATAGAACAATTACTATCTGGGATTTACTTCATCTATCGTAATAACAGAAATTAAGTTTTGATTTACGGATCCATCAGTCCAGCCTAACCCCATCCAGTCCCATGGGTTAGCCAACCGCCCAATCACTGTAGTGATGGGATCCAATTAAGAATTTGGTTAGGTTTTGTCCCGGGTACCAAGGAAAAGAGTTCCAAGGCCCCCTAGCCGGAAGTTCATGCAAAAATAAAACTAGTCACACCACTTACACACCCAATATGAAATTGCCTTTTCACGGATTCAACCAATTTTAAAACAATCCTTTAATAAAACCATAGTATCACTGATCACCTTCTTCCAATTTATCCGGTTGATTCTTAATTTTCCCATCATTCCTTCATCAGAGTATCTATGGCATCATTGGCAACTAGGATGCTCACCACCTGTCCACTCAGGGGCCGTTTCCTAATTCCTAGCCCATAATACTCGGCAATATAATCACTTATCAAGATGGACTCTCGTTGAAGATCAGCAAGATCAACCAACAGATCCATATAAAGAGCCATGGACTCATCCGTTGGACCAGCAAGGTCAGTCAACCAGATCCATGCCCGGTTTCAGAAAACAACTCTTACTCCTTGTTCCAATATCTTCCTCGACGCACGCGTGGGTATCCTGGGCGACCCAGAGCCCGAGCCCCGTATGGTTAGCACCCTCTAGGATCCTTCGCAGGTGACCTAGCGCTTCACTCATAGGCCGCTTCCTTGGCCCCTCATCCACCGTACCGGAAGCTCACCATTTTAATCGCACCGAGGCTGGTCAAGACCTCGGCCGACCTTGCTACGCGAGACGTCCTCCATTGACTCTCTGTCAGCAATTGCAACTTTATCAGTTAGGTCTCCATGACCTTAATCACAAGATGGTCAAAATGCTTTCCCAGCATTCTTGACATAAAACAGTCATTTACAAACAACATTTACAAACAGTCACAAAATACAGTTTCTATATTAACTCTCATTTTTTCACATTATCCCTTATCAATCCACATTGCTTATTCCACATTCCAGTTATATGTGTACTCATCCCATCACATCATTTTTCATCCCATCACTTCAGATTCCTTCACATCACATATCATATATTCACATCCATACATATATCCACATCCACATCCATACATCCACATATACATCCATGCATCTATTTTCACATCCACATCTACATGCACATTCATGCATCCTCATCCATACATACACATCTACATGCACATTCACATCCATACATCCACATCTATATGCTTACATTCACATCTACATGCATACATCCACATCCCATCCATGCATCTACATCGACATCCTCATTTACATCCATACATCCACATTCACACTCACATCTACATGCATACATCCATACATATCTCACCCTATCACAACCCATATATATCTTATCCCATCACATACACTTCTTACCTCATCCCATACACATCCTATCACTTCTTAACTCATCTTATCACATCCTAACTCATCTCTTATGCATACCTCTATGCATGAAATTCAATTATGCTAAAAGTGACTCTTTTATAATAAAATATTCATCTCTTATGCATACCTCTATGCATGAAATTCAATTATGCTAAAAGTAACTCTTTTATAATAAAATATTCATTTCTTATGCATACCTCTATGCATGAATTTCAATTATGCTAAAAGTAACTCTTTTATAATAAAATATTCATCTCTTATGCATACCTCTATGCATGAAATTTAATTATGCTAAAAGTAACTCTTTTATAATAAAATATTCATCTCTTATGCATACCTCTATGCATGAAATTTAATTATGCTAAAAGTAACTCTTTTATAATAAAATATTCATCTCTTATGCATACCTCTATGCATGAATTTCAATTATGCTAAAAGTAACTCTTTTATAATAAAATATTCATCTCTTATGCATACCTCTATGCATGAATTTCAATTATGCTAAAAGTAACTCTTTTATAATAAATTAATCATCTTCTATGCATACCTCTATGCATGAAAATCAATTATGCATAATATAAAAATCACATTCTCTAGGATTAAAATGTATATCTTTCAATTAATCTAGGATGATAATTCCTAGAATATGGTAGGAAATCCTCTTTTCATGCTTTGAATGAAATTATTTTATGTGTAAATTTTTATAAAATTTTACCATAGCTCCGCTACTATAACTAATAAATCTCAATTATTTTAAAAGATAGGTTATCTTTAAGGGAATGATTAGAATGATCCCTAATTGGATCATTAACCCTTAATGGATTAAATAAAAAATAATCATAAACTAAAAGCATAGATAAAAAAATATTAATTTGTTCTCAAGCATAGATTAATCTTGGATTAAGAAAAAGCTTTATGAAAAGCTTCATTTGGATTAAGAATGGGTCATGAGTATGACTATTTCTTAAGTGAGAGAGAGAAAAAACCATTAGAATTAAACATAAATGAAAATTTATGTAATTTCTTACTATCATTAATCAATTAACTTTAATAGCATTCAAAAACCATACCAATTAAGCTTCTCAAGCTTGAGAGGGGTTGAGAAGAGAGAGACATTGAGAAATTATAGAAAAGATCAAAATTCACCATACTTACCTTACAATTTGCTTGATTCTTTATTCACGGTAGAGGCCCCCAACCAATCAATTGGTTTAGTATGTTGATGGAGCCACCAATGGGAATTAAAGAAAGAGAGAAGTGTCAAAAACTAGTGAATTATTAAAGAATTCACAGTTCTTGGCTTAGGTGGAGAAGAGTAACAATGCATAAGACACTATATTTTTTTTCAACAAGGGAAGGCTTCTATTTATAGGAAAAATTGAGCTCCTAACCAAACAAACTGATTCTAGAATTTTCCAAGTCAGTTTGGTCACTTTTTGACCATTTTTAGGTCAGTTAAGCTAACTTTTTGAAACTAGACTTGAATGAGGAGAGAGGAGAGATGAAATATCTCAATTTTTATGAGTTTAAAACTCATTCAAGCATGTGAAATATGCACCTCCTTTAAAGAACTCCCCTTCCTTACATATGTGTCAAAATGGAATCATTATACTCAAAATATCTCATATTTTTAATATTGCTCATAGTTTTTTACTAATAAACCTTGTACATTTTCAACTCTTCATCTTATGTGAAATATGCACCTCCTTTAAAGAACTCCCCTTCCTTACATATGTGTCAAAATGGAATCATTATACCCAAAATATCTCATATTTTTAGTATTGCTCATAGTTTTTTACTTATAAATCTTGTACATTTTCAACTCTTCATCTTATGTGAGCATTTACTCATTTTTGGATACCCAAAATATCTCATATTTTTAATATTGCTCATAGTTTTTTACTAATAAACCTTGTACATTTTCAACTCTTCATCTTATGTGAGCATTTACTCATTTTTGGATATCTTCTTTTACAATTTGGATTTATCTCCTCCCTACACATGGATTGATGCTATTGGCCCACCATAGGAACCTTAATTGGACCATAATCCAAAAATTTCTGAAAATCTAGACCCTTAGGCTAAGGTCCTTTATACCCATTTCCAATAAATTCTAATTGCACATTGGAAAGTTCTTTTTGAATTTCTTTTTCAGGGGAACTTATTTTAATAAGATGAGATATTTTTCTATCCAAAAATATTAAAAATCTGAATATTCTCTCTCTAGAATATTTTCTCTCTCTCTAGGTTAAAACAGTTAGAAACAAGGTCTTTATATTTCTGAAGAGGGATTGATTACAGGGGAAGATACTAGACATCAAAAGGGGGTTGGGGGAGGAATCTTACATTCTACCCCACTTAAAAAACGTGAGATGTCCTCATCTCGCAACTTGGGATAATTTTGCAAGATGCACGAATAAAGATTAACCACCAAGAAAAGTCTCAAAGAAAGTAAGATTCAAGACAAGAACAAGATTTAAACTTTATTCATTCTTGGAACATATACAGTAAAGATAGAAGAACTCCTTACACTTCCATAAGCCCGTCCATCATATGATCACAAAAGTAGCACTCACAAGCTGCGCATGTATAAGGTAACTCATCTATGGGAATAATTCTGTTGGTTATTGCCGCACCTATCTCCGTGGTATGAGGTGATCTAACAAAAGGACCTCTGAGAGGTAAGCCAAAAACGGGGTAAAGGCATATCTTCTCATGAGGAAGAAAACACGCCAGTAAGAAGACCCGCTCAGAAAACCCAAGATGTCTTGATCTCATGACACAGTAGTATCGGGAACCCAAACCCAAAGCTTCAATAACCATGGCCAAGCGGACATTGTTACGAAAGTGCTGCTGACCCCAGGGTGTTACCCTAGTTATGTTTTGATAGGTCCGCCATTTGGTCTGAGCTACAGAAGTCCCCAAGTGAGGGAAAAGTGAGCGCTCATACTGTTCTATAAAATCCTTCTTCACAGACTCGCTTGCGTCTTGAAGGTGAGAAATCATCATGGATAAAACTAATTCTTGTTGCCAAGCCATGAAGGAGATTAAGAAAGAAGGAGATCGATGGGAGTAAGATTACTGTGAGCGACACGTAAAAGTTACGACTTATATAAAGGAAGGAGCTAGCGTAACTTAGAAGCCAACGGTAACTTGCCACTGAAGTTTTACCGTCTTTCCATGATTTGGGTTTGGCACATTTTTCTATAGAAGGCATTAAGAATTTTGAGATGAGGAAATAAAAGAAGTTAGTAAGCTAAATCACTTACTTTCTTTGAATTCAGATAAGGCTCACAATATCTGGGGGATAACTTCTTATACTCCCCAAGAGATAAAGAACTTCTTTTGGGTCGTACTCGAGTGAAGACCAAAACCTTGATATCCAAAACATCGATTCTCACTTCTGAACTCATTGTTCTGAATCTTTAAAACAGGCGTGACTCCTGAGAAGTATTCTAGGGAAAAGGTCTTCCTTTTTTAAACAGAATCTTTCTTTTATTTTAGAGAGGGAATAATTATAAGATAAAAAAGGGAGATTCTTACTCCTGTATACCTCGAAGGCTGGGGGAGGAATCTTACATTCTACCCCACTTAAAAAAGTGCGAGATGTCCTCATCTCGCAAGGTAGAGGACAACTCTTTTTCTTAAGATCCAATTTTATTTTGGGGTTCCTTATATTCTGGTCAACCCAACAGAATACTGGGATAAATGTCCCTTATATAAAACTCATCAATAATTAACAATTCATTCAGATCATATCATTCATATCTTTAACACGATAATGGTCCATTAGACCAAAAAATTTCTTTCTGAACATTCCTTTCTCACGGGAATTTCAGTCAAGTAAGTCCTCAATTTGTCATCCCTTAACTTGATCTATCGGTCAAGTGTTAACAGTAACAATTTGACAGCACAACCCACTAATCTCATAGTGATTTGTTGAAATCATTATCATCATTCTAGTTATGAATATCATCACAGGGACTCGTCCCATTAATCCTCATTGTGGTTTTGTTCAGATTATTATATTTCAACTAATTTCAGAAATCATCATTTTTCAATCAGAATTTTCAATCAGAATCCAAATCAATTCATCAATTCTCAAACAGAATTAAAAATCATATCAACCACATTTAAAATCATCATCTGGATAGCATTAACGCTTATAATTTCAAGTCTTAGATTTACTCGTATATACTGTCAGTAAAGAGCTACAGTTATACTCTCGGT
This sequence comes from Cibotium barometz, assembly GCF_041138505.1. Taxonomy (NCBI): domain Eukaryota; kingdom Viridiplantae; phylum Streptophyta; class Polypodiopsida; order Cyatheales; family Cibotiaceae; genus Cibotium; species Cibotium barometz. Next base: position 811,172 of record NC_141079.1, read on the forward strand.
ATATACGATAGTCATGGCCCTTGGAATTATAAGGTAAATACCATCATGTCTAGGCCTCAAGCAAGTCAGGGATTCTATATGATTGGGGTATTTCCATCTGAAGACCCAATTACCAAATTACGAATTTCAGTTTGAATATCAAATTGTATGAATTATATCACACAATTACAACCTTTTGGTGCTTCTTGATAAATTTTTGACATATTTGGTTTCTCAGTTGATCTTTATTAGCCAAATGCTCTGATACCAACTGTAAGATCCCTGTTCCCACCGAGCAATGGATTCAGGATTCTGACAGCGAAAGTAGCACTTCTCGCGCGGGACAGGGGTCCCACATTCGAGGCCTCACCCACCACGGATATCCGGATAAGAGACTAATCCATCGGTTGTTCCAAAACCGAACCCGGAAAAACTTCCTTTACCGGAAAGCACAAGTGATTCTACCAGGAAAACTTTTTACTCTAACGTAGTCAAGATCATTTCTGATCAAGCTGATCCAATTGCATCTTTAAGATACTTGATCAGATCAAGCAAGAACTTGCACTTGGATCATTGGGATCAACGCTTTTTTCCCCATCAAGAGGCACAGCCGTTGATTCCTATCCCTAGAACAATTACTATCCGGGATTTACTTCATCTATTGTAATAACAAAAATTAAGTTTCGATTTACGGATCCATCAGTCCAGCCTAACCCCATCCAGTCCCATGGGTTAGCCAACCGCCCAACCACTGTAGTGATGGGATCCAATTAAGAATTTGGTTAGGTTTTGTCCCGGGTACCAAGGAAAAGAGTTCCAAGGCCCCCTAGCCGAAAGTTCATGCAAAAATAAAACTAGTCACACCACTTACACACCCAATATGAAATTGCCTTTTCACAGATTCAACCAGTTTTAAAACAATCCTTTAATAAAACCATAGTATCACTGATCACCTTCGGTTGATTCTTAATTTTCCCATCATTCCTTCATCAGAGTATCTATGGCATCATTGGCAACTAGGACGCTCACCACCTGTCCACTCAGGGGCCGTTTCCTAATTCCTAGGCCATAATACTCGGCAATATAATCACTTATCAAGATGGACTCTCGTTGAAGATCAGCAAGATCAACCAACATATCCATATAAAGAGCCATGGACTCATCTATTGAGGACCAGCAAGGTCAGTCAACCAGATCCATGCCCGGTTTCAGAAAACAACTCTTACTCCTTGTTCCAATATCTTCCTCGATGCACGCGTGGGTATCCTGGGCGACCCAGAGCCCGAGCATCGTATGGTCAGCACCCTCTAGGATCCTTCGCAAGTGACCTAGCGCTTCACTCATAGGCCGCTTCCTTGGCCCCTCATCCACCGTACCGGAAGCTCACTATTTTAATCGCACCGAGGTTGGTCAAGACCTCGGTCGACCTTGCTACGCGAGACATCCTCCATTGACTCTCCGTCAGCATTTGCAACTTTATTAGTTAGGTCTCCACGACCTTAATCACAAGATGGTCAAAATGCTTTCCCAGCATTCTTGACATAAAACAGTCATTTACAAATAACATTTACAAACAGTCACAAAATACAGTTTCTATATTAACTCTCATTTTTTCACATTATCCCTCATCAATCCACATTGCTTATTCCACATTCCAGTTATATGCGTACTCATCCCATCACTTCAGATTCCTTCACATCACATATCATATATTCACATCCATACATATATCCACATCCACATCCATATATCCACATCTACATCCATATATCCACATCTACATCCATGCATCTATTTTCACATCCACATCTACATGCACATTCATGCATCCTCATCCATACATACACATCTACATGCACATTCACATCCATACATCCACATCTATATGCTTACATTCACATCTACATGCATACATCCACATCCCATCCATGCATCTACATCGACATCCTCATTTACATCCATACATCCACATTCACACTCACATCTACATGCATACATCCATACATATCTCACCCTATCACAACCCATATACGTCTTATCCCATCACATACACTTCTTACCTCATCCTATACACATCCTATCACTTCTTAACTCATCTTATCACATCCTAACTCATCTCTTATGCATACCTCTATGCATGAAATTCAATTATGCTAAAAGTGACTCTTTTATAATAAAATATTCATCTCTTATGCATACCTCTATGCATGAAATTGAATTATGCTAAAAGTAACTCTTTTATAATAAAATATTCATTTCTTATGCATACCTCTATGCATGAAATTTAATTATGCTAAAAGTAACTCTTTTATAATAAAATATTCATCTCTTATGCATACCTCTATGCATGAATTTCAATTATGCTAAAAGTAACTCTTTTATAATAAAATATTCATCTCTTATGCATACCTCTATGCATGAATTTCAATTATGCTAAAAGTAACTCTTTTATAATAAATTAATCATCTTCTATGCATACCTCTATGCATGAAAATCAATTATGCATAATATAAAAATCAATTTCTCTAAGATTACAATGTATATCTTTCAATTAATCTAGGATGATAATTCCTAGAATATGGTGGGAAATCCTCTTTTCATGCTTTGAATGAAATTATTTTATGTGTAAATTTTTATAAAATTTTGCCATAGCTCCGCTACTATAACTAATAAATCTCAATTATTTTAAAAGATAGGTTATCTTTAAGGGAATGATTAGAATGATCCCTAATTGGATCATTAACTCTTAATGGATTCTCAATCATAGATTAATCTTGGATTAAGAAAAAGCTTTATGAAAAGCTTCATTTGGATTAAGAATGGGTCATGAGTATGACTATTTCTTAAGTGAGAGAGAGAAAAAACCATTAGAATTAAACATAAATGGAAATTTATGTAATTTCTTACTATCATTAATCAAATTAACTTTAATGGCATTCAAAAACCATACCAATTAAGCTTCTCAAGCTTGAGAGGGGTTGAGAAGAGAGAAACATTGAGAAATTATAGAAAAGATCAAAATTCACCATACTTACCTTACAATTTGCTTGATTCTTTATTCACGGTAGAGGCCTCCAACCAATTAATTGGTTTAGTATGTTGATGGAGCCACCAATGGGAATTGAAGAAAGAGAGAAGTGTCAAAAACTAGTGAATTATTAAAGAATTCACAGTTCTTGGCTTAGGTGGAGAAGAGTAACAATGCATAAGACACTATATTTTTTTCAAGAAGGGAAGGCTTCTATTTATAGGAAAAATTGAGCTCCTAACCAAACAAACTGATTCTAAAATTTTTTAAGTCAGTTTGGTCACTTTTTGACCATTTTTAGGTCAGTTAAGCTAACTTTTTGAAACTAGACTTGAATGAGGAGAGAGGAGAGATGAAATATCTCAATTTTTATGAGTTTAAAACTCATTCAAGCATGTGAAATATGCACCTCCTTTAAAGAACTCCCCTTCCTTACATATGTGTCAAATTCAAAAGTGTCAATTCTCATCTAAATTGAGTTTATGCATAGGAAGATGCATAAGAGATGGAATTTTAATTCAAAAGTGTCATTTTAATTTAAAATGAATTTATGCATAAAAGATTGATTTTTAAATGAGATGTGATAATATGTGATAAGATGCGTATGGGAAGTGATAGGATGTGAGAAGAGGTGTATGAGATGTGATAAGATGTGATAAGATGCGTATGGAAAGTGATAGGATGTGATAAGAGGTGTATGAGATGTGAAAAGATGTGTATGAGATGTGATAGGATATGATAAGAGGTGTATGAGATGTGATAGAATGTGTTAAGATGAGTTAGGATGTGTTAAGATGTGTATGGGACGAGGTAGAGAGTGTATCTGATGGGATAAGATGTATATGGGATGTGTTAGGGCGAGAATGGATGTAGTATGGATGTATGGATGTAGATACGGATGTATGTATGTATGTGGATGTGGATGTATGAATGAGGATGTGAAAATGGATGTATGTATGTAGATGTGGATGTATGGATGTGAATGTGAATGAAGATGTGGATGTGGATGTATGGATGTAGATTCGGATGTAGATGTATGTATGTGAATGTGGATGTATGAATGAGGATGTGAAAATAGATGTATACATGTAGATGCGTATGTATGAATGTGAAATTGGATGTATGTATAATGTGGATGTATGAATAAGGATGTGAAAATAGATGTATGCATGTAGATGCATATGTATGAATGTGAAATTGGATGTATGATGTGGACGTACGAACATGGATATGTATGTAGAATAATGAATGTGAATGTGTATGTGAAATAATGTGTAGTCTATATGAGTGAATGGATGAGAATGAGTACACATTGAATGGAATAGAGAATAAGTAATGTGGTCCGAGAGTGGATAATGTGAAAAGACGAGAATTCGTTATAGAAACTGTATTTTGTGACTGTTTGTAAATGACTGTTTTATGTCAAGAATGCTGGGGAAGCATTTTGACCGTCTTGAGGATTAAGGTCATGAAGACCGAACTGATAAAGTTGCAACTGCTGACGGAGAGTCAATGGAGGACGTCTCGCGTAGCAAGGTCGATCGAGGTCTTGACCAGCCTCGGTTCGATTTAAATGGTGAGCTTCCGGTACGGTGGATGAGGGACCAAGGAAGCGGCCTATGAGTGAAGCACTAGGTCACCTGCGAAGGATCCTAGAGGGTGCTGACCATACGGTGCTCGGGCTCTGGGTCGCCGAAGATACCCACACGTGCGTCGTGGAAGATATTGGAACGAGGAGTAAGAGTTGTTTTCTGAAACCGGGCATGGATCTAGTTGATTGACCTTGCTGGTCCTCAACGGATGAGTCCATGGCTCTTTTATATGGATCTGTGGGTTGATCTTGCTGATCTTCCACGGAGATTCCATTCTATTATATGAATATATTGCGAGTTACTATGAGCTAGGAACTATGGAAAAGGCCCCTGAGTGAACAGGTGGTGAGCGTTCTGGTTGCCAATGATGCCATAATTACACCGATGAATGAATGACGGAAAATAAAGATTCAACCTGAGGATTGTCATCAGTGATATAATGGTTTCATTAAAGGATTGTTTGAAAGTTAATTGATGCTGAGAAAAAGGCAATTTCATATTGGGTGTATAAGTGGTGTGACTAGTTTTATGTTTGTATGAACTTCCGACTAGGGGGCCTAGGAACTCTTTTCCCTGGTACCCGGGACAAAACCTAACCAAATTCCTAAGGTTGGGAGGTTGGCTAACCCATGGGACTGGATGGGGTTAGGCTAGACTGATGGATCCGTAAATCAAGACTCAATTTCTGTTATTACGATAGATGAAGTAAATCCCGGATAGTAATTGTTCTATGGATAGGAATCAACGGCTGTGTCTCTTGATGGGAAAAAAAGCGTTGATCCCAATGATCCAAGTGCAAGTTTTGTCCTTGATTGACCAAGTACCTTTAAAGGTGCAGTCGGATCAGTTTGATCAGTAATGGTCTTGACTACGTTAGAGTAAAAAGTTATCCTGGTGGAATCGTCCGTGCTTTCCGGATAAAGGAAGTTTTTCCGGGTTCGGTTTTGGAAAAACCGACGGATTAGTCTTTTGTCTGGATATTTGTGGAGGAGGCCCCGAGTGTGGGACCCTGGCCCACGCAAGAAAGGCTACTTCCACTGCTGCTAGCACCTCGAATCCGTTGCGCGATGGAAACAGGGATCTCACAATTGGTATCAGAGCGAATTGGCTATAAAGATCAACTGAAAAGCCAAATATGTCAAAAATTTATCAAGTAGCACAAAAGGTTATAATTGTGTGATATAATTCATACAAATTGATATTCAAACTAATTTCGTAAATTAGTAATTGGGTCTTCAAATGGAAGTACCGCAATTATATGGAACCCTGACTTGCTTGAGGCTTAGACATGATAATATTTACCTTATAATTCCAAGTATCATGACTAACCGTATATACCAAGGGTATAACTACAGTTCTTTACTGGCAGTATATACGAGTAAATCTAAGACTTGAAATTATAATCATTAATGCTATCTAGTTGATGAATTTGAATGTGGTTGATATGATTTTTAATTCTGTTTAGGAATTGATGAATTGATTTGGATTCTGATTGAAAAATGATGATCCCTGAAAATGGGTTGAAATGTAATAAGCTGATCGAAACCACAATGTGGATGATTGGGACGAGTCCCTGTAATGATAAATGATAAAAATGATTTCAGCAAATCACTATGAGATTAGTGGATTGTGCTGTCAAATTGCTACTGTTAATACTTGAGATGGTAGATCAAGTTAAGGGATGACAACTTGAGAACTTGCTTAACTAAAATTCCCGTGGAGGAATGTTTAGGAGGAAATTTTTCAGTCTAATGGACCATTATCGTGTTAAAGATATGAATGATATGATCTGAATGAATTGTTATTTAATGATGAGTTCTATATAAGTGATATTTATCCCCATATTCTGTTGGGTTGACCGGAATATAAGGAACCCCAGAATAAATTGGATCTTAAGCAAAAGAGTTGTCCTCTACTTGCGAGATGAGGACATCTTGCACTTTTTAAGTGGGGTAGAATGTAAGATTCCTTCCCCAGCCTTAGAGGTATACAGGAGTAAGAATCTCCTTTTCTGATCTAATAATTATTCCTTCTCTAAATAAAAGAAAGATTCTGTTTAAAAAGGAAAGACACTTTCCCAGAATACCTTCTCAGGAGCCCACCTGTTTTAAGGATTCAGAACGATGAGTTCAGAAGTGAAAACCGGTATTTTGGATGCCAAGGTTTTGGTCATCAGTTAAAAGACTGCCCGACTCCTACCATGATAAGGGCACAGGGAAGTCTAGAACCCAAATTCAGAGACCAGTTCCTTCATACCAATCTAATCAGGGTCCGTCTCGGACAAGATTGCTTAACTCCATTAACCAGGTCCGAACCATTGAATAGGGTCGAGATGACCAGTCAAATGCTTGGCGACATAGAGCAACAAATGCAGGCAATTCATAAAGATATAAACGCTGCCCAGGATCGACAAAAACAATATACAGATAAGAAGAGGACAATCAGAGAATTCAAAGAAGCAGATATGGTCTTCATTGAGTACGGACCAAAAGAAGTTCTTTATCTCTTGGGGAGTATAAGTAGTTATCCCCCAGATATTGTGGACCAAAGAAAGTAAGTGACTTAGCCTACGAACTTCTTTTATCTCCTCATCTCAAAGTTCTTAATGCCTTCTATAGAAATATGTGCCAAACCCAAATCATGGAAAGATGGTAAAACTTCAGTGGCAAGATACCGTTGGCTTCTAGGTTACGCTAGCTCCTTCCTTTATATAAGTCGTAACTTTTACTTGTCGCTCACAGTAATCTTACTTCCATCGATCTCCTTTCTTTCTTAATCTCCTTCATGGCTTGGCAACAGGAATTAGTTTTATCCATGATGATTTCTCACCTTCAAGACGCAAGCGAGTCTGTGAAGAAGGATTTTATAGAACTATATGAGCGCTCACTTTTTCCTCACCTAGGAACTTCTGTAGCTCAAACCAAATGGCGGACCTATCAAGACATAACTAGGGTAACACCGTGGAGTCAGCAGCACTTTCGTAACAATGTCCGCTTGGCCATGGTTAGTGAAGCTTTGGGTTTGGGTCCCCGATACTACTGCGTTATGAGATCAAGGCATATTGGGTTTTCTGAGCGGGTCTTCTTACTGGCGAGTTTTCTTCCTCATCAGAAGATATGCCTTTACCCCGTTTTTGGCTTGCCTCTCAGAGGTCCTTTTGTTAGATCACCTCATACCACTGAGATAGGTGCGGCAATAACTAGCAGAATTATTCCCATAGATGAGTTACCTTATACGTGCGCAGCTTGTGAGTGCTGCTTTTGTGACCATATGATGGACGAGCTTATGGAAGTGTAAAGAGTTCTTCTATCTTTACTGTATATGTTCCAAGAATGAATAAAGTTGAAATCTTGTTCTTGTCTTGAATCTTGCTCTCTTTGAGACTTTTTTTTGGTGGTTAATCTTAATTAAAATTTTCTCTAAGTCTCATATTCGTGCATCTTGCGAAATTATCCCAAGTTTGCGAGATGAGGACATCTCGCGTTTTTCAAGTGGTAGAGAATGTAAGATTCCTCCCCAGCCTCTCAAAATATCCAGCATATTCCCCTGTAATCAATTCCCTCTCTTCAGAAATATAAGAGATCTTGTCTCTGCCTGTTTTGGCATAGAGAGAGAAAATATTCTAGAGAGAGAATATTCAGATTTTGAATATTTTTGGATAGAAAAATATCTCATCTTATTAAAATGAATTCCCATGAAACAGAAATTCGGAAAGAATTTTTCAATGTGCAATTGGAATTAATTGGAAATGGGTATAAAGGACCTTAGCCTAAGGGTCTAGATTTTCAAAAATTTTAGATTATGGTCCAATTAAGGTTCCTTTGGACCAATAGCATCAATCCATGTGTAGGACGGAGATAAATCCAATTTGTAAAAGAAGATACAAAAAAATGAGTAAATGCTCACATAAGATGAAGAGTTGACTATGTACAAGATTTATTAGTAAGAAACTATGAGTAATATCAAAAATATGAGATATTTTGGGTATCCAAAAATGAGTAAATGCTCACATAAGATGAAGAGTTGAAAATGTACAAGGTTTATTAGTAAAAAACTATGAGCAATATTAAAAATATGAGATATTTTGGGTATAATAATTCCATTTTGACACATATATAAGGAAGGGGAGTCCATTAAAGGAGGTGCATATTTCACATGCTTGAATGAGTTTTAAACTCAAAATTAATGTGATATTTTTATCTCTCCTCTCTCTTGAATCAAACCAAATCAAAATGGAACCAAACCGAATAAAAAAGGAACCAAACTAGATCCAAATCTAGTCCAAATTCAACCAAACTGAATTTGGAAAATTCTAGAATTCAGTTAGCTTTGGTTAGAGCTTCCCTCTCCTATAAATAGAACATGAGTCCTTTGAAAAAAATAGAAGAATTTTACTATACTAGAGTTATGCTGAAATAATGCTAATTTCTACTATTCTCTAAAATTCTCTCCAAATTGAAGAAATTGGAGCTTCCCTCTTTCTTCAATCCCCATTGGTGGCTCCATCAACATACTTAACCAATTGATTGGTTGGGGGCCTCTACCGTGAACAAAGAATCAAGCAATTTGTAAGGTAATTAGTGAATTTTGATCATTTTCTATAATTTTTCAAATTAATCTATGCTTGAGGTCAAATTAATGGCTTTTTTCTATGCTTTTAGTGTATGTATTTCATGAATATTGATGATTCAACCCATTATTGGGTTAATGATCCAATTAGGGATCATTCTAATCATTTCCTTAATGATAAGCTTTATCCTTCAAAATAAATTGAGATTTATCAGTCATAGTAGCGGAGCTATGGTAAAATTTTTATAAAAATTACACATAAAATAATTTTATTCAAAGCATGAAAAGAGAACTTCCTACCATATTCTAGGAATTATCATCCTAGATTAATTGAAAGAATTTTATTGTAATCATGGAGAAATTGATTTTTATGTTATGCATAATTGATGATTATTTTATTGTAAAAGTGTTACTTTTATCATATTTGGATTTCATGCATAGAGGTATGCATAAAAGAATTATTATTTTATTATAATAGTGTTTCTTTTATCATATTTGGATTTCATACATAGAGGTATGCATAAAAGAATTATTATTTTAATATAAAAGTGTTTCTTTTATCATATTTGAATTTCATGCATAGAGGTATGCATAAAAGTTGATTATTTTATTATAAAAGTGTTTCTTTTATCATATTTGGATTTCATGCATAGAGGTATGCATAAAAGTTGATTATTTTATTATAAAAGTGTGACTTTTATCATATTTGGATTTCATGCATAGAGGTATGCATAAAAGTTGATTATTTTATTATAAAAGTGTGACTTTTATCATATTTGGATTTCATGCATAGATGTATGTATAAAAGTTGATTATTTTATTATAAAAGTGTGACTTTTATCATATTTGGATTTCATGCATAGAGGTATGCATAAAATTTGATTATTTTATTGTAAAAGTGTTACTTTTATCATATTGGATTTCATGTATAGAGGTATGTATAAAAGATATTCTTTTTATACTAAAAGTGTGATTTTCATCATAAATGGATTTTATGCATAGCTTAGATGCATAAGAGAAATTCTTTTATTCTAAAAGTGTAATTCCTAGCAAATTGAATTTATGCATAAGAAGATGCATAAAAGATTGATTTTTAAATTCAAAGTGTCATTCTCATCTAAATTGAATTTATGCATAGAAAGATGCATAAAAGAATGGAATTTCAATTCAAAAGTGTTATTCTCATCCAAATTGAGTTTATGCATAGGAAGATGCATAAAAGATGGATTTTTAATTCAAAAGTGTCAATTCTCATCTAAATTGAGTTTATGCATAGGAAGATGCATAAGAGATGGAATTTTCATTCAAAAGTGTCATTTTCATTTAAAATGAATTTATGCATATAGGAAGATGCATAAAAGATTGATTTTTAAATGAGATGTGATAATATGTGATAAGATGCGTATGGAAAGTGATAGGATGTGAGAAGAGGTGTATGAGATGTGATAAGATGCGTATGGAAAGTGATAGGATGTGATAAGAGGTGTATGAGATGTGAAAAGATGTGATAAGATGTGTATGAGATGAGATAGGATATGATAAGAGGTGTATGAGATGTGATAGAATGTATTAAGATGAGTTAGGATGTGTTAAGATGTGTATGGGACGAGGTAGAGAGTGTATATGATGGGATAAGATGTATATAGGATGTGTTAGGGCGAGAATGGATGTATGGATGTAGATACGGATGTATGTATGTATGTGGATACGGATGTATGGATGTATGTGGATGTGGATGTATGAATGAGGATATGAAAATGGATGTATGTATGTAGATGTGGATGTATGGATGTGAATGTGAATGAAGATGTGGATGTGGATGTATGGATGTAGATTCGGATGTAGATGTATGTATGTGAATGTGGATATATGAATGAGGATGTGAAAATAGATGTATACATGTAGATGCGTATGTATGAATGTGAAATTGGATGTATGTATAATGTGGATGTATGAATAAGGATGTGAAAATAGATGTATGCATGTAGATGCGTATGTATGAATGTGAAATTGGATGTATGATGTGGACGTACGAACATGGATATGTATGTAGAATAATGAATGTGAATGTGTATGTGAAATAATGTGTAGTCTATATGAGTGAATGGATGAGAATGAGTACACATTGAATGGAATAGGGAATAAGTAATGTGGTCCGAGAGTGGATAATGTGGAAAGACGAGAATTCGTTATAGAAACTGTATTTTGTGACTGTTTGTAAATGACTGTTTTATGTCAAGAATGCTGGGGAAGCATTTTGACCGTCTTGAGGATTAAGGTCATGAAGACCGAACTGATAAAGTTGCAACTGCTGATGGAGAGTCAATGGAGGACGTCTCGCGTAGAAAGGTCGATCGAGGTCTTGACCAGCCTCGGTTCGATTTAAATGGTGAGCTTCCGGTACGGTGGATGAGGGACCAAGGAAGCGGCCTATGAGTGAAGCGCTAGGTCACCTACGAAAGAATCCTAGAGGGTGCTGACCATACAGTGCTCGGACTCTGGGTCGCCGAAGATACCCACACGTGCGTCGTGGAAGATATTGGAACAAGGAGTAAGAGTTGTTTTCTGAAACCGGGCATGGATCTGGTTGATTGACCTTGCTGGTCCTCAATGGATGAGTCCATGGCTCTTTTATATGGATCTGTGGGTTGATCTTGCTGATCTTCCATGGAGATTCCATTCTATTATATGAACATATTGCCAGTTACTATGAGCTAGGAACTATGGAAAAGGCCCCTGAGTGAACAGGTGGTGAGCGTTCTGGTTGCCAATGATGCCATAAGTACACCGATGAATGAATGATGGAAAATAAGGATTCAACCAGAGACTTTGAGGATTGTCATTAGTGACATAATGGTTTCATTAAAGGATTGTTTGAAAGTTAATTGATGCTGAGAAAAAGGAAATTTCATATTGGGTGTGTAAGTGGTGTGACTAGTTTTATGTTTGTATGAACTTCCGGCTAGGGGGCCTAGGAACTCTTTTCCCTGGTACCCGGGACAAAACCTAACCAAATTCCTAATTGGATCCCATCACTACAGTGGTTGGGAGGTTGGCTAACCCATGGGACTGGATGGGGTTAGGCTGGACTGATGGATCCGTAAATCAAGACTCAATTTTTGTTATTACGATAGATGAAGTAAATCCCGGATAGTAATTATTCTATGGATAGGAATCAACGGCTGTGCCTCTTGATGGGGAAAAAAGCGTTGATCCCAATGATCCAAGTGCAATTTTCGTCCTTGATTGACCAAGTACCTTTAAAGGTGCAGTCGGATCAGTTTGATCAGTAATGGTCTTGACTACGTTAGAGTAAAAAGTTATCCTGGTGGAATCGTCCGTGCTTTCCGGATAAAGGAAGTTTTTTCGGGTTCGGTTTTGGAAAAACCGACGGATTAGTCTTTTGTCCAGATATCCGTGGAGGAGGCCCCGAGTGTGGGACCCTGGCCCGCGCAAGAAAGGCTACTTCCGTTGCTGCTAGCACCCCCGAATCCGTTGCGCGGTGGAAACAGGGATCTCACAGTTTGATTTTACACGTTTTTTTATGAGCTTGTTTACTCTTTAATTAGGGTTTTTATTGGATTAAGGTTATAAGAATTAAGTTCTAAGTTTTCCCATAGATTTGGATGAGATTTAATATTTTCCTCAAGCTTTAGCAATTTTCTAATAGTTTTTGGTCAATTTTTCATGAAATATAACCTAATTTTAAGCAATTATTACAAAAACCAATGGTTTAGTGCATTTGCAAAATTTTCTTTAGATTTTTGCAAAATTTAATCAAAATTTTTCCATTTTCCTAGTGATTTTTTTAACAATTTCGACCTAAAAATAGCTTATTTAAGTAACAAAGATTAATCCAGAACCTAATAATTAGTTTTCATGTCTTTGTACTCAAGAGTATCACCTACAATTAAGTCCTAAGATTTTTCTACTAATTTTTTTAAATTCTTCATAATTTTTATTATTATTTAGGTATAGAATTACCTAATTATGCCTAAGTTTTATAAGAAAATGAGTGCATAATTATACTAGATGAGGGTTAATCAGTAAAGCAGAATTCTTGGCTAATCTAATGAGTATAGAGTTTTTTAATTAATTTTTACTTAATTTCCCTAGTTTTTCTTGCATAATTAGCCAATAGTTAGGCTAAATTAAAGGATTTAAATCCCTAAATTAATCTAATATTGTAATAGCCTGTAATTTAATGATAAGTATTGCTGAATTTTATTTTTTAAACTCACAAATTATTTTTATATAATTTAATGCAAGATTAGGATAATTTTGATGCAAAATTTTAAGAAAATTAGCATAAGCTGGGTAATTAACATACCTAGGCTGAAAATTTTAGCCAAGAACTTGGGGTGTGTGTGTGTGTGTGTGCAGCCTCCTCTTGTGAATGAGAATGATGTCCAAAAATGAGAAGGGAGGGGCTCTTTAAATAGATAAGGGTTGGGTTCAATTAGGCTGCCTGCCAAGTGGCACCCCTTTCCATGCATGACGAGGGCATCCCTCCTTCCTCTCTTTCTCCCTTTTCCTTCTCCACTTCACTCTCCCTTTCTTTTACTTAACTCCCATGCAACTCCAGTGCTTCAACTTTTGCTCTTCAAATGCCTAGTAGAATTAATGTGAATGTGGCAATTGGTGCAATGCGCGGCGATGAATATTTCACATGGTTCAAGCTTGGAAAGAGTGTAGACATTGAAATTGATTCTTCTCAAATGGGGTACATTACATCCTCCCCCCTTAAAGAAATTGAGATGTCTCATCTCGAGAAGAGGTGGGAAAAATATTTGCATATTGAGGCTTCATCTTCCTAGGTAGCATCTTCAAGGGGAAGTTCTCCACTAGATAAGGTGCTCCTGAATGGCCCTATTCCTAAGGGGTCTCTCCCTAGTTTTTAGAATTCCACTGGGTTACAACTCAAGGACTCTTTGAGTTGGCATTACACAGTGTAATCTTAGGGCACATTGTGTCTAAAAACAGTATTTCCACGGATGAGAGCAAGGTAAAATTGGTCTTGGAATTACCCCCACCAACCAACCCACAAAGGTGTATAGAGGTTTATGGGCCACGTTGGGTATTATGGTTGTTTCGCCAGACCATTATATAGACTACTTATTGTCTTTGAATGGATTGAGGAATGCCAAGAAGCATATGATAAGTTGAGGAAAGCACTGACAAGTGCACCTATTCTAAGGCCACCCAACTGGGATCTTGTATTCCACGTGCACATCGATGCATCAAATTATGCAATAGGATGCATATTGGCATAACCTAGGGAATTCAAATTAGATTACCCAGTTTGCTTTGCAAGTCATCAACTATAAATGATGTAGAGATAAACTAAACCACTACGGAGTGTGAAGGGTTGGCCATGATTTATGCTGTAAAGAAATATCAACATTACTTATTGGCCAACAAGTTTGTATTCTTTGTGGACCATTAGACCCTATTATATTTGGTGAACAAGCCTTGCGCCACGGGAAGAATCACACGCTGGTTACTTCTACTCTTGGAATTTGACTTTATGGTCATAGTGTGAAAAGTAACACAACGTGTGTTGGCCGACCATATGTCTAGAATTCCAAACAGAGAATATGTAACCAACCGCATTGATGGCCTCCCGAGTAGAAATGAAAGGATACATCAATGGGAGCAAACTCAAAAAGTATTACAGACCCCTGACCCATGAAAATCTTGCATAAGAGCATCTTTTGAAACAAAAGAAGGAGCTTACCAAAGAAAAAATCAGACAAGCTCTAGAAGAAACTAAGGCAAGGAAAGCCAAGGCAAAGTAGAGACTTCAGGTAAAAATGCTACATGTGAACATGGCTTCACTCACCATGCTTGACAAGGATGACCTGAACATTGAGCTTGCTGCATGTCTGAATGTAAAAGTCTCTACAAAAAGAGTCACACTAAGTGCATTACATTAATTGATACGGGCTCAAGTCATAACTTGATCTCCTATGAAACAAGGGTAGCTCTAGGCAAACCTCACCTTGAGGCCTCTAATGCACAAGTTCGTAGTGCACATTTGTCAACTACAAAAACCATGGGATTTTTTAATGTTAATATTTCTTTAAAGAAAATCCCTTGGTTGGAAAAGTATTTGTCATGCCTGCACAATCCATGGAGGAAGAGATGATTCTTGGAAGATCCTAGATTTGCACCAATAATTGTCAAATCCAATGGGAAGAATGGGCAATGCAACTCAATGATGGCAAGAACACCATCACCGTGCCATTATGGAGTCCATTAATTAAAGGAAAACAGGAAATGACATATGACATGGAACCGCCGGCACTAAAGAAAGAGGAGGCCATAATAGAGAAAGAGACAACGACACAAACTCATCTCCATATAAGAAAACCACAAGCAAAGCAGCAGAAGTATCCAATACATCAATAGTGGATTCCCAAAGCCCACCTTCAAGCCCAAGGGTACTATGATACAGATAAGACCCCATGGGGATCCAACCAAAAAAAGCCATGCTACAAGCAAGTGACTAGGAAAGCACTCCAAGGATAGGGATCGGTATTCCAGGCAAGCCCGCACTCAACTTAGCATTCAAAAGTGATGGGTCCAAAAGGACTTACTAGCAGCACAAGGTTACTATCAAGGGAATGCAATGGTATGGGTACCAAAGACCAATCTAAGACCCAATGCTATATGCACCTTCAAGACAATAGAAGAGGCCCATAAGCACAAACAAAACCAATCTACTGCTAAATCAAGTGATAAAGAAGAACCAACATTGGTCTAGCAAAAAAGAAAGTTGTTCAATCAAGTAAACAGGGGAGTGCAACGTCGCCAATGTCATCCACCAAGGAGAAAGAGTTGAACCAAATTATGGACCAGGGTAAAGAAGACTTGCACTCACATGCACAAGAAATAGAGCAGATTCACTAGGATTCAGTGGTTGGATGCACTCCTCAACTGGATGGAGGGAAAAATCTGAAGCTCTCACTATGAACTAAAGCGATTGCAACAAAAAAATACCCATAGGTTCCAAAGTACCCCATTGGTTTATGTGGCCATAAATGGAGAAGGATCATAAGAGGTACCCATCGCCAAAAAAGTGGGTATAAGGTAAAAGAGTATGCTTGTCATGCGGTGAAACATGTTCATTCATTTCATGTGTACTCTTCTCCTCCTCTGAATGCATTATGTATGGCCTTGAGTGTTTGAGCATATAGGAAACCTTAGGGTATCAAAATTTACATGCATAAGGGATCAAACAGTTCATGCCATGAACTAGTTCGGGCTACATGCCAACACTCAAAACTGTCTCACGCCATGAAACACTTCAAAATGGTTCACATTGTGAACCAAATCTAGCAGTTCACATTGTGAAACGGTCATAAGCCCGCAACCAATCGCAAGCAGACATGTGGCATACCCATTTGAGCTGGCCACCACTAGGACCGATGGTGGTTGAATCATAAATACCGATTCTTTCCCTTTTTGTGCATTTTTCCTCAACCTCCTCCGTGTGATCGTCTTGCATTCAATCTTCATCGTCCCTGGACTGGTCTTTATCACGTGTTGGGGTGCATTTGCATCGATGTTCGTCCCTTCCTCCTTGCCTGCTGTGCTGCGACCATCACTCTCAGGTAGTAGGAGCAAGTTATCCACCTTCGTTTTTTTCAAATTCGTATGAATAAAAGCATTATGGGTCAAGATGGAACACATTTTAATATTGCTATTCTTAATCGATCTCCTTAATCGATTGCATATGTTCCTTTCTCTTCTTGTTTTTTAAATCATTAATCCATTGCAAGAATGTAACATCTCCCCCCACATTGCCTCTCACAAGGGCATGCGCTTTATCTACACTAACACTCTCTCTCCTTCAATATGAGATTAACCTCATAGAAGACCTCAGTCTAGGAGACCTTACACTCATTTGTCAAAATACAGAAATAGATGCCGACCCCACCATCATAATGGGAATCCTTCAGGGGGATATATTACTAACCGACCCAGCTAATATATTTTTCTATCCCTTACATCTCGTAGTGCTCAACCTTCATAGTTGTTGTGTCGGTGCTACAACAATCAGACATCTTGGATGACAGTGTCGACATTGGCCAACTACAAGGTTGTTGTAAGAAGCTATCAATGGGTCATTAGTAGCAACGGTTGGATAGAGGTTTATAATACCCATCAACATCTAAATCTTTCAGAATCTACCTTATATCATCCTTTTGGTATTATAAAACTTTATCAAAATATCCATAAGAATTTGGAGTCTACGCTCACTACTGTGGTTTATAATTTTGATAAAAAACATATTAAATATCCTAATATAACCATAGAAGATATAACTGAACTCCAAGAATTCATGAAAACTAACAAGCCCACCGACCCACGCCCAAGTTTAGGAGAGGGTCAAGAAGAGACACAAGGCTCCTCTATTTTAGCTACTTATCTTGTGTTCTCTTCAATCATAAGTAAATTACTAAATCCCTTTCCAAGTGTATCTCCTACTGACAACTCTAAGGCAGATTGCACATTCTCTCGCTTACGTTATATCCCTATTGATATTCCCACTAACCCTCTAGCCCCCGAGGAGACGCCGACACCCAATTTGTCTCCACCACAGCTGCTTGATGAGGTACATAATATCCAACCTCAAGATGACATTGAAGATTTTACTTACATGAATTTTCTTGAGTCCTTACTAGCTGTAGAATACGAGGGGTTCATTAGAGCAATAAACCCACTTTTAAAGCCAAAACTCATGTTCAAGGTGTTGATGCAAATCACATCATTTGAATCCACCCAAAGAATCATGCCTGATGCTTATTCCACAATGGAATTAGGAAGGAATCCTTATGTGCCTTACCCTCTTCACACACCAATGCTAGATTTAGAGGATCTATTACCAATCAGGGGAGAAGGCACATTATGGGAGAACATGGCTAAGCACACTAAGCTAGCAAACCTCCACTTAACCAACCTACCAAAAATCTAGATTGTCACCTTCATGATTGGCTACTATTTTTGCAGGTGACACAAGGCACACCTAGTTTATACAAGGGGAGGCTACACATCCATCACCACACAGATGATACCAATCCCCGCATTGAGGATTGGCGAAAGGAATATCTGCTGACGATCCTCGAATATAGTCATCAGTACCAGTGCTCCCCACCAACCCAAAGGGTGCATTCGCTCTACATGCCTAGCAAGTGAAGGCTCACCCCACTCCAATTCCATGATGCAAAGATAAGAGATTCTCATGTTTGCTACAACTTTTCGCAATTCTTTGCATCTACCTTCCCAGATATTACAAGCCAACAACAACAAATGCTCACATGGATACAAGCTTAGTGCCGAATTCCTGATCTAGACATCCTGGTGGTTGTCAAATTCTTGAAGTTTATCATAGTCCTTATTGATCAACCAAGGGAAAGATATGATGGATTTGAGGCAGAACAGCTTCGCTTTGACATGAACACATGCCCTAATGAAAGAGGCATGATGTTGTATTATCATCGTCTACTACGGTGTCTTCTCGGCTATATGCACATCACGTTTGAAGACATGGTGGACATCGGGTTTCAAAATTCACACTTAGCATATAGAAGAACACTGAAAGAGCTTCAATCATGCTGAAACTTTTGCGGACATGAGTTCGATGACCAGGCCTTTTGACCTCGGTGTAAAAGGTTCTTATGACAAAACCTACATCATGTAGGTGGGGATGTTAATCCCATTTTGGGTTAACAAAGATTTTCCTCCAATTGAGGACATTAATAAGTTTCATATAAAGGCACTATAAAAGTTGTATTGAGATACTGGACACCCAAGGCCTTAGTTAGTAGGTTTAGGGTGCCCAAGTGTGAATAAGGGCTAGTTGTATAAAGGGAAATTCTCATAATGAAATGATATAATCCCCCTTTTTGCTATGAGAACTCTTGTGTTTTATCTTGAGAGAGAGAGAGAGAGTGCTCTAGTACATGTGCCTCTTTCATGCATGCGTGTGTTTGAGAGAATGAGAGGTCGATTGCCTTGCATTTGTGGTGCGAGTGACTCTGTGGTGACAGCATCGTGGAGGTAGATTTTGGAGGAGTGGAGCTTCCAAAGGAGCTTGGGGAGCCTCAAGGGACGTGAGCTTGAAGCATTGGTGAGTTTTGGAAAGCAAAAGATTAAAAGCTTTTTAAATATTAAAAGACGAAAGATTTTATTATTAAAAAGATGCTTTTTGGACTATAAGTGAGTTTTAAAGCGCTAAGTGCTTTTGGGCAAGAACTATAAATTCAGCTATTCTCTCATTGTTGAGACATGTAAAAATACGAGATCTCTCTCGCTCTAAGAACCTGTACTGAAGACGTCTCCAAGGGGTTTATCTGATATATAACTTGGAGGGGAAAGTAAGCCCAAGGCTATTTCGACCTTAGTGTGGTGTATTCTCTCTCTACTCTCTCTCTTTTGTTTATTTTCAGATTTTCTCAAAGTTTTACATATGAAGAATTCTTTTTCTTGAAGATAAGCTAAGTACCCATGCCACGGTCTTTATCATTAGGAACTCAATGGAGTCTTCTTGGGCCCTTTTATTTGGCAGTTTAAGGGAGTCAAACCTTTTCTCTTAAGAAGAAACGTTTTCTAATTTGAAGCTTCAAAACGGCTACTTTATTCGAATTTGAATTTTGGAGGGAAAATGGAATTTAAAATCTAGCGGATAAAACCATATCATGTAACGTATCTATGGAAAGCTCTTGATGCGTAGATCACGGATCTATAATCTCCGCTCAAATCGGAGCTTGTATGTAGAAGTTATGGAGGTCCGAGAATTGTAAAATTGCCCCCTCCTCTTTTTGGGGAAAAAAGTGCACCCTTTGACCACTCTTACACCTCTCTTACAAACCCATGGTTTTTGCTTACATGGCGGGCTCCTATTTGTCAAAAAGTTAAACGTTTCCATAATCTCATGGCAAATTAAAGGGCCCAAAAAGACTCCATTGAGTTCCTATTTGGTTTCAAAAACTATTTGGAGTCATCCAAGATTCGCATGGTATTAGAGCGAAGGCTATATCTCTCTCCTACAAGGGATAACGATCTTTACACGTGGTGCTTTTTGCTTTTTCTTCAAGCAATGGGAATCACTCACCACCAAGAAGACAACCAAGCCACCAAAAATGAAAAGAAAATCCAAGAAGACCCAAGAACCCACATGGTCAAAGAAACTATGACCAATTTGAACACTATTTTCCAAGATCTTGACTTGAGAAGAAATTTTGAGCAACCATCTAAGAATATCAAGCAAATAAAGGGATGAGCAACCAACAGAGGAGGAAATAGCTGAAAAATCAAAAGTCTTCATCAAAGAGATCTCGCTCCAAGAGATCTCCCAGTCCTCCACCTTCTCCTTCTCATGGAAGAAAGAAGAGCCATTACAAATCAGCACACTATCATAGTGGGAAAAGGTGACATAGTTGAAAAATGTCTAGGATCCCATTTCTTCATCAAGGCTTTCATCTTCCTGAGCTTCTTCTTCCCCTTCCTCTTCTAGGCCACCCTCTATAGGGCATGGAAAGAAAGGGAAGAAAGGTAAGCTCAAAGCTAATAAGTTCAAAGGAGGAGGAGGGACGGTGTAGTTTACACCGTATGATGGAGCTTATGGTCACAGATAAATCCCTCACTTTATGTGCCAATTTGATGTTGCTTTTGGTTTCAAAAACTATTTGGAGTCATCCAAGATTCGCATGGCTAGTTTAAATCTTATAGAGATAGCCAATGCATGGTAGGATGCACGCATGGTTGAGGGAACATCTCCCAAGAAAAGGAAAGACTTCAAGGAGTAGTTTTAAGATCAATTTTTACCTAAGAAGCTTGAAGATGGTGTGTACCTTCCATGAGAAAAATTACGGATGGAAATAAGTGAGAAAGTCGATCACTACTACAACAAGAAATTTTGGGATGTATATCTCAAGATTACAGGCCTTTTAAAGAGATTTATGAGAAGCTTAAGTTAAGAAGGTATCAAGCCGGTTTGCATGACAACAAATGAGATTTTTTGAATGTATGTCCAAATGATACCATCCAAGATTTGATGCATTAAGCTTCAATTATGCTACCACAATCTACATGGTAGATGAACCAAAGAAAAAGACAAGTATTGGAGATCAAAAGTCTTCGGTACTTGAGAACTCCAAGAATAGGTTTCAGCGTATGAAGCCGAGGGGTATTCTAAACTCCTACAAAGGAAAGAACAACTTGAATGATGAGCAAATACAGGTCCACCACAAGGAAGAGAAATGCTTTAGATGTGGAAAAGAGGGGCACATGTCGACCCAATCTCCGGATCGTCCTAAGGCACCTAGAGAGCAACAAGTAAAGTCTAAGCTAGTGGGTTGGTGAAATTCTTGATGTATTGGGGAACACTTTAGAACATGAGGCCAGAGAGTTATGCTTCTATTGGGGCAAAGTGACGGATAAGAATTCTCTAGTGTTGTTTAACATGGGAGCCACAAGCTCTATTCATTTCCATAGAGCTTGTGGAAGAGTTGGGTATCAAACCCAAGGAGATGCGACTAGCCTTACATCCAGAACAAGTTCTTCATGGTGATGCAGTGGTAGTAACACCTATCATTGGGTAAGTTGAGGATTCACATCCCAGGTTATGTGGACTATGAGAATTTTTATATTTCACCTTTGAAGAACTCGGATGTTATCTTGGAGATGCCATGGTTCCATAGGAAGAGTGGTATTATCTAGATTCTTGAGAGGACCGTTTCTTTTAAGCATAAGAAAAAGGATATCACTATTGTAGCAAAAAGAAGAATGGAGATACCATCCCTATTATATCCCATGTATCTATTTCCTGAGCAATAAAGTCTTCCATCTTCATCTTTGTAAAGAAAAAGAGTGATGACTCAATGAAATATTTGAACTCTCTTGGGAGGGAGAGACTACAGTTTCTAGATTGATACAAGGATTGCTTCACGCATGTTATTATAGGGGATTTGTCTCCTGAGCGACCAGAGGATCATGTGGTAGAGTTGATTTCGAGGAGTTCAACATCAAATTGACCTCCTTACCATGTGAGTGTAGTACAACAAGAAGAGATTATGACATAAGTATGGGACTTGCTATCAAAGGGGTTGATACGGCCTAGTTCTTCTCCCTTTTGTTCTCTAATGCTTCTATTGCATAAGAAGGATGGCTCATTCTTCATGTGTGTGGATTACAGAGCCTTGAATAAGATTACAATCAAGAATCGGTTTCCTATACCGAGAGTTGATGATATATTGGATTGGCTGGAAGGTGCGGCATTCTTTAGTTGGATTGACTTGGAGAGTAGCTATCATTAGATTTGGACTCACAAATACTCTAGCTACCTTCAACCTCATGATGCATTGGATCTTTAGACCACATCGAAAGTACTTCCTTTGATGACATCATTGTGTTTTCCAAGACCAAAGAGGAATAGAAAAATAATTTAGCTAAGGTATTTTAGGAGTTGCAAGAGCACACGTTGTTAATCAATGGAAAGAAAAGTGAGTTTTTCCTAGAAGAGATACATTACCTTGGACATATAGTGTCTAATAAAGGAGTACGGATGGACCCAGCAAAGATTAAGGCCATTAAGAAGTGGCTAGAATTGAAATCCATATAGGAGATGCACAGTTTCTTGAGGTTATGCTCTTATTATTGGAGATTCATTAGAAACTTTGCCACCATTGCTGCTTCATTGCATGATCTAACCAAGAAGAAAGTAGTGTTCAATGGGGTGAGCGTTAGAGACCATGCCTTCAACCTATTAAAGGAGAAGCTTACTAGTGGACTTGTATTTATCATTCTAGACCTCGTGAAACCTTTCATGGTGGTGGAATGTGATGCAAGTGGGGATTGTATAGGGGCAGTTTTGCAACAAGAAGGGCATGTGGTTTCTTTTGATTGGACGAAGGTTGCAACATGATGAGAAACACTTGCAAGTTCATGAGAAAGAACTTCTTGATGTGATTCACGCTTTTACTTCATGATGGAAGTATTATTTTCTTGGGGCTTATTTCATGGTGAAGACGGATCATCAAAGTTTGAGATATTTTTTGACCTAAACTAAGCTTTCCGAGAAGTATATGAGGTGAGTAAACTTTTTGTCCATGTTTCATTTCCAAATTATCCATACACTTGGAAAGAAGAATGTGGTTGCAGATGCTCTATCTAGGATACCACATGTAAATTCAGTGGCATTTTCTTTCATAGAGAGTTGGATTCCATGAGAGATCACTATGTGTATGATGAGGACTTTGGTGGGATTATGTGGAAGCTAGAGAATGGTCACATAGTTAATCACTATTCCTTGAAAAAGGGACATTTGATGATGGAAACACGGTTATGCATAACCAAGGATTTGAGGCAGGAAGTGATTGAAGTCACATGCACTACCTTATGTAGGGCATATAGGTATTTCTTCTACTGCACAAGCATGGGAACGGTACTTCTATTGGCCTAGCATGAGAAATGATATCGATAAGTATGTATTCAAGTGTTTGACTCGTCAAAACATCAAGTATAATTGTCAAAAGACTCCAGTATTTCTTATACCTCTACTCGTGCTCGAGAGACAATGGGAAAGTATAGTGATGGACTTAATTTTTGACTTACCAAAGTCAAAGTTTGGGAATGATAGTATTTGGGCCATTGTGGACCGATTCAGTAAGAAAGATCATTTCATTTCAATAAGGAAGACCATCAAGGTAGACCAAATATGGCAAGGATTGTTTTAGCATAGGTGTTCAAACATCATGAAATGCCCAAGTCTATTGTTGGTGATCGAGCTCCCAAGACCACCATTTTGTTTTGGAGGGCATTGTTTGATAATATGGAGCCGAAATTGGAGTCTCCTAAGGGCTTATAAAGATCCCAATCATTGGAGGATTCACAATACTTTTCATGTGAGTTTTCTAAGAGCTTATAAGGGTCCCAAATCTTTGGAACTAGTGAATGAGGATCCATCGAAAGTTGAAGAGCTAGAGGGAGTTCTCAACTAGAGGAGATTGTCTTACATAAAGAAAGAAGGGAAAGACAATACCTTGTGATGTTCAAGAATTATTCAGCTATGGATGCCAAGTGGGTGGATGAGAACTTGTTTACGGAGTATCCAAAGGTTTTATAGGCATATCAGGAAGTTTTTCAGTTGAGGACAACTGATTAGAAGGCGAGGGGATGTCGTTGGCCTTTATATTTTGACATCTAGGGAACCAAGAACAAAGGTTTATATTCCACTATGGGAATTGAGTATTCTAGAACTTGAGGGTTGTTTTCCAAGTGTATCCAAAAGGAGAAACTCTAAGATTGAACAAAACTAAAACTTTTGTACAAGAGTCATGGGACTAGCCACCTCATGGACACACTATTTATCAATGAAGAAAATCGCATTGAGTACATGGATATGAATACTATTAGTCTATGATAGTAGTCAGACATTGACATGGTTAGTTGGACTACAGTAGGAACTGGTGTAAAAACCAAGAAATTGGTATCAAGAACAGGGAACTATTTGTTCATTCATTTGTTCTTTGATTTGTGCTTGTGAGAGCATATATGTGTATGTGTGCCAAGGGTTGGGGACGCTTGGTTAAACCCAAGGAGATGAGCATGTGGGCACATGTTTGTGTCTTCTAACATATAATTGGTGCATTTTGATCTTGACAAGAGGGTGAATCTAGAGGTACAAAGGGTGGCAAGATATCAACGCAAGGTCACCTTCCTGAGAGATTCACAAGCCATACCTTGTGGTATCACATGAGTGTAAGGGAGGGGTTTTTTTTTTTGAAGGGGGGCTTAAGCTTATAAGTTAGGGCGTGAGGGAGATTTGTGGTGGTGGGGAGGGGGGTTTCGTTTCTTCTTGTAGTTTACAATATGTGATCTAGTGGTGTAGTTTGAAAACTTGATTAGTTTACTAATCTTTTAAGCTAACCACACATGGAACAATTTTTGAAGAGTACATGTAGGTCTTTGTACTTCTAGCACTTACATCCATGCTACTTACATGGGTTGTAGCTTATCACATGTATAACATCAATATTTGCTATTTGAATTTTAAACCTTGAATAGGGGGGTACTTGAATTTGATAATTGGGACTCATATGCTTAGAAACGAGTATTTTTAGAGAAACTTAAATAGGGGTTTTTTTATGAGTTTCATGCACACACGTGACGTCCCTTTTCTATACAAAGTGAATTCCCCAGGGCCACCTTACTGGTTGGAGTTATGCGACTAGCTTTTGGAAAGCAAAAAATTAATAGCTTCTTAAATACTAAAAAAGAGAAGATATGGTTTTAGATATAATCTGATTAGTATAGAAAGCACTTAACAGGTTCGTGTGTTCAATCGATCTTAACAATGAAATACACATAGAGAAGTCCAAATACAGTTTTAGATGTAATATTAGAATATAAAACATTCATTATGAAAAGGAGGTTTGTGGGTACAATTGACAAGTTTTAGACATGATATATGGGAATATAAAACATTCATTATTTTGATAAGTTACTAACAAGTTTGTGGGTACAAAAGAGTGATACGCTAATAAGCGTAATTAATGACGAGTACAAGCTTGTTCCAAACCATAATGAAATACATTTAAGTGACTAATTATAAAAACCCATGTTCTAATAATATGCAAATGAGTAGGAGCTTAGAAGAGATTAAAAAGCATTTAAATTAGGACCACATTGATCCAATAAAGTCTCAAGATGCCAATCATCACAAGGAGAGAAGTAAGAGCTCCAACTAGCTCCTCCTCTAATTGGCAAATTACCATCATGATTATTGATAATAATGCTATGATCATCACCATGACCTTCTTCATCCTCATCCTCATCTTCATCTTCTTCATCTACATGACTTGTGGTGATTGGGTATCCAAGGTAGGGTGCCTGGCCTACACTAGTGTAGCTAGTGTCATCTCCACTGCCCTCACTTGCATGATAAGTCACAGTTGACTTTTGCTCCATATCAAGTTGAATCATTGCCTCTGCAAGATCATCCATGTGTTGCAAATCCAACTGTGTTGTTGCAGAGCCTGCATTATGATGATCATCAAACATACCATACTCTTGTCGAATTTTCTGCATTTGGAGCTCATCAGTTGTATCTGGCTCATCACTGGCACTGCTAATCCCTTCGTGATAGCAGATTAATGGGCTGTGCCTTTCATTAAGCGCAGCAGGTAATTGAGATGATTTGATTAAGCACCCATTAGAGCCTGAGCTAATAATTAGCGGGCATGAAGAATGATCATTGCTGGTAGTATTCGTGGATGTGCAGGAGCTGCTCACGCTTGAGCACTGTGGGCTGCGCTGCAACTTCTCCACATCATTGCCGATATCCTCGAGGGAGAATGGGAAGGTTGTCCTTGAATTAATCCTGCAGCTGCTAATTACGGCGCCGTTAATCACCTCATCTTTGCCGCTAATCTGTTGAAGCCTTAATTGTTTTTTGATTTGAGTGTTCCACAGGTTTTTCACATCATTGTCTGTTCTGCCCACCAAGCGTGTAGCGATCTCTGACCACCTGCTTAATCACGCATCATTAAAGCGTCCATGTAGAATCGAGACCATAATTATCCAACTTTGATTAATTCCATATTAACCAGTGAAGGTAGAGCATTAGATGATGCAGTTTCAATTAGATTCAAATTAGGATTAGATGCCATTAATGAAGCTTCAATTACTCGAGAAGCGATTGAATTGGAAGCAGATATTAAAATATTTTCATAATCACCCACTTGTTTCCAAAAACCTCGTGTAGCTTGATGACCGATCTGATCTCATCTTCTGAGAATTTTCCACGCCTCAAATCAGGCCGTAAGTGGTTCATCCAACGCCGTCGGCAACTCTTGCCACACCTCTGGAGCCCTATTCTCAAATTAAATCACCAATTCTATAAATCTTAAACAAACTGCTAACTGTCCCAGGCGCAGCTAATAATTACTTAAAATTATGCAAACATGACCAAAATAATCGTTCATAATCACCTCAAGTAACGCAGCATTAGCTATGATTCTATAGATTTAACCCAACATTTTCTAATTGAATGAATTCTCGAATATGTGATTGCACAAACGTATAAGTACGTGGCCGGATTAACAATTCTGTTAATCAAATCAAAGAAGCCTCGAATCAAGATCTAGTAATAGTTGCGTTAATGCTTTATTTAATAATAAAGGATTGAATTAAGATCTAGTAATTACTGAGCATATACCAGCTTTGCGTGCGATGTCGCTCCAGCTACCATTCATGCGCGTGGCAATGCACTTCTGCAACTTCTCGTCTTCGTCAGGGGACCAAAGCCCTTTCCTCATACTGATCAATCTGCAGTATATATTGTGCAGCTATGATTGAATACTATAATGATTCCAAGTACACAATCAGCTGCTGCAACCAAAAACACAAATGAACGCTGATTAAATCACCGAACGCTTTCCGACTATCAAAATCCTAATATTTAACTTTGCTCTATAATGAATTCATAATTAATTCACCGAATCGAACCTAAATTATGCTCTACAAGGTCTTGATTCAATCCATGATACGAGTCTACGCGCTAATTAGCAGGTTTTCACTCCATAAAATCACACGACTGCAGTACTAACGCACACAGGACACTTAGCATTAATCTCACACTCTAATCACTCTAATTGGCCGACTAAACAGCTTCTGTCAAGCTGAATTATATACTCCACATAGGGCTATTGCAGTGCGAATGCGAAATATTGGTAGACGTACGAAACATTACTGCAGAACTGCAGAAAATATAATTATACTTAGCAATCGCATTAGCAAGAAGGCTAGAAATGCTAGCTAGTTAGGGCGCTAGCACAATGTACATACCCCTTGGCTAATTACCAAGCACTGATCACTGCAGCTCCCTACTAGCTGGGATCCATCAATGGGAAGCCAGTTTGTGTTGGGTTGGGAAGCCAGTTTGTGTTGGGTGGATTTTGTATTAAGATAACTTATATCGAACTAATCAGGGTTTAGCACATCATAAACGTGTAAACAATCAATCTCCGTGATGAGGACGTCTGTAAACTGGTCAAGGTGGTCCTTGTGGGAAGGATTAAGCCCTACACAGCTTCATGCGGAGCCCGGCAATAATTAATAATGATTTCAACTGTTGTAGAGAGGACCCGTCGCCCGTAATTACTTTTCCTTCTTTTAGGAGCGTTATTATTTAAGCGGTCTGATCAGGGAGTCACAATTGATGCAGCATTACTTATAGTAATGGAATAGATTATAGGACCCAGAAACCCAAATCGTGCTTATAGAGTAGTATATAGTACTGTGAGTACGGACATCTGCAAATGTGAGAATGCAGAGATCTAGTGCCTAGATTAAGCTAATCTAGTCCACAGGCGCGTAGATGAGTTAGTAGAAAGGTTGGGTTCCATTGTGAGGACTTGCGTGTATAGATTAAGCTAATCTAGTCCACGGGCACGTAGACGAGTTAGTAGAACGGTTGGGTTCCATTGTGAGGATCTGGGTGTATAGATTAAGCTAATCTAGTCTACGAGCGAGTGCGTAGACGAGTTAGTAGAACAGTTGGGTTCCATTGTGAAGTCCTAGGTTCAATGCCATTAGTTTGGCGATGTGAGCCGGTAGGTATATATATATATATATATATTCTTGCAATATTAAACTAATCTACCTATATATATATATATATATTCCTGCAATATTAAACTAATCGTTGTGATGTGTGATTAAACTAACCTTTGTGATTATGTGTGTGGTTATATCCATCTTTTATCAATGATTTTGGTGCTTGTGGAGAGACACACATGTCTGGAATAATTGAATATACACACACACATTAATATATTGAAGGCATGTTTGTGTGGGTGCGGCCATTTGTGAGGGAGATTTGGGCTAGAACTGTATTATGTGACAGGTGCAAATTGAGTCTTGACATCTAGACTGCCCAATTAATTCACTACTTATTTCTAAGAAAACAACCTCTAAGCTACGTGCTGTGTGTGCTATGAAAAATTGCCAAAACAACCACTCTTGTACCCAATCTCGGTTCCTTTCTTTTATCAAACCTTTAGCAACCGAACACAAACTTACATTAATAAATACTAAACTCTTTTTGAGACATTTAATTACTATACTTGTATCTGTGGATCACATGCGCATTTATTTTTCCTAATGTAATCAAGTAGTAGTACAATCTGATGTGAGCGACCAAGAGGACATGAACTTGCATTGCTTTCCATCATCTTTATAGCGCTCTTAATAATATCTTTGTTTTTTTTTTCCTTGGGTTATTTTTCCATGTTAATTATGCACTCAATCAAGTCATGTGAGTGATAATACAATATCAAAACAGTACATACACAGGTGTTTTAATAATCAGAGCGTATATAGTTTGGTTATGCTTTCACCTTAGAAAATTTAAACTTACGTTTAGAAATGGAGTACGTTAATACATCTTTTCTCTAAATTATACTAGTTAATTCAAGAGATCACTTCTTTAATTATAGCAATACTTCTATGCACGTTCATTTAGTGTACTAGTAGGATTGAACTAGAGATTGCATATAAAATATTGTATATATAGTTATATTTATTATCATGTTGGTTGCAAGTCACGGCTCACACTTTTTTTTATGTTGCCTTTTGAGAACTTTTGCATGTGATGAATTTCATATATTTGAGCCAAGCTACACCAAACTTACATCACAAATATTATCAAATAACCACAATCCAAGATTTCTGTGCTTTATGATTTAGCACAAAAGTATGAGAGAGAGAGAGAGAGAGAGAGAGAGAGAGAGAGAGGAGCCATTAACATAAAATAGAATCATAAGTCTCAATCTTCAACAAAATAACTTTACTTGTAGATTTATGGGCATGGAGTGCAAAGTCCAAGATTCTCAACAAACATTGTTTAGTTTAGTAATGTAGTGCATCACTTTGTAGCACTTGTTGAGTTCATCCTATTAATTACCTCATAGAACTCCCAAAAATTACTCATGGTGTAGAGTCTCGTGGCTTAAGATTACACAAGTAAATGCAAGAAAGCTATACATAATGCAATAAGCTTGAAAATAGCTTGATGTTTACTTTTGATATGTGTCGTACACATGTCTCATACTTAAGATTATATAAGTAAATCACTTATGGTGTAGGTCTCATACTTAAGATTATATAAGTAAATACAAGAAAGCTATATATAATGTAATAAGCTTGAAAATAGCTTGATGTTTACTTTTGATCTGTGTTACACATGTACGGCCATAAAATAGGGTTGGTAACCAAGTATAACGAAAGTGAGTGAAGTTCAAATTTACTTTTTCTAATAATCTAGCACACCGTGTTTCAAAAGATTAAATGAGGACATTATGGATCTAGATGTGTTCTTATTAATGTGATTCATTTCCAAATATTGTAAGCTTAAAACCTAGTATCAACATAAGGGTGTTCAACATGACCTAGTACAATGTTTTCCCATGATTCTATTTATATTAACATCTATTCAACTACACCCACTTTTTTAGGGAACTCTATTTATATTTATGTTACAACAATAAGCTGTCCCCAAAAAGAAGACATGCAGCTACAACATCAAAAGATAGCAATGTATGATAAGTATGCAGGGATTTCACTACTAGATGACATGGTGGATGCTTCATCATCATTATTGGTGCAAGTTTGTTCATTCTTGATGATGGTTTCTTCATTTTCTTGAACATGGTCATGGTTGATGATGTGTCATGGCCACTTCTACCTCTTCCAATGTCTCGTCAACATCTTATCTTGAAAGACACATTTTGATCGAGGAGCCACTTGTATAACATACCACCATTTTGCATTGTTTTTGACCGAGGTGAAACACAACCTAGTAAAAAGAAAAAGAGAAGCACACCAACATTCCTAGTAAAAACAAGAAGAGAAGGTAGTAAAGGACATATGATTTAGACCTTAATTAAATTATTTGCTTCCCTTACATGGTTTGAAAACTAACTCATTCATAATGTTGAGGGAGTACAACAGTGTCTCTTACAATCATTCCAAAATTTTATCTAATTGATTGCAAGGAATCCATATGGATGCTTCTTAAGAGTTGCATGAGCATCTCTACACACTAACTTGAACCATTTGACATCAAAGATAAATAAGTTGAATGTTCTAAATGCAACCTCTAATGATGTTTTCAATAGTTTCACAATAATCACAACAATTATGCTCGTCGTCTACAATATATTGGAATCCCATATACTAGCTCAGCTAACTTCCTCACCACATGCCACCATTAGGATAAGTGTCTATTTTTTTCTTCATCGTAGACTCTCAATCCACTTTCCCATGATCGAACTATTGAGAGTGAAAAATGTATTCATCTTCAAACGCAATGCTTCATTCATCCTTTAGATTCTTCCTTTCCCTTGGGGTACATGAGAGACCATTCAGTCATCTTCCTCATTGCTCTACAAGTGCTCTACAAGGTAGAATCTATTCGAGATAGATATTTGGAGATGTAGACAAAAAGCTCTTATATCAACCAATCCTCTTTTGGCCTTGCTCTTTGTCTCACAAAGCCCTTGAGGGCTTTCATGAACCTTTCAAGGAAAAGAATCCATTGGCTACTACGGACAGTACCATAAGTGCCACTTTATCCACCACGTGCATTACAACATGCAATTTACTAGTAAGTATAGATCAAGAAATGTTATCCTCAATTAACACACTATCTCTATTTATTGCAGTGAGTGTAGTATTTATCTCCTTAAAAGATACTTATCTACAATGAAATTATGCACAAGAGAAATGAGTGCAAAATGAGAAGAATGCAGAGGAGAGGATGAGCTTGAGCTCTTTGCAAGAAAACACGCACATACAAGAGTAGACAAGCATACGAGGTAGTTTTAGTTCATATGCAACTGTGCCAATTCGATGTATAAATTGAAATAGACCACAATATCTAGGAGATAAATTCGGGCATTTTCCTATTGACAAAGTCTGAGAATCTTTAGGAACATTTAAATAAACCAACGCTCCTAGTTCAAAATACCAAATTGAGCGTCCTCTATCAGCCTAGAACCGTGCTCTATTCTGAGCATTCCTGATAGAAACCCGAGCTTCGGTCAGCATTTCTTGCATATCACGCAATAAACCCCTCGATGCATCAAGCTCGATGTCCTTAAGACTGACATCAATAGGTGCCCTGGGTTGATACCCATACATAAGCATGAACGGACTAAAACCAATAGTTGTATATTTAAAACTATTATAAGTAAATTCCATCATTGGAATATATTTTTTCCAATTTGATGCTTTTCTAGAGACATATGCATGAAGAATATCCTCTACAATTTGATTCATATGCTCTGTTTGCCCATTAGACTGCGGATGATCAGAGGAATTCATACTCAAAGTAATTTCCTCGTTGTAAACCATTCGGAATAAAGTAAGAAAACATGGCATTATAACAGCAAAAACCAGGGATTCATCGGTGCCCCAACGTACCCACATCTGCACATGGAATAATCGACGTCTTGAGTTACCCATATCAACATAGAGAGTCATCAGCGTCTCGATGAGTCACATATGTCCATCCGTAAACCATCAGGTTGACTGTATAAATCACCTAAAGTTAGGAACTAGAGAAAGAAATGCCAACAAAGGAAAAATCCAAATTTCCTTAATCCGAACACAACAAGATAAACTCGTTGAACTCTAAAGAAAGAGATTTCCACAAATGAAAATACCGACGAGATTACACTCATCAATACATGCAGGCTATAGATAAAAGAAGTTTATCTAGAGAATGCCCACACTATAACTTCTAGTGAATTTAGAAAATGCGATTGTCTTTGAATGTTGAAGTCAACATGCTAAGTGATGTAAGCAAAGCAACAATCTTGAGCCCAAATTATCCCATAAGATAATATATGTGAGGGATCACTAGCGTCCCATACCACCATGATACCACCCATACATACCTTAACAATTTGAAACTCCCTAGTATGTCGTCTAGGAAAATATGAATAAAATCATGTATAAAAGGAATAAGATGGTCTTATCCCAGACTTTCACATACTAAAATGTGTCTCTATATTCTCGAGACTACATCAAGGAATAACTCTTTAAGAGTATATCATTAGAAAAGAAATTTGAATTATTGGCACCTTTCTAATGATAACTAAACTCAATAAAGTTAGGGTAGAAAAATAACTCACCTAGATACATAAAGAACTAGGTATCCGAGTTGGAATATGTACAAGAGTACAAGAAATATACTCTAAAATTTCGTGCAAAAAACAAAGGCAAATGCTACCTTCAAAGCACATGATATTATCCAAAAGATCAAAAGATCCTTCTAAGACCATGAATAAAAGCATAGAATCTCCTCGAATCCATGAAAACCATAGTTGATCATACAAATCAATGCATACCATCTAATGGTCATTAATCATGCCAAAAGAAGCATTAAAATTGGTGGCCACTCATCAATCCAGAGTATATGAACGTGGTGTCGTTCAAGTAAAACTCCAAAAGTAAGCAAGTGAAACACATGTGTGTAACACTCATTAAAAAACCCCTAGAGACAAGTGATCTAGGCAGAACCTGATGAGTCCATATAAAACTTGGAAAACATCCAATAAAATCCACCAAAACAAACCAATCAATTGACCCATGATAGAATTTATCTTAGGCTTAGAAAATTAAGCATAGACCACACTTAAACAAGTGCAAAATAAATTATCATGTACAAGTGTCAAAGGTGAGACACACTTTGAACTTAGATTACAGCCATTAAAAGTATGGAACATGTCCAAAAAGAAAAGCTAAAGAATGGCAAAAAATCATGAAAACATCATTTAGAATTAATCCAAACAAAAATATCTACTAATACGAGGTATAATCGTATTAATAATATGCAAATAACCCACATCTATCTAATGTCAGCACGAGAAAATGTACTTCAACATTAAATAACCCTAGAAAATATTAAATTCTTGAGAAAAAGAATTATCATGATTTTTTTCTAATTTTTCCTAATTTTATAGGGCCTCAAAATACGATAATTTTGAATTCCACCAAACCTATCTTATGGCATTCCAAACCTATATTTTTCCAAAAAAATTCTAGCAAATAAATTTGCTAAAATACCATTGATATTTTAAAAATACCAATTTTTAAGATTTCTAAAAATAATTTCTAGACAATTTCTAATTTTTCCTAAGAATCCCATTGTTCACGAAATTTCCAATTCCGCCTAACAATTCTCAAATCCAATGAAAATTTATAATTTTTATGGATTTTCTAAATTTTTATGTCAAAAATTATATTTTTAAAGGAATTTGAATGGTCACGAGCGACAGACACACCACATTCAAACACCAACCCCACATTTTCTTGAAATTTAAAATAACCTTTGTCTAATTTTTCACTAATTTTCAAGATTTTTTTGAAAATTTTAATTTACCCCGAATGCATTTAGAATACGAACGGTCAAAAATTTTTGGAATCCCAACAGTTTTTCCGGAATACGGAAAGCCAAAAGTTTCAGGAAAATAAAAAGACAAAAAAAATCGGAATGTGAAAGGTCAAAAGTTTCCGAAATATAGATGGTCAAAAGATTTCCCGAAATTCGGAAAGCCAAAAGGTTTCGAGAAAGCGGGAAGCCAAAAGGTTTCCCAGAAGATGAAAAGCCAAAAGGCACCAAGAAAAAAATTCCAAAAATATTTTGAGATTTTTTTCCCTCAGATTTTAATTTTTCTCTAATTTTTAAGCTTTTTTTAAAATGCCTTTTTGGAATTAAAAAAAAACTTTTGTTTTATATACGTTTTAAAGTTTTTTTTAAAAAAACTTTTTTAACTAAGGTTTTTTAAAACCTTATAAAACTGATTTTTTTTGGGAGGGGGGTGGCGATTTTTGCCAGCTGCCTACAGCGATCCCCCCCCTTCTCCCCCCCCTCCCCACCCCTCCCCCCCCCCCCCCCCCCCCCCTCGGCGTGCGCCAAAACTGAGAGAGAGGGAGTATCAACTCTCCTCTCCATCTCCATCTCCACTCCTTCTCTCCTCCTCCATCTTCTCCACTCAATTCCCCCTCCTTCTCTCTCTGTTAACAAAGAGCTTAACTTTAATCTTTTGATTAAAGTTTTTAATTAAACCTTTACTTAATCATAATTAATATTAATTATGATTAATGTTTAATTTAAAAAATCCCTTTTAAGAGAAATTCACACATGCGGGAGGAAAATAGACGAGAAAAATCAAATTTGAGAGGTCGAGAGGGTCCTACGCACCTGGGAGAGCATTTCATGCATCAACATGCTGCCCCTTACTGCATTTCAGTAAAAAATCAGAAGAAATTTGATCGTATGTCCGTGGAAAAACTCGCAAAAA
Source organism: Cibotium barometz (assembly GCF_041138505.1). Taxonomy (NCBI): domain Eukaryota; kingdom Viridiplantae; phylum Streptophyta; class Polypodiopsida; order Cyatheales; family Cibotiaceae; genus Cibotium; species Cibotium barometz. Next base: position 846,715 of record NC_141079.1, read on the forward strand.
TGTATTAAAAATACATTTTTAACCATAAAAATGCTCAAAAAAATTTTAAAAAATTAGGAACAAATTCCTAAAAATTTTAGAAATTTAGAAAATCCATTCTATAAAAAATATCCACAATAAAATATGTGGTATTTTTGTAAAAATTTCCATTAATGCTTATTTTAAACAATAAAAAATAGAAAAAAATAGCATTAAACTCACGGAATTCCCCTGCAACGTTGATTCGTCCATTGAATAGTAGAGTAACACGCGTTTGAATCACCATATCGACAATCCACATGCAAATCATCAACACAAATCAATAAAATAATATTTTTATTGGTAAATATTAAAATTTACTTCAAAAAAATGTCAAAAATTCCAATAAGAAAGAAAATCACAACAATTAACTAGAGATTGCTCTGATACCACTGTTAAAACCCTAAGATCTCTGTAGATAATTGTTATGTGCATAAACATGCATAAATCAGGCATAAACTCAACCACCCCCGACCACCCCCGAGCCTAAGGTATGCACACATGAATTATAAATGAAATACATCATACCTCTACCTTGATGTCCCATACCATCAAGAGGTATAATGCCATTCCAATAGCATTTAGCTATAGTGTGAAAAGGTAAGTGAGTAGATATGATCCTCTACACAAGAGAGCATAACATAGCCTTGGCCTCACAAGCCCAAGCCTCCAAGTTTCCCTTGAGTGTGCCCCATGCCCCTATTATATAGGAGGGCCCTCAAGTGACTCTTGACTCTCCATTTCCCATGTGTGACACTTGGATGCCTCACCCTAACCTTAACCCTTAAGGTTAGTCCTAACCCATGCTCCACTTGTTCCCATGCTCCCATGCTCACAAGCCTAATGTGGATTAGCCTCCTTGTATATGCACACATAATGTGCATATAACACCATGGCCATCCCAAAATGACCTTGAGGCCTTAGGGTCATGCAAGAATGGCCCTTGGGCCATTCTTCCAGTTGTTGTGCATGAAAAGAATTGCCCTAGAGCCATTTTTGAATGCCCAATGTCCATCCCAAAATGACCTTGAGGCCTTGGGGTCGTGCAAGAATGGCCCTTTGGTCATTCTACCACATAATGGGTAGGAAAAGAATGGCCCTATGGCCATTCTTGGATGACCTGATATCCATCCCAAAATGACCTTGAGGCCTTGGGATCATACAAGAATGGACCTATGGCCATCCTTCCACCTGTTGTGCATGAAAAGAGGCCATCCTTGGATGTCCCATGGCCAATTCAAAATGACCTTGAGGCCTTGGGGTCATGCAAGAATGGCCTTTGGGGTCATTCTTCCACCCATTGTGCATGAAAAGAATGGCCCTAGGGCCATTCTTGGATGTCCCATGGCCATCACAAAAATGACCTTGAGGCCTTGGGGTCATGCAAGAATGGCCCTAGGGCCATTCTTCCTCATGTTGTGCATGGCCTCAAGATCGTATTGGAATGTCATTCTAGCCTTGGTGCCACACCCAACTTTCTTGCATGCTCTTGGGCACCCCAGAATGTCCCTAAGGCCATTCTATTCTTACACAAGGTGCAAGAATGGCCCTAGGGCCATTCTTTCATGGCAACTAAGGCCATTGTTTTGATATAAGGGCCTTAAAAAGCACCCTCTGAGTTTCCCTAGGGCATGCAAGAATTTCCCGTGGGCCATTCTTGCATGATCCTAGGGCTATTCTCTAAGTCTAAGGCCATTCTTGCATCCTCTTTTGGTCTTAAAGTTGTGGTTGGAATGGCCATGGGGCATCCAAGAATGGCCATTCTAGGGCCATTCTAGCATGGGCTTGGTGGATCACCCAACTTTCTTTCATGTAAGAGTGGCCTTTAGGGGCCATCCTTGCATGGCAAAATAAAGCCCTTGTTTTGCCTTAAAGGCCTCAAAGAACATGTAAGAGTGGCCCTGGGGAATCCTTGAATGGCCCCATGGCCATTCTTGCATGACCCGATGGCCTCAAGGTCATATTTGAGATGGCCATGGGGCATCCAAGAATGGCCCTAGGGCAGTTCTTTTCATGCCCAGGAGGTGTAAGAAACGGCCACTACTTGCCTTACATGCCTCAAACAACATGCAAAAGTGGCGTGGGGCATCCTAGAATGGCCTCAGGTGCAAGAATGGTCCTAGGGCCATTCTTTCATGGCAAATAAGGCCTGAAAGAGTATTCAAGAGTGGCATGAAAGAATGGCCATTCTTGTCATGCATAATAAGTGCAAGAATGGTCCATGGGCCATTCGTTTCTTGCACCACAAGTCGAAGAATTATCCCAAGGCCATTCTTGCATGACCTAAGGACCATTATCTAAGGCCATTATTGCATCCTCTTTCAATCTTAAGGTTGTGTTGGAATGGCCATGGGGCAACAAGAATGGCCCTAGGGCCATTCTTTTCATGCACAATAAGTGTAAGAATGGTCCATTCTTGATGCTCTTGGGCATGTGAGAATGGCCCAAAGGACATTCGAGAATGGGCTTGATGGATCACCCAACTTTCTTGCATGCTCCTATGCATAATAGGTAAATTCGCATCTCTCCACGTATAGATGAGCATAGAGTGGCCTCAGGGAAAATTTATGCTCCGTATATTGATGAGAAGAAAGATATTCTCTTCTTTAATGGCATAGATCCAATTTATACCTTTGTTAACATTTTATATTGGCTTTAAGACATGCTTTTCTACTTTTTTGTGTTCGATGAAGATTGGCATCTACTCCCCTTGTACCTTGTTGGATATTAGAATGTACAACACGTGCCTATCTAGTCTCCCTTGTGTCGACTAATGGTGCAAAGTAAACTCGTACAATGCACAAGCTAGTATAGAATAGTTATAGCATGGGTTTCTAATTTCACTTATATTGCTTGTGCTTGGTAAAAACCTAGAAAATCAAGCATACCTCCCTATACCATGTGTTGCGCGATATGTGAGAGAGTGTGATCCTCTTGGAACATCCATTTTTCATATTCCAATTGATGAAATGTTTGAAATTAATAATGTAATCTTTATGGTCCATTCTTCAACCATACAAGAAGCAGGTCTTGGACTTTTTTTATCCTCTTCTCTTCCAAGAGGTGTGACTATTCTTCATTATGGTGGAGATAAGTACAATCTCCATGATTGGAAGGGGTTGTGCAAGTTGAATCCAAGAGCTTTGAAGTAGTCATTTGAAGAGGATCTCAAGGTAGATAGTCCAGAGGATAGGGTGTACATCGTTGGGTGATGTAGAGTATGGAAATGTAGTAGGATACATAAATAGTTATTAAGGCATAAATACGAGACCAAATGTATATTTTAATCTTCACCCAGAATTACCCCCTTCAGATAAGAACGTCAATTCAACAGAGTATGGCTACATATGTGTGGAAGCCTTATGCAATATTCATGCTGGTGAGAGTTGTTAGCTAATTATAGCTTTCTTTGATTCTATGTACATTCTTGATGATTGACGATGACGACAGAAATATTAATCGTTTTCATCGTCACATTTAATTATTTTTTCAAGTTAATCTCTTTTATAGTTTTAGTGTAAAGGTCGTGATTGTTGTACATAGTCTATTCGTGTAATTGTCGTGCATGGAAAGAATGGCCCTATGCCATTCTTGAATGTCCCAAGCCACTCCAACATGGCCTTGAGGCTAACTAAGAATGGTTAAGGACCATTCTTTGATGCCTCGTGATGACAACTCTAGCATGGCCTTGGAGTGAAGCAAGAATGGCCTAGGGCCATTCTTTCTCCTCTTGTTCATGTGAGAATGACTCCAAGACTATTATTAGATGCACCAAGGCCATTTCAATATGACCTTTAGGTTATTAGGGTACGTAAGAATGGCCCTAGGACCATCATTGCAATTGTTGTGCGGAGAAGAAAGAACCTAGGGCCATTCTTAGATGCCCAAGGTCACTCCAACATGGACTTGAATTAGAGCATGCAAGAATCTCCTAGGGCCATTCTTAGATGCCCAAGGTCACTCCAACATGGGCTTGCATTAGAGCATGCAAGAATCTCCCTAGTGCCATTCCTATTCCTATTTGTGCATTAGAAGAATAGCCCTAGAGGTCGTGTTGGAATGGCCTTGGGGCATCATAGAATAGACCTTGTGAATGAGAATAATGGTCTATTCTTGGAATGGTTATGCATGAAAAGAATGGCCCTAGGGCCATTCTTTCTCTTCTTGTTTATGTGAGCACCAGTCTATGGGCTATTCTTAGATGACCTAGGGCCATTCTAACGTGACCTTGAGGCCATTAGAGCATGTAAGAATGGCCCTAGGACCATTCTTACAATTGTTGTGCATGAGAAGAATGGCCGTAGGGCCATTTTTTGATGCCCAAGGCCACTCTAACATGGTAATCATGCCATTAGAGCATGCAAGGATGGCCTTAGGGTCATGCAAGAATGGCCCTAGGGCCATTCGTAATGCTATTGTGCATGGAAAGAATGCCCCTAGAGCAAGGTTATCATAGTTTAAATTTTGTGCAAGTTGGAGAAGTAAATTGGCTACCATGTCTTTTTGTTTGAGAACTATTTACTTGTAGTTAAGTTTTGTGCAAGTTGGAGAATTAAATTGGCTACCACATCTTTTTGTTTGAGAACTGTTTACTTGCAGTTAAGTTTTGTGGCTCCTTTTAGTTTGTTGAGGTTTTCATGATTAACTGGATGCTACCAAGTCGTTGCAAAGTTCTAATGCAGTAGAATTGAAGCCATTCTGCTACGGCAACAAATATATCAAAAGTTCTATCTAGGAGCTTTATTACTTTTAAGTAGATATATATTTCCTTGAGAAAATATTTGCTTAAAAAAGAGCATATTTGTTTACTATGTATATGGGTACACCATTGTCTAGGCCATATCATGCTTAAAAATGTTATCATTAGAGTTATTTTGTGCAGGAGCCTCTTATGATCCGTATGAAATAACTATAACATCAACATCGCGGGGATACTAGCATGAATGAAATTTCCATTGAAGTTGTGGAGGAGTCAATTCCACTTGAGAAGGAGATTTGTTCAACACAAAACATATCTAAGAGAGCAATGCTGACTATGGTATTGGATTTAAATGGATTACTCTTGAAGCGTTGCTTCCAGCCATGTTCTCTACACCAATCCATTATGTATGCTCCAAATAGATACCTTATACTTTGTCCAAGGTGTATATTATTTTTGCAGAATGTTTTAGAAAAATTCAATGTTGGTATCTGGTCAACTGCAACACATGAGAATGTTCTCCAGATGGTGAGAGCTTTGCAAGAGAAAGCTGGGAGAACACTTCCTTTCTTTGCTATTTGAAGTCAGAATGCATGTTATAGTTTTGAGAGGAGAAAAGTGTTCAGGCCGAATAACCCAAGTGTTGAGGCAATGTTTAAACCACTTACAAGAATGTCAAAAGCCTTTCAATGTGATCCAGGGAGGAAAATACTTATTGATGACTCTCCATATAAATCTTGTGTTTCTCCCTCTAATAAATACATCTTTTCAAACAAGTTTGATTTAGATAAGGAAGATGACAATGTTCTCATGGGAGAGCTACTACCATACTTAATGCTTCTTAATGATGCAGAAGATATACGTATTGTCATTGAAAATAATCGATATGGTCAACTCCCAGTATCGAATGGCCATGATTTATATAACCTTGTTGGTGATGTTATTGATAAATGGCAAGAGTATAATGTGATTTGGTCACAAACAAGGTTCAACACTGGTAAACTTCCTCTTGCAAGTCAATTACAAGACTCTTCTAAGGTGAAGGACACAGGTGGAAAGAGAGGTGATAAAGGAGAATCGATTATTATAAGAAGCATGCAAAGCCTTAGTGGTAGCTTGTCTCACATCATGGGAGATGAGATAAAGGATATTCTAATCAAAGAAGGTCCTCAAATTTCAAGCATGAAGCCATCAAAATTGATTTCTCTGGCTAAAAGATTGGGTTGCAAAGGAGGGAGTAACTTGAGGTCTCAGTCGGCAAAGGCATTTATCAATAAATTGCTAAACGATCATGGTCCTCTAAATACCAGTAGAGCAAAGGTATTATCCTATCTAGAATTTCTCACTATATTATATATATATTCAGAAACTGTGTACTATAACATTCTAACTTTCATCATGACCTTTTATGTGCAAGTTTTTCTAGGTTGTAGAATTTCCAAAAGATCTATTCATGTAATGCAATGGATCAAGAACTTTAAATCAAGATATAACTTGGAAGTTTACAAATATTCACAATGATGTACATGTTTATTCTCTTGATGAATCTATTCAAGTTTTGTGGAGATATCTCTATTCTCTTGATGTACATGTTTATTCTCTTTATTTAAGTTTTGATTGATTATTAAGTTTTTAAATTAGTCTTTAGGGTCTTGAACTTTGTTGCATTTTTTCTACTATTAGCCTATAGTGGGAGTGCATCCGATTCTAAGGAGGCTCCTTTATTGCAATTTTTCTCATATTTTGTCAGACAATTTCGTCGTCGGAGTGCACCCTACTTCTTCGTTAGAGTGAACCCTCTTGAGGCTTGTTCATAGGTGTGTTCACAACATAAAGTTATATACCATAATGTACCTAACAACCATTCTACAATCTATTATTTAGTATGTTTGTTGCTTGCAAATGAGGATCAATACCAATACCAAGATGCAACAAAAAACAATACTTAGGGCTCTTGAAAAGAGTTCCACTTTGTAGATGAATGTGGGAGAGGGTTTGATAATAATCCCACATGGGGACTTATGGGAGTCCTAGAATTTTTGTATAAAAGGTGGCTCATTTGAGAGCTTTACACACTTTTGGGCTTAGTTCATGCAAGAGCTCCTTTGAGAGACCTACTCTCCCTCTTCTCCATAGAGGTGAAGACTCTTCTCTCACCCCATCTACATCATTGTATGAGGTTAATCTCTTCATTGAATCATTAGCAATGTCATGAGTCTTTCTCATCCTCTTCTCTAATCATTTTACTCTTATGCATGCTTTTAGTATTTCATTTTTTGAGTACATGGATTGATTTGAAGCTTTCATGGAAGCTTGATGCTTGAATGTGTGCATGCTTATAGGAAGATAGGAGTGGAGTGAGGTCTTTCTCTTTGCTTGAGTGCATAGTGATTGTATTCCTCTTGCTTGTGTTTGTGAATGAATGGGTGTGAAGGAATGAGGACAAGTTGAGCTTGTGTGTATGGTTAGTCTAGTGTCAAGTGATGGTAGCCATGAGCATTCTCTCCATTTGTGGATAAGCTCTTGTGCACCGGTACGGGTCGAATCCCTAGCTCCGAAAGGGATGCAAATCCCATTGGAGTGAGCTATACTTGGATCGTACTCCTCTTACTACAAGAGAGAGGGTTTTCCGTCTCTCCATTGGCGCCGCTGCCGGGGAGAAGACTCAAAACCGGTTGAGAAGCTTGCATTACTACCATTATTTCTTTTTATTTTGAGGTTTAGGGCATTGAGTGTGTGATCTCAAGGGTGCCTTGTGTGTTTTCATTTTTTTTTATGAGAAGCAAGAAAAAAAAATTTAAACCCCATTGCGGTAGAGAAATCCCGCCATTATTCAGATTTAAGTACTTTCAGTTTTTTCATCTTTGACAAGGTTTGCGAGAAGTTGGTAGGAAGTAGTGAAACTACTGTTTTTCCTTTATCGTTTTGTTGTTTTGTAGTTTTGTGGGGAGGCGTCGCAGCAAAGAAAAATAAATAGATATATATATATATATCTATTTATACACATATATATACATGGGAGTTGCTGTGGGCGGCCAGTTGGAGTGGGCGGCCGGTTTATAGCAAGGAGGTAGATCTTTGGAGGCGGCTTTATATATATATATATATATATATATATATATATATATATATATATATATATATATTTATATTCATTGGAGAGGCCAAGGCTTTGGGCCGCCGGCTTTAGGGCAACCGCAAGGAAACAAGCTGGCCACAAGCAAAAAAAAAAAAAAAGAAGAAGAAACAAGGCGGGTGGGAAGGCGTCGGCAGAGGCGTGCAGCAGACGGCCTTTAAAAAAGAAAAAAAAAACCCATTATATATATATATATATAATCGTTTTTTTTTTTTTTGTTTTGTTTACGTTGACGTGGCGGGGCTGACAGTAGAAGGCTGCTGGAGGCGTTGATGGGCGGCCGGCAGAAAGTGGCGGGTCTCAGTAGAAGGTCTCAGTAGAAGGCTGCTGGAGGCGTTGCTGGTGGGCGGCCGGCAGAAAGCGCACTGAGTAGAGAAGGAGAGGCCGGTGCGAAGTTAAAATATTTAAAAAAAAAAAAAACACACAACTGGAGTCTGTTGGCTGACTGGTTCGAAAGCTGTGTGGTAGGAGGCCGGCGAAGAGGGCCTGGTGTGGCGCAGTGTTGACGGCAGCAGCTGCAGCAGCTGGAGAGCGGAGACGGTGTTGAAGTGGGGCTAGTGAACAGAAGCAAAAAACGAGGAGGTGGGTCAGGCACTGCAGAGGCGGCTGTGGAAGGCGTGTGGAGCAGTGCGAAGGAGAAGCTGACGGACTTTAGAGGCTCTGTGGTGGGCGGCCAGCTGGCGGTGGCTGGCGACTCAGAAGAAGAAGGCGTCGAAGCAATAGCAGTTGAAGGCGTCCGACTGCAGCTGTGCGAAGGCGTCGAGCACTGCAGCGATAAAGAAGTGGCAGAAAAGGAAGAGAAGCACGTGGACGCATTGAACGCGAGCGGTGCGGGTGCGGGTGCGGCAGCGACGAATCCGGAGAAGATAACGCAGGTTAGTATTTTCTGATTTTTTGTTTTTTTTATATTTTTTTTGTTATTTTGCTTTTATTTTTTAAATAAAAAAAAACTATAATATATTAAATTAAAAAAAAACATTAAGTTCAAAAAAAAAAACCATAAAACATTAAATACCAAAAAAAAGGAAAGGGAGATTTTTTTTTATTTTTTATTTTTAAAAAAAAGATTTAAAAAAAAAAAAGGAGAAAAGAGATTAAAAAAGAAAAAAAAAGAAAGAAGAAAAAAAAATTTTTAAATTTAAAAAGAAAAAAAGAGATTTTGAAAAAAAAGAAAAAAAAAATAGTGGAAAATCTTAAAAAAAAAAAATAGAGAGAAGAAAGAAAGAAAAAAATTAAAAAAAAAATTAAAAAAAATAATAATTCTTTTTATTTGTTTTTAGGAGTCCATAGTGTGTGCATATTTTTTATTTTTTCATTTCTGTAATTTTTAGCATAATTAGAGTAATTTGCATTGTTTTAAATTTTTGTAATATATATTAAAAAAAAAAAAAACAAAACAAAACAAAACAAAAACCAAAAACCAAATCCAAAACAAAAACCAAAAACCAAAAACCAAAACCAAAACAAAAACAAAAACAAACAAACAAAAACAAAACAAAAGGGAAAAAAAGAAAAAAAGAAAAAAAAACAATTTTTATATTTTGAAATCATCATTCATCATTTAAAATTTTGCATAAGCTAAGTAGCTTGCATTTTTTTATTTTGGTAATTGCATGCATAATTAGTAGATTTATAATTTTTTATTTTTTGCACGAAATTTATTCATTTTATTTAAAAAAAAAAAAAACAAACAAACAAACAAACAAACAAAAAAAAAAAAACAAAAAAACAAAAGGAAGGAAACAAACAAAAGAAAAGTTTTGATTTTTTAGGAGTCTATTATTTTTTGCATATTTTGTAGTTCTTCATATTTTTAATTTTTTTTGCATAATTAGTGTAACCTGCATTTTTTTTCATTTTTGTAACTTTGTGCATAGTTAGTATTTTTTTAGTATGATTCATAATTTTGTGTAAATAAAAAGAGAAAAAAATAAAAATCATAAAATCATATAAAAAATAATAATAATAATAAAAACAATAAAAAAATTAGGTTAGATAAGTACACCATACATATTCTTTTAAGTTGCCGTTAGTGATTAGGTAGGGAAAAATATATATATATATATATATATATATATATTTTTATCAAAAACAAAAACCAAAAACCAAAACCAAAACAAAAACAAAAACCAAAAACCAAAACCAAAACAAAAACAAAAACACATAAAAACCCAAAAAACCAAAACAAAATTTGACCTTATGCACTTACGGTCAGGACGTCTTGTAGAATCTGCCATAGGGCCTAGGGCACCTTCTAGAGTGCCTACTCAGGAAAGTGGGACCCAATCGATAGGAAACTTGGCAGATATTGCTGAAACCCTTTCTGAATCCCAATCCGATACCCTTTCCTCTAGAACAACTAGTTCATTGTCCATGGACAATCTAGGGCCATCCACTAGTTATCCTGTAGCCCAAAATAGGACACCCTCAAGATCCTTTAATCCATTTGAGGCTGACACCATGGGGTTAACATTCAATGTAAGACTCCAATATGTCTACACAAATGCTCAAGGAGCTGAGATCTTTAGGGATCCACAACAACGGTATCTTGTTAAGATAGCCGACATATTCTCAGAACTTGATAGAGCACCTCTAGTCAATGACCAGGGTAACATGTACATGGGTGGAGATGGTGTTCGCTATGAAGTCACCTACCACCCCGAAAAGGTAGACAAATTAGGGGAGCTCTCTAAAACAGAGTTTTTAGACATATCACAACTTTCCAGAGTAAGGGAGTCTAAAGATGACTGGCTCATCGAGCCGGACATGCCTGGACCATCCAATGCCCAATCCTCAAAGCCATCCATAGATGATTTGCTTCTGGTAAATCTCAATTTGGACAAGGATAGGAAAGGCAAGTGTAAAATGGATCAGGGGACTGAAAGCCAATGGGAGTTTGTACGACAAATTCCTGTGACTAAGGTCTTACAGGATGACCCACTTCAAGAGGTCTATAAAGATTCGTTAGAGGGATATTATGCCACAACTAAATCGCCAGAGCTGGATCTTCCTCTAGCTTATGTAGTGGTAGTTGAGAAGTGTGCAGGACACATGAACAGAATAGTTGATAAATGGGCCAATGAATACCGAACGTTAGATTGGAAAGAGATTAGGGAACTCACGTGGAAGGGACAACCATTATTTATGGAAGTGTTCTCAACACATACAGCCAAACCAGGAGAGACAGCCTTTCTTGGAGAAACTGTTGCTCCTCCCCTACGAGAGTTCACTAGAGAGGGACCTTCAACATCTAGGTGGACCACAGCTAGTAGTCCAACTCTAGCACCACGATATCGTCCTACACCAAATGTGCGACCACAGGTCACACCACCACAACAACATCTTTCCCACTATGACAATCGGATGAGAGGGGAGCCAACTCGGCCTCCTATAAGTGCACCTCCTGAAATGAGGGTGACAAGATCTTTAGAGGGGTTTGGTGAGGCTGGTAATAGGGCACCCACACCAATTTTGGAAACATGTGGACCATCTTTCCAAAGAGAGGAACAATTCCCACTAAGAGTAAGAGGCCGTAGGCCCTACGACGAGTATTCACGACAAGTACGGCCATCAACTCTTCAGAAATTGGTAAAGAAATATGAAGGGTCGGGAGATCCATATGATCATGTAGCAGCTTTTAGGCAAGCAGTTCGAGCTGAGCAAGTTGCTGATAAGCATACTCAAATAGAAGGGTTTGGACTCACTCTTGAAGGAAAAGCCCTTGCTTGGTTTCAGGCATTAGAGGCTTCAGACAAAACTTCTTTACGAGTTTTGGAAGAGAGATTCATTGCTGCTTTTTCCTTGATGGGAATTCAACATGACACGGTAGCACACATCTACTCTTTCAAGCAAGGCGAGAATGAGAGTGTTAGAGACTGTGTAAATAGAATGAAGCAGTACATTAACCGATGCCCAGAAGATGAGAAGCCCGCCCAAAGTCGATTAATTTCTCTCTTCTTAAAAGGCCTCAAAAATTCAACACTGCATACACATCTCTATGCAAAGAAACATACAAGTTTCAATGAGTGTTGCCATGATGCTATGGATTTCACCGATAACTTCAAGTTCCAGGATGGTTCTGGCCCTGAGGTTAAACCTAAAAATCAGTGGGGTGAAGATCAAAGTTCAGGGTCTAGCGCACTATTAAATCCAGACCAAATAGCCAACCTAGTGCTAAGGAGATTAGGACAAACCTATCGTCCACCCATGCAGCCACAACAACAGCAGCAAAGAATGAGGAGTGTACTTCCTACAGGTCCTCATCTTTGTGGAGCATGTGGCGGTGACCATAAAACAGAGGACTGTAATACCTTTTCTCCTTTAGTCTCAAACCAACCCACAAAGAAGTGGTGCCAAGCCTGTGCTTGGAACTTTACTCATACCACCCAGGATTGTACTCGCATTGCGAGAATGAGACAGGAACGTGAGCAGCCGAGGGGTGGAGTGGCTCCACAAATGTATCAACAATATACAAATTTTGAACGTAAGCCACCGATGACCCAAGAACAAGCACGACCCGTTCTTGGTGCTCAACCTCCTGCTCCAGGGACTGCCCCTGTAAGGATTGTCGACTATGACAATCCAAATGTGTGTAGAGACTTGGTAAACCCAGGATATGTGGAGGAAGAATATGTATCATATTCATCCAAAGAAAATATCTTTGAAAGTCCCGCATACCCAAACCAAGCACTGGTGGAGATTCAACCAGGGGAACAAAACTCTTTAATGTTGCTAGGCGGCTACCAACCTAGGACTCCCGGCCCCTCAGGTCAATGGCAGCCAAGGAAAGTAGAGGCCAAACCAATGGGCCCCTGTTATGAGTGTGGAGAACCTCATTGGGCTCGTGATTGTCCACATCGCTCAAGGCAAGCATCTAAGTCCAATACAACAGTGCAACAGTTTCCACCAATAGAAAGATATTGTCTGGGGTGTTGTGTCGAACACTTCCCGAAGGATTGTCTGTTGAAACCACATGAGGAGGGCAACTCTCAACCAAAGGTTTCACTTAACCTTGTAGGGGCAATTCCATCACCACCTTCATCTGAGAATGAGGATGTCGTGCCACTTAGAGTCATGACTCGATCACAAACACGAAACGCTGAAATACAAACTGATGAGACACCTCGAACTAGGGATGCAAAGACAAATCCAGTGGACAAGACCCTACAGTCCAGTAGAAAAAAGACCACTAGGAGGAAGAAGAACCGAAACAAGCAAACTAAAAGTGCATCCACTTCTAGTTCTCAGGAGAACTCTAAACAAAACATGAGGATTAAAACTTTTACATCCCAAGAAGTGCGTGAGGAACCTCAAACTGAGCCAAGTGCTAAACAAAATGAGGCTAGTACGACTGAGGATAGCTCTGGGGGTTCTGTTTTTGTGGATAAAGTGAATGAGACTCTAGAGGCCATCATTGATGCTCATAGAAGTCGCATTGCAGCCTTATCAGAGCTACCCAAGAAGCTTCAAGAATACCCAAACCCTCGTGAAGAGAAGATCAATTTAGCTGTACATCAGCAAATCATTAGGGAAGCTCAGTCGATACTTGAGGGACCACCACCACCTATTCCTCGGGGCCCAACCTCTCTTAAGCCAACATTAGAAACTATACCGGAAGTGTCATCAAGTAGGGAAATGAAAAGTGAGTTCATTTCACAAGCTCAAAGCGAAAGATCGACACCAATTGACACTCCATTGAAGGAAGAAAGTCTACCATCACCTAGCCTTGTCTTCCCATGCAATGATGAAATTATTGATGCTAATGAGGACATGGCAAATGACATGTGGGCCGCTGTAAATGAGAAAATAAATGAAAACATGTCTTCTGTTAGTTCGCCTCCATTCTCTGAGGTGGATTTTACCAGAGATTCGGAAAACAATTTTGGACGCCCAAGCATCCGGGAGGAAGGTCAAACAATGGTTTCTCCTAGAAGTAAGCATACAATGAAAACCTTACCATCCTATCTGGGAGAATATGAGAACTGTTCTCAAACCTTGAGGATACCCTCCATGCATAAAAGGTTGACTAAGGAGAAAGATATGAGTATGGTGCAAGCTATTTTGTCAGCACCAGTGGCTTGTACCTTACCTTTGCTTGAATTGATAAAGCTTAAACCTGAGTTGTGGAATGATATTGCCACATGTTTGTCAGAGCAGGTATTGCTACAAAAGGGTCACCATGAGTGTACTATACACCCTGAGACAAAGCATGTAATGCCAGTTCCTATCAACAAAGTAGGAAAATTTTGTGAAGACGATCAGGGAAATGCTACCCTCCCATTGGAAGTGCGAAAAGTATCTTCAACTGCAATACTTGATAGTGGCGCAGGAGTGGGCATTGTGACAAGGTCCATTTGGGAGAAATGGGGCAAACCAGCTATTAGGAGTACAAGGATGCGCTTGCAGCTAGCAGATGGAAGCTTAGAACATCCCCTTGGGTTGCTTGAGAACATATTGGTCACCACATGTGGGATTGAATATGAGCATACCTTTGCAGTGGTGGATTTTGGAAAGCATCCAAACTATGAAGTGATATTGGGTAGACCATTCATGCGACAATTTCAAATGATTCAAGATTGGGGATACAACTATTTGTACCTCAGACATGATTCTGTCATCACAAGGGTCAACCTAACGAATCACTCATATCGGGATGTAACAAGGTCTCCAATAGATGAGTTTGATTCTGCATCATCCGAGGGCTCAAGAGTTACAGTGTCCGATGGGCGAGAAGATCTATGGATGTGTGGAGCCTCATGTAGGGATTTCAACACTGAGAGACTTAAGGGTAATCGAAGTGTATCTGACGAGGCATACATTCCACAACCCTTCCCTGAGCATTTAATTGATCCATTAGAATGGAGTCATGTCCTTGCAACATTATCGACATGTGCTTTACCAAAACCAATTCAATTCTGTGACTCTGATGGATATGATATTATTCCTATAAGAATGGTACAACCACGTGCCCTTCTGGATGATTGGTACTATAGGGATACATCCACAACAGCTATGCATGTCGAAGAAGTCTCAGTAGAGGACTTGACACTCGAGTCTGCCAATGATGCTGATAAGGAAGATGGCTGGGGATCTGATTTCGATAATGAAGATACAATCCCTGAGGAAGAGTTAGGAGAGGCACGCCTACTATTGAGAGGAAGGGAGATTCAGGTAGAAATCCCTCGAAGCCGACCTAAACGTAAATGCTGTAAGAGCCATAAGAGAATCAGTAGACAAGATGAGCGTGAACAACGTGAGAGACTACAAAAAGAAAAGGAGGAGTCTAAGAGTGAAAACTCTCGACCACCACCTCACTTCTCAGGAAAGAACGGATATCTATACTATGTCCAAGCACAAGATAGTATCAAAAACCAAGTCAAAAGATCAGAGGGATTCCAAGCAAGGGAAAAGCTAACAACTGTTAGCAAAAATCGTAAAAGAACAAAGAAACAAAAACCAAAACTCAAATCCAACACCGATTCAAAAAAGAGTGTGGGAAGTGCAAAGATAACGGTTAAACAAAAAAATCCGATGCAAGATGGCAAGGGAGAACTCAAAACCGCATGGTCTTCCATGAGTGGAGACTCAAGTGAACAAGAACAAGGTCTAAATGTTCCTCCCAATTTCACACAGTACACTCTTCAAGATCGGAAGATTGTTCTTCAACAGCCCATGCGACAAAAACCAAGCATGCCAGGGATTTCATACGATGGTCCTGAAGATGCAAAAAAGATTGATATTGCTAAGCCAGGAGAAGAACCTCGCTATGTGTGGATTGCCACAGACTTGTCCTTAGATGAGGAGAAGTTATTAATACAAACAATAAAGGAGTATCGTGATGTTTTTGCTTGGAGTTATAAAGACCTCAAAGGAGTTGATCCAAGCATATGTCAGCATACCATTCCATTGCGAGAGGATGCAAAACCCTCCAAGCAACGTCCTTATACCTACAATGAAAATTTTGCACGGAAGATAAAGGAGGAAATAGACAAGCTCTTAGAGGCTGAATTTATCTATGAGATTGAACACACTGAATGGGTCTCCCCTATTGTAGTGGTGCCCAAGAAAAATGGAAAACTTCGAGTATGTGTCAACCTCAAGAAGGTAAATGCAGCTACTGTGCGTGATCATTACCCACTTCCAATCACGGATCATGTTCTGGAACGAGTTGCAGGGAAAAAGGCATATAGTTTCTTGGATGGATTCTCCGGGTACAATCAAGTGTCAATTGATCCAAAGGATCAACACAAGACAGCCTTTGCTACTGAGGATGGCATCTTTGCTTATCGTGTTATGCCATTTGGTCTAACAAATGCACCAGCAACCTTTCAACGGTTAATGAGTCATGTATTCAAGGAGTACCTTAGACAATTTCTTGAGATTTTCATGGATGATTTATGTGTTCACTCACAAGAGCGTGATGATCATATAAAACACCTAAGACTTGTGTTTCAAAAGTGTCAACTTTATCGTATATGCTTGAATCCTGACAAGTGCAAATTTATGGTAAGACAAGGGAAAATTTTGGGCCATATTGTTTCTCGCAATGGGATTTCAACAGATATGGATAAAATAGATGTCATTGTCTCATTACCTCGGCCTATCAACCCTAAAGGGGTACAAACATTCATGGGACATTGTGGCTATTACCGTAGGTTCATCTACATGTATGCTGTCCTAGCCAGACCGTTATATGCTCTTCTTGTAAAGTTTAATTGGACTGATGAGTGTGAGGAATCCTTTAAAAAGTTGAAGCAAGCATTAGTAACTGCACCCATCTTACGGGCACCAGATTGGAACCAAATCTTTCATGTCCATATTGATGCTTCCAACTTTGCAATTGGATGTATTTTGGCTCAGTCGGGAGAACACAATAAGGATTTCCCAATCTCATATGCTAGCCGACAGTTGAACAATGCTGAAAAGAATTACACCACAACAGAAAGAGAAGGATTATCCATGATATATGCAGTGAAAAAGTTTCGCCATTACCTTTTGGCAAACAAGTTCATATTTTTTGTGGACCATCAAGCATTGCTATATTTGGTGAATAAACCTTGTGCAACTGGAAGAATTGTGAGGTGGTTTATCATCCTTCTTGAATTTGATTTTGAAGTTGCAGTTCGGAAAGGAACAACTCATCTAAGGGCAGATCACTTGTCTCGAATCACCTCTGGAGAAGCTCCTGTGGGTGTGGATGATGATATGTTAGATTCAACACTTTTCCTTGTAGAGACAGCCCCCAGATGGTCTGAATCCATTTTAGAAATTTTGACAAGTGGGCAAATACAACTAGCAGGTCCTAATGTGGACCTATGGCGACCATTCAAGTTAATTTCCGGAAGATTATATCGTCAGGGTAATGATGGAGTGTTGAGGCTTATACCTAACCCCGACCAATATGAGGAGATCTTGGAATGGGCCCATGCAGGTATTGATGGAATCCATGCATCAGCTACCACTTGTGTGCGACGTATCTCTCAGGATGGGCAATGGTGGCCTACCATGCATGCAGATGCTGAGACATTTGTTCGTAACTGTGCTTCATGTAAAATTCAGAAGCCAATTCCTAATGTCACATTATTCCAAATTTCAACTACACCAAGTTGGAGTAAGTATATTGTGGACTATCTTAAGCATGGTCATTTGGATCCAAAAATTCCTAAACATCGAAAGCATGCTATTAAAATTGAAGCGGCAAACTATATGCTGATAGAAGGCCAACTCTACAAGAGGGGCAAGGATGGCATCTTACGCATGTGTGTATGTGAAGCTGACTATCTGAGAATCTTAACTCATGCACATGCAGGTGTTGGGGGTGGACACTTTTCTGGCAATACCACAGCAAAGTTGATTAGGTGGTCTGGGCTTTGGTGGCCAACCTTACAAATGGATGCCGAAGAATATGTGAAACGTTGTGACGACTGTCAAAGGACTAAACCTCCCATCACAAAGGACAATATGCCATTGCGGCCTATGCTAAGCACTCGTGCTTTTGCAAAATGGGGTATTGATTTTGTCGGTCCCATTAAACCTCCAGCTCGTAACACGCATGCAGAATATATTATAGTCGCAACCGACTATTTGACCAAATGGGTAGAGGCAAAGGCAACAGTCAAAAATGATGCCAGGACCACGGCCAAGTTCTTGTATGAGTACGTGTTTACACGCTATGGCTTACCTATTGAGATCGTTAGTGATCAAGGTGTACACTTTGTAAATGAAGTCATAGAATTTTTGCTTCAAGAATTTTTGGTAATTCACAAGCGTTCTGCACCCTATCATCCCCAGACTAATGGACAAGCCGAGAGTACTAACAAGATTCTCTGCACAGCACTCACAAAGATTGTTGAGGGACATAGGACTGATTGGGAGCAAAAGTTGCACTCTGTTCTCTGGGCATATAGGACAGCCTATAAAACATCTGTGGGCACAACCCCATTTGAACTTGCTTTTGGGTTAGATGCAATTCTTCCCATTGAATTTCTTGTACCTACTCTACGAGTAGCTAAACAATTGGATTGGACTGGTCATGAGCTTTCACAACGTGTTGACGAATTGGAAAAGCTTGATGAGACCCGCTTATTGGCGGTAATGGGGATGTATGCTGAGAAGAGGAGACAAAAGCAATGGTATGATAGAAATGTAACAACGGGCCGATTCAAAAAAGGAGACCTGGTGCTCTTATATACACTTAAGAAGCATAAGAGAAAGCTCAAGAAACGTGGCCTAGGACCGTTTGTGATTAATGAGCTTACTCCAAGTGGTGCGGTGCGTCTGGAGACACTAGAAGGTGAGCAAATGCCTAACTTCATTAATGGAAGTCGTCTCAAAAAATACAATGAACCATTAACTGAAGCCATGCTTCAACAGATGCATGCTGCACAAACACGGAAAAAAGCACTTGACCTACTTAAACGTCAGGCTCAAGAGGAGGCTAAAGTTAGAGTTGCAAAAGCCAAGGAGCGTCGCAAAGCTTCTGTGTTGGCCATACAGTTGGCTACTGATGAGCCATATGTCGATCCATTCAATATTCAAGTATGCCTTCATCTTCATGAGACTACCTACTTTGTCTCTGCTTTAATTGACTCTGGTGCAGACTATAATGTTCTATCGTTTGAAACATGGATAGCCTTGGGTCAACCCACACTTGTACACACTCCTGTGGACCTACGAAGCTTCTCAGGTGAAGATAACCCTATAGAGGGAAAATGCGTCATTATGATGTCCATTCAGGATCACCAGATGTCAGTGCCCTTTTATGTGGCACGTAAGTCCAAGGCAGTAGTAGAGGCTGTTCTCGGTAGATCGTGGTTAAGTGCAACCAATTGCTCATTGGATTGGCAGAATAGACAATACAAGTTGCAAATTGATTCTGATTGCATCTTGGGATCTGCTACACCACGTAATGTTTCTACCTTACCCAACCCACAATCAAAATCTGCTCTTGAAGCTCCAAAACAAATGATGTGGATAATTGATGAGTACTCAAGTGAGGGCCATGGCTGGCATGTTCCAACTACTCTAGTTGCTGCTCAAAGAAGGCCAGGCAAGAAGGATTCATCAATGTGGCTACCCAAAGATGCGTACAAACTTGTACCATCTATTCCAGTTGCTAAGCCTCTTAAGAAGCACATCATTTCCAAACCTAAATTTCGGATTGTTACTCGATGGGTCCCCAAACATGTTCTTAAAGCACAAGGTTATTATGAGGGTGCAACATCAATTTGGCTTCCAAAATGCCATAGATTGCTAAAGGTAAAAGAGTGTTTCAAAAATATTCCAAGAGTCACCCCTGATTGCCCATATCAGTGGGTGCAAAAGAAATCAACACAAATTCCCCAAGAAAGGAAAGGTGACTGTGATAGCACCTACAAATCTACTTGTGTTGATCTTCCTAAAACATGTATTGAAACAACTGTTGCCCCTATTTCTCCTTGTTTCACAATTCAACCAACAACTGGTGTACCTACGACAAGTCCAAATGAGTCTTATTTGAGCATAGATTCTGGTACTTCAATGCCTAAATCCTCTTATCTTGCTCAAATTCCAAGACAATTGCTACAGTCTACACCTCTTAAAAAGGATATACCAAAAGCTAAAGATAAGGCATTAACGCTACAATTAAAGCTCTTTGGTAAAACAATGTTTGAATAATGTAGTTCCTTATGCCTTTAGGAGATGTGTCCTTTTTGATAATCTTGTTTTTGATTGGAATTGTCATGATGGATATGAGTGTTCTAAATTTCTTTATTCTACGTCCAGATAACTCCTGATGGATATTTGGCGCGATACATGTCCACCATGCCTTGACCCCGATAGTACTCGACTTGATCATCGCGGGGGTTATAGTGCTCCTCCGTTTCAAACACATTCTAGGTATTTCTATGCTCCCTTAGGTGAAAATTGCTGTGGGCATCACTTTGTTACGTTATTCTATCAACAGCATCACCCATTTCCACATTGTCAAGAGTGTGCACGGCTAGTATTAAGTGAAGCTTCACATATTTGTTGGATATGCCGCTCTTATTTTAGACGATATGGCACGGCCTTAATGAAGCAAATTGTGGGAATTACTCCCCAACGCCATAATCTTCTTAATGTGAGAATACCAGAAAGGGGACCAAATCAACGAAGATTACCTGAGGAGGTACAAGCACAACAATGGAGGGATACGAGCTTAAATGACTTGCAACTACCAATCTTGCAAGCCCTCCTTCCCCAACCCTCCACATGTCAATATTGGATCAATATGAGTACTTACATTGCACAGTTCCAAAATCAAAACTGTCTGACTAACCTTCCCATAGAACCAATGCCATATTTCAGTGAGGAAGCACTCCTTCCTCTACCACCTTCTCCAGAGGCCGGTTTTTGTGAGGGGTTGTCTCTGCATCCTGAGGAAATTGATACCATCTTTCCAGCAGACGAGGACACAGACCCACCATCAGCGCAAGGGTAACTCATTGATTCCACAATAAGAACGAAAGCCAGGGCACTTTTCTCCCATTGGGTTTTTTCCCCTCGGCTATATTTGGTGATTGGCACCACTAACAAATTTTATTCTTTTGTTTTTTTTTCTTTTGTTTGTTAATAAAACTTTGTACAGAGATCTCAGCTTAAGAAGAGCATCAGATACGCCCCTACAGTCCACCTATCGTGCACACAAATTAGGAAGGGGGGAGATATGCTATGCCTACAGGGATCAAGGAGAAGCAATCTGCACAAAATCAGCAATTATTCAAGGCAAACGAACAACATCAACAGGGCACTACATCAGGTGTATGCAAATCTTAATCTTTATTTCTTTAAGCGCTCTTATCTTTCGCATATATGGTTTGCATGTACACAATATTGGCTGGTTTGAGTTTTGATTAGTAGTTAAAATGTGGTGAGTACATTCTAGAGTCTTAGAAAACTTAGTAAGAGATATTTCTATCACAAGACAGTGTAGGATATATACCAAGGGAGTATGCCAAGTACTTATGTCTTCAAGGTATATTAGTTATCCCTAGTGGTAGTTATCTCTTAGATATGAGCTAGGTGCTACGAGTAATAAAAATTTATGAAAATATACCCTACAAAAATATATATACAAGGTGAATTGTGACATGAAGTGTCTACCGCCATGCGAAGTGCTTGGTAGGACCTGGGGATGTCTCGGCACCTTGGGGCCGATGCCTTGGTTTCCATGGGGTAAACACTGATGTCTAGAAGCTTCAGAAGAAGACCATTGAGGAATCTATCGCCTTGATAGATGTTGGTAGGACTCGGGGGTACACTATGGGCCCTCAAGACCGATGCTTTCATCTTCATGCGGTACTCCTTCGGTCATAAAAGAAAGAAAAGGGTCTGTCGCCCTTGAGATACTTAGCGGTCTTTAGATTCTCTTGGCGGAGGTCTCTTGGCCATTGCTCGGGTCTCATGGGGATAGAACCTTAATCTTTATCACCTTCTACACACAGATTTTAAAAAAAAAAAAAAAAAAAAACAACAACAACAAGAGAGAGCTCCAATCACCTTTGCTTATACTTAGGAGTAGGGTTGCCACTTAGGAGTAACTTACATACTGATAGGACATTGAGACTGCGGTCATAACCGGAGGTGTACAACGACACTTGCCTTTGCATAGCATTATCTACTACCTAAGTCTCACTTTGACTAGTTTTTACTCACCTCTTTTCGTATTCATTAAAACTTTAATCAGCCTTGCACTTGTATGCTCACGTGTGTAATTATTATTGCTGATTTTGCTTTTCTTTTCTTTTTATCAATAAAGGACTTGACTTGCATCAATTGTTTTTTTTGTTGCAGCCCTTGCTACTACCGCGCTCGAGGACGTGCGCAAAATAGGAAGGGGGGAGTGTTGCTTGCAAATGAGGATCAATACCAATACCAAGATGCAACAAAAAACAATACTTAGGGCTCTTGAAAAGAGTTCCACTTTGTAGATGAATGTGGGAGAGGGTTTGATAATAATCCCACATGGGGACTTATGGGAGTCCTAGAATTTTTGTATAAAAGGTGGCTCATTTGAGAGCTTTACACACTTTTGGGCTTAGTTCATGCAAGAGCTCCTTTGAGAGACCTACTCTCCCTCTTCTCCATAGAGGTGAAGACTCTTCTCTCACCCCATCTACATCATTGTATGAGGTTAATCTCTTCATTGAATCATTAGCAATGTCATGAGTCTTTCTCATCCTCTTCTCTAATCATTTTACTCTTATGCATGCTTTTAGTATTTCATTTTTTGAGTACATGGATTGATTTGAAGCTTTCATGGAAGCTTGATGCTTGAATGTGTGCATGCTTATAGGAAGATAGGAGTGGAGTGAGGTCTTTCTCTTTGCTTGAGTGCATAGTGATTGTATTCCTCTTGCTTGTGTTTGTGAATGAATGGGTGTGAAGGAATGAGGACAAGTTGAGCTTGTGTGTATGGTTAGTCTAGTGTCAAGTGATGGTAGCCATGAGCATTCTCTCCATTTGTGGATAAGCTCTTGTGCACCGGTACGGGTCGAATCCCTAGCTCCGAAAGGGATGCAAATCCCATTGGAGTGAGCTATACTTGGATCGTACTCCTCTTACTACAAGAGAGAGGGTTTTCCGTCTCTCCAATGTTCTCTTTTGTCCTTCTATAATTTAAAGCCCCTCACTCAAGGTTTGATTAGCACCTTTTTGAATGGCCCTAGGACCATTCTATAACATGCACCTAAGGCCATTCTTTTATGGTAAATAAGGCCACTGTTTTTCCTTGAAGGTCTCAAAGAGTATGCATGAGTGGCCATGGGTCATCTTCATGCACAACAAAGAGCAATAATGGCCTAGGCCATTCTCACATGACCCCAAGTCCTCAAGGTCATGTTGGAGATGGCCATGGGGCATCCAAGAATGGACCTCGGGCCATTCTAGCATCAAGGAACCCTTGGATGAGGGTAAAGTCATGTGTGAGGTAGAAATGAATAATGATTACTATGAGGAGCCCGCGGCGGAGATCTCACCAGAGTTTTGTCTTACAGAACAACATGCCAATGCTAGTGTTTCAAATCACGGTACAATGGAAAGGTAAAGACATAAACTCAACTATGAGAAGGGCACCACTACAATGTTTTGGTTGTGGTGGACCTCATCGAATAGCGGAATGCCCTAATAAGAATGTGGCTAATGCGAGCCAAGCCCAGCCCTTGGCATCGACCAATGTCATGCCAACATTTTCTTGTGTTCAATGTGGAGTTGATCATTTGATCAAAAGTGGCTTGAGGTATTCATTGATGATCTATGTGCACGCTCATGCTCGACTAAACATTTGGCTTGCTTGTGGAAGGGATGATCAGTGGAATGGACATAGACACAACAAAGCAACAACCAAAAACCAAGAAAGAAGAGCGAGGAGAAAGTGCAAATTACCAGCAGTGCGGTAGAGCAATTGGTGAAGCGTGTGTGTGTTTGGGGTAAGGTCTCGTGATCGAGTCTTACTTTCATTTCTCATCCATTAAGGACACTGATTTTGGTACAAATAAAAATCTTGCATTACAAAAAAAAAAGTGCAAATTCAAAGTGGTCCACCTTGAAAATGATGCATTCGCAAACGAGGATGAGGACTATGTGAAACCAATACGGATTCCATTAGCTCTCTCTACAGACAATAGAGTGGTAAAGGTCTTGTCTAGCTACCCTTGACTACTCAGGAGCGGATCGGAATAGTCTATCATTCAAGCAATGGACGGCTATGGGTAAAACCAACTCTAAACCCCACTCCTTGTTTAAAAACCTTCTCTGACATATCTACTTATCATCATGTCAAGGCATGTTGTGTACGGAATTGTATATTCAAGACGTCAAAGTGCCTTGTAAATTCTACTTAGAGAACCCAGGGGAAGCAGCCGAAGATGTGCTACTAGGTCTCGTAGTTGGCATTGTAGCCACCAATGTGTTATCAATTTGGTGGATAACAAATTTAACCTCACCGTTGACAATGTCAATTTGACCACTCAAATGGAAGAACCGGAACCAAACCTAAACCCTTGGGTGTTTGAAGTATTTGATGACTTGCCGATTGAACCAAAGAGCCCATGAATCAAGCCCACTTCTACCTCCCATAAACCTCAAGTCCAAACACCTCATAGAAGGAGGGTTCAGACAAAGCACCAAGACACCTAAGTATGGCTCCCTAAAGAGTCACCTCCACAATTCCGCATTCCGATAAAGACTCCAAAGAAAGAGATGAAGTTTTTCATTGAAGATGTTGAGATAGTTGTGGCTTCTTCCAAAGATATGGATGTAGCTTCAAATTTGTTATGGAAGAATGGTGCTAGTATGGGACTTTCCTTTGCAAGCTCCACCTTTAGAAACTTGTTTGATAGAAGTAGAGACAAACTATGATTTTTTGAATCCACTGCACATTGTATCTTCCTCATCCAATCTCTTCCTATGATTATATGCCTCCCCTGGATTGATTAGATAAAACTTGCAACATATATGAGCATCCTTGATTCCGATGTGTATATTCAATATTCCTTGTCATGAGGTAGATGACTATGCAAAACTCTCAAGAGAGGTGTTTGTGTTGATTAAAGAGGGTTTATCCATATATTGCCATAGCTCATACGAGATTACATTAAAAGGCTATGACATATTGTACCAAGCTCTGTGAGATTAAAGAGGGTTTATCCATATATTGCCATAGCTCATACGAGATTACATTAAAAGGCTATGAGTGCAAAATGACATATTGTACCAAGCTCTGTGAGAAAGTTAATAGAAATCTGCAATAGCTTAACATAATCTTCCTCTTCTTCATCCTTTGAGTTCACCTAAATGTTAAAAATCTTTGTAAGTCTTTGTTGCTTGAGTTTTTCTCTTTGTTCTCTTGCTTCCTCTTGAGCTTGCATCTTCATTTGTTGTTTTGCTTCTTTCTTGGACTTGACAGCATGCATTCTTGACAACATCTCATCAAATAAAGGTGTGAGGTACTCTTTCAATCTACTTCTATTGATGAAATGAGTCCAGACCTCACTGTCCAAACTCTCTAAGTATATTGCTCCACTCAGTGATATCTCATTCACTATGAATGGTCCCATTCCCCTCTTTTTAAGCTTCCTTTTGTGCTTCTTAAGAGTATAGAGGATAACTAGATCACCCTCTTGAAATCTTTTGGTCTTTACCTTCATATCATGCCATCTTTTCCGTCGTTTCTTTTCAACATACATTCTCATTATTGCAAATAATCTATCCTCACTCAATTTGTCAAACTCCACTAGTCTTTTAGAGAGTTCATGGCCTCTCCATTCTAGTTCATTGCCTAGTCTCAAAGTAGGCACCAATAATTCCAATGGTAACATAGCATCTAAACCAAAGACTAGGTTAAAACAAGTTGTCCTTGTTAATGTCTTATATGCCATCCTATAAGCCCATATAATTGAATGTAGCTTTTCTTCCCAATCTGTTCTAGATTCTCCAACAATCTTTATGAGAATTGTGCACATCTTATTTGTACTGTCTGCTTGTCCGATGGCTTGAGGATGATAAGGTGATGACTTGCTATGAATTATCACGAATTCAATAGTCAAAAACTCAATGACTTCATTCAAAAAATGTCTACCTTGGTCACTCACCAACTCAATAGGAAACCTATATCTCGTAAAGATGTTCTCAAACAAGCATTTCATTATTGTCCTTGCATCATTCTTCCGCGTGGATTTGGCTTCAACCCATTTGGTCAAATAATCAATAGCAATAATAATATACTATGAATGGGTGAGTTCAGTAGGGGGTTTGATAGGTCCAACAAAGTCATTTTACCACTTTGCAAAGCTCTTGTAGCCATCATAGGTCTCAAAGGCATGCGGTCCTGATTGGTTGGTACTTTAGTTCTCTGGCAATTCTTACAGTGTCTAGCAAACTCATTTGTATCCAAGAATAGGCCTATTCTGGTATTTTGTAAGCCTATATCTCCTGGACAGCTTTGGGATAAATTCTCTATCGAACTTTTAAATGATTTTTTTCATGGCCTGCAAAGAAGGTGTGTGGACGTTGGTGTTTATCATTCTACAGCTAACAATCAAGCTCTGTTTTGCATGCAAGACCTCTTACAACAATATGAAAAACTTCTACATGATTTTGAAGGGTTGCCTTTTCCTGATAGATCAAGTGTTGCTACAGTCAACAATGGCTTGTTGATGGAAGAGATGATATTTGATTCTGTTCAATAGGCTGATTTGGATCTTTGAATGGAAAAGGAGTCTTAATAGTTGTCAATCAAGAGCATTTCATACCATCCTTGAGACTGTTTATTTGAACAATGGTGGTGTTTTTTTCCTTGATGGACCAGGTGGATCAGGCAAAACAAATCTCTATAGTGCCTTGGTATTCGGATTACGTGGTATTTTTTGGAATAGCTGCATTGTTACTTTCAAATGGACGTACCACACACTCATGTTTTAAAATCACATTGGTTCTCAATGCTTCTAGCACATGTAGTATTAAAGTTAATAGCCCATTGGTCGAGGTGTTGAAGCTTACAAGATTGATCATTTGGGAATGAGGCTCCAATAATGCATCGGTATGTATATGAAGCATTAGACATGACATTAAAAGACATTATGCAAAGTTATAGAGTGCTCGGTGGAAAAATTATGCACTTTGGTGGTGACTTTAGGTAAATCTTACATGTTATCACGTGAGGATACTGTTGATGCAATGTTGTGCCGATCATATATTTGGAGATATGTGAATGTTTTAAAAACATATGGGTCATTCAGAGTGGTTGTGATGGTACAAAACAAGAATTCGTGAAATCAACTTTACAAATTGGAGATGGCTCTATAAACCATCCAAAGAATTAAGGGAGAGTGATAATTCCATTGCGAATGTTGATCCATGGGAACTCCCTGCTAAGTTTAGTAGAATGGGTGTACAAAGATCTTCAAAGAGTGGAGGATTATGCATGCTTCTTCAAAGACCACGCTATTCTTGCACCACAAAATTAAGAGGTCGATGAGATCAATGAACTAACCTTGAGTGCATTACTTGGTCTTGAAAGAGAATACCTCAGTGTAGATTCGGTTGTTTCTTCTGCACATGACAGAATATTGTATAAAATTGAGTACTTGAATAGTTTGAACTTAGGTGGTGATTACCCCCCCAAAGCTTGCTTCTAAAGATGAATGCTCCTATAATTCTGCTCTGCAATTTGGACCCTCGGTGGGCACTTTGTAATGTTACCACATTGATACACAAGCAATTTCACTCAAAGGTGATAGAAGTAGAAATTATTATAGGTACAAACATTGGAGACATGGTGTTTATTTCTAGGATAACATTCATACCATTTATGCTTCAATTGCCTTTTGACACAAGAAGGAGGCAATTTCCTGTGAGGCTAGCTTTTGATATGTCAATAAATAAGTCCCAGGGATAAACATTGAGTGTGTTGGGAATTTATTTGGCCACACAAGTATTCACACATGGATAATTGTATGTTGCTATGTCACATGTTAAATCATTAGATGCAGTGAAAGTGTGTAAAAGATATTGTAGACCATGAAAGCAGCATTGAAAGTACAAACAAAGTCTACACAGCCAATGTCATCTACAAAGAGATATTGCAAATGGCATCCAGAAGAATGTAAATGTAATCTATACCCAAAAGGTAGAGAACGAGCTATTGATACAGTAGCCTACAACTGCCAGAGACTACATTCATAGATATCTTTGTATCAATCAAGTAAGCATTTGGAAGGAGAATGTTTGCAAAGATGTGACATGTGCAATCTATGTGGTCTTTGAGTAAGTGTGGTCTTTGAGTAAGTGTGCATGCTTTCATGATGTTGATTGATGTTTCTTTTAGAATGACAATTATTTTATTGTGATGCGAAGAGATGAAGTTAAATAGAAGTTAGATGGCAAACTTCTTTCAATTTATCTCCCACATTGGCGCTACCATTGCTGGTAATATTGAATCAATCTATATATATATATATATATATATATATATATATATATATATATATATATATATATATATATATATATACTTACATTGTGTGGACTAAATGATTGACATTGAGGTAAAGCCACCAAGTAGATCCACAAGTATGGAGTGCCCTAGCTCCTACTCAAGGGTGGTTCAAATTCTTGAGATGGCTGTAGGGGCATGGTGAGTTCTACTTTGCCTTTATAACATTTGAATAAGCAAATGTTTTGCTTTTGAATTGCTTTCATTTAGAGTGGCAGTATTGATTTTTCTTTTCGTTTCGAAATACTTAACGTCTAGAGAGAGAGAGAGAGAGAGAGAGAGAGAGAGAGAGAGAGAGAGAGAGAGACTCCGTATAATTGTAAATATAAATTTTTATTGAGATTTAAAAAAAACAAGGAATATTTTTCTTTTTTTGAACCTAAGTTATTGCTAGGTTTGTATGGTTCAGACACTTACAGTGAGAGCTTTGGGCTCCTTGGAATTCACAATCTTAGATTTCGAATGATTGCGGATCAACTTTATGTACATGTAATGTTTGTAGACCATGAAAAGTCTAATAAGTTAGAGCACTGGACAATACATAATTTTTTGATTTGCTATCTACAAGCCTATTCAAATGTCATTCTTCTCAAGAATTGATCCAACGAATGAGTTTTGTACGGTTTTATCTTTGCGGCTTTTTTAAAAAATTATTTCTTTCAATAGCTAATGTCATTATCTTATATATATATATATTTTGGACAGATGGAGGCAAGGAGTATAGGCTTCCAAGGAGAGATACTCCAGTTGTTTGAAGATTGTTTTAATGGTTTGCCACATCAATTCTGTTAGCGGTGTAAATAGAAGTAAATTGTGTGGTTCCTGTTAACTTATGAGCCGATTTATGTGCAGGTCAATGATGATGGTTTTGCATGGGGCATTTATCTACTTTTTTGGGTCACTCTTTCTGACATTTTTGTGTGTGGATGGTAGAGGATTTATTGGCTTTGTATTGGTTTCTTGGCTAGACTCTACCTTCTGTGTTATCCTTTCATGTACTCATAATAAGAGTGAAAAGGCACCTAATATGATACTATTTGTAACCTTCAATTTTCATTCATGCTGTGGATTGGTTTTCTCAATACCATGTATGTTAAGATTGTCACCACTACAGCAGGTTGGAATGCCATATGCATATGTATGCCAAGTTTGGCACTTTCTTCAAAGAAAAGTAAGTACTTTAGGAGCTCCTATGTGGATATCATGGTGTGTTCATATATAGGTAGCGAAGTAGAGGACCATAGGGTCCAAAATGGACTTCAATATACTACCTATCTCTCCTATCCCATCCGGAGGACTAGTATGTGTTTTTATGCATGTAAGAATGTCTCTTGCGCATGAGAGACATGAGTATAATCAAAGTAGAGAAAACTATTTCTTTAAAAAATAACAGTGCTAGAAAAACTCAATTTTCAATGTATTTTTCCGGGTTGAAATTAAAAATCCCCGATCTCGATTTGACATTGCCTTTAAGTTCAGGGGACAAAAATTAATACATCTTAGTTATAATCCTCGTTTTTTTAGCAATAAATTGATTGGTTAGGAAAAAAAACCTTTAAAAAAAATCAAAGCCTTCTTTCAAAACTAGAATCTTCGCTGTTAATTTCAAGGCCAACTGAAATCTTAACCGTTTGTTTTTCCCGCGTGGGGCCACACAGTAGACGTGTTGTGCGGGATGACTCACGATTCTTTTTGGATTCTGCTTCATAGCACCTGCT
Source organism: Cibotium barometz (assembly GCF_041138505.1). Classification (NCBI taxonomy): domain Eukaryota; kingdom Viridiplantae; phylum Streptophyta; class Polypodiopsida; order Cyatheales; family Cibotiaceae; genus Cibotium; species Cibotium barometz. The sequence goes on from NC_141079.1 coordinate 876,798, forward strand.
TTCCTTCCTCGCTCTTGTCTGCAAGAAGAATTGTTCGAAAAAGAAGAAAGGGAAGCTTTTTTCTGTGCTGTGGCCGTAGCTATGGCATCTCTAACCCCATCTCTGAAAGCTTTCTCTTGTTCGTTGGCACCCCTCTTGGTGATTGTGGTGGTGCTGCACAAGGTGCTCTCTGTTCTTCTGTGGAGGCCTCTGCGCATTCAGAGAGCCCTGAGAGCCCAAGGCATCAGAGGGCCTTCTTACCGTGTCCTAGTGGGGAACTTCCCGGAGCTCTCAGCCTTCAACAAGGCTGCCCGGGCCTCTCCCATGCCCCACACCACCCATCATATCTCGCCTCGGATTTTGCCCCACTACACTGCATGGTCTGCACAGTATGGTAAGTAAAGCTTCTGTGCCCTGTCTGCCTGCTCCACATACAGTATTTTCTTTGGGTACAGTATTTTCCCAGTCAATTTGGTGTTTTCTCTCATATAGAGATGTAAAGATCACTGCCTTTGGTTGCAGTAAACTTTTTCCATAATTTTGCCTTTTTCTTTTCTCATATTTGGATGGAAATATCACTTCATTTTCTACACAGGCAGCCCTTTCCTGTATTGGATGGGTTACCGGCCCCGGCTCACTCTCCCGAATCCAGAGCATTGCAAAGAAGTGCTATCCAACAAGTTCGGCCACTATTCAAAACCTGAAGGAAGGCCTGATTTACAAGATCTGCTTGGAAATGGGCTTGTGACTTTGGAGGGGGAAAAATGGGCCCAACACAGGAGGATAGTTAGTCCTGCATTTTTCTTGGAAAAGCTGAAGGTACATCACAATGCATAATTTCGCATCCTAACTTGTAGGCTCAGAAGGGTGTTAAGTCTTTATTCACGCTACAGGAAAAAGCACAATAATTGCTCTTATACTCCAATACGGTTGACATGAGAATGATTGTTGGCAGGCAATGACTGCAACGATTGCAAACTTGGCAACCGGCATGTTGGACACTTGGCAATTACAGCTTCAAGAGGCAAGGGATCACAAGGAAATCAATGCCCATGAAGAGTTTAAAACCTTGACAGCTGACATCATTGCCCATACTGCATTTGGTAGCAGCTATGCAGAAGGGAAGCGAGTTTTTGAGCTGCAATATGAGCAACAAAAACTATCTGGGAAGCTTGCAGGCTCGGTTTACATTCCAGGAAGCAGGTTCTTTTCAACACTTGTTGCTAAGAGTATGGTCTTGTTATCACTTGTTTGCAGATGACCTATTCATTATTTCTGTGTACAAGTTTACTGCTGCAAGTGAGTATTGCTAGAAGTCAGTAAATGATAGCATGGTCGTTTTGTTAGCTGTCAATGCTCCACCCTCATGTTGTAGCCAGCTGGCTCATGTATCTAATGGCCTACTTATTGAGAGTAGACATGGTTGAGCAGTGTGTAGGCTTGATACCTAGGAATGCTGACCTATTGAAGTTAGATGGTTCCTAGATGGCTTACGAAGGTTTGGTACACTACCAATCAGGCCACATACTTGTATGGACTGATATCCACATATCAGGCAATGCATAGGGCAGGTGAAATTACTCCAAGACACCCAGTCCTTGAGTTGTGGGACCTGAATGGGACCCAAATGGTTCAGGATGGGCCCTTGAGTTATCTTTATGTTTGTTAATATTGGCCAGTAGTGGATGTGGAACAGGATGACCATGGAGGACTTATAGGGCTGAAGATAGAGGCTATCTAGAAAGTTAGCCTCTAGTCCTTACACACATCAGTTATCTGCCTTCATCGTCTACTGCACTCTAGCTTCCTCTAGCATCTAGGCTCGGTTCTCCTTTTACCGTAGCACATAGATGTGGAGCTTACACCCACATGCTCTATTAGAAACACTACTGTGCAATTTGAGCTTAAAGTTTGTGCTAGGAAAGACTTACTTCTTATGGCTGTTGCTTGTCATACATTGCATGATATATCCTCTTACACGGTGGTAACCTACTAACCATGCCCAACATGGCTGCTGAGTTAGTGGAGTGATGGACCCTGTAAGTGGCGATCCACACAGTACATATTAACCACAATATGATGATCCATGATAGTACATTAATGTGCTGTCACATGCAGAAGGGATCACCCCAGGCGCCCAAGATAGGCACCGAGATGTGGACTGGGCTAGGGTGAACTCACTTTATTCGACTGTCTGATTACCAACTGGCAGGACAGAAAACCAACCAGTCCTAGACCAGGCGACTAGCCCTACCCATGCATATAGATAGGTAGCTGAGCCTTGAGGGGCAGATGATGGCATTTCATGCCTGATGGGCAGATCCCAAGTCAGGAGCAGCAAGAGGCGAGTTGAGGATTGGCAGAAGGGCGTTCCCCAGGATCTAGCTGGGCAGCCGAAACAAGCACCTTTTCCGTACGTTGCATTAACGCACATAGGATAGGAGTCAGAATTTGTGTCTAGATCCCAGCTTAACATTCCATACTATCATTTTTTTGAAATATACAGTAGAATTTACTGCCTTCTAGGCTAAAAACAGGTACAGGCGTTAGCAACGTGACGTAGAAGTGAAGTGGGACGAACAGTAACAGTGAACCATTTTCACCTATCGTACCCCACGAAGCAGCTAGAACGTATATTGATAGTTGGTTGGGAATAGGACTACCATGTTGGTTTGCTAGAGTTTGGATCTATGGAGGCAAGTCAGCATTTTGCAATTCATGAATTTTATATCAGATTTGTGCCGGCTAGAATATGCAATTTGGGAGGACTCGAGGAGCGGTATGGCTGGGAAGAAGAACGCAAGGCACAGGAAGCAAACGAATGCAAGGGTTGTGAGGATTGCCAACTGGTTGTTACTTTGCATTAGTATTGGTCATAGTAGAGTGCACCCGTGGTTGAGAATCGGCAGGGGGGAGTCTCCCCATCAAGGCTGGAAATCATCCAAGAAGCGGATTCCTCACAAGTTGGAGAGCTTCAAAGGCCTGAAGTTGTCTAGGAGTTTGGGTTGGTGCAAGGCCAAAAAAAGGTGCTGTCATTGTTGTCAAAGTCTGCAGAGCCAATGCAAGGGCAGGAGATAGTCGCAGACAATTAGTAGAAATGAGAGTTTTTGGCAACCCCAAGAGCCTAGAGTTGCAGGCCCAGTTTCAAAGACCACTTCTGAGGGAGATGCAGATAGTTCCAAGGTATGTACCGTAGTGACTATCCGAGAGGATGTAGCAGAGCTAGAGCCAAGCCTTTGGAGGAAGGAGAGCCAGAAGGGAGCTATAGTTGGACTGGATTGGAAGTCGAGCAGAGGAGATTCATGTTCCCTTATGCTCCAAGTTTATTAGGGAGGGATGTCACGTGCATCACAGATGTGAGTGCAACATGGGTGAACTAGAGACATCAGCCGACTCAAGGGCAAGTTAGGACAAGTTCAGAGTCTGAATTGTAACCATCACCCGACGACTCAAGGGCAAGTTCAAGAGCTGAACCGGGATCCTTTGGGTAGCCAGGAAGGGAGCAGCCCAGTTTTCTATGGATCAGCCTGGCCAGCCCTGCGGATGCATATAAGTAGGTGGCTGAGGGGAAGATCAGGGCATTCTAAGTGAGCTCTGCCAAGTCAGGAGCAGCAAGAGGCGAGTTGAGGACCAGAAAAAGGGCGTTCTTCAGCAGCAAGATTTAGCCCAAGAATAGCAAACGTTCAATTTCTCCAAGTGTTGCATCGTATTCTAATCTTTCTATTCATGTGTGCACTGTGCCATGAGTATGGGGAACTCCAAACGTACTGTCCAAAGGAGAACCACCACTTTATTGGGCTGGACAACCAACCTGCTTCAAGTACACTAAAAATTTGGCACACTTGGTTGGGACACTCGAAACTTGGAGTCCTGTAAAGCTCACCTCTTGTCTCAGTAGGAACTCCACCATCCACATGCTACAGTCCTCCCCAGAATTCTATAAATGCATATAGGATAGGAGTCAGGATCTGAGGCTAGATACTAGTTTATCATTGTATATAATCATTTTTTGGCAATATACAAAAGATTAAGTCATTTGCCTTGTCTTTTGCATTTGCATAAGTGATGAGCATTACAAGTTAATTAAGGTGTGGAAGCTTTAATGAGTATATAACATTCACCTTCCTAAAAGGTGAAATTTGGGCATGTTCCTGGATTCATCTAGGTATATATATAGCTCCAAACATCAGTTGACTTAATGGAAAGTTGAGAGGCCAAATTGGAACCTTCTAGGTAAGCAGAAAGGGATTGCCCCAGGTGCCAAGGTAGGACCCAGATGTGGGGTGGCCCAGGGTGTGAACGCACTTTATTGGGCTTTGTGCTGGCTGACCAGTGACGACCCCTTCAGATGCAGATAAACTGGTGGCTGAGGGGCAGATGAGGGCATTGTACGCCAGACCCTGCAAAGCCCAAGTCAGGGGCAGCAGGAGGCAAGTTGAGTATCAGTGGAAGGGTGTACCCAAGCAGAAAGATCTATCCCAGGAATAGCTGGAACTATCAAAAGGCGACTGAAATTCAGCAAGTCAACTGCATGTCTCAGGCCCCAGCTTGTTATTGTAGTCAGCAAATGTACCACCACGATAGTAATGACATGGTTGTGTTTAAGTTGCTGCAACCTCTTCATGCGCCACTTTTGTAGGGTATTACTTTCTGAAGGTCAACTTAAATGTGACGGGATTATGTTGTGAGGCTTACATCAAAAAATAAGGATTTCTTGCAGGTTTTTACCCACGACAACCAATCGGCTCCGATGGAGATTGACGAAGGAGATCACAACGATACTGGAAGAGATTATTCAGAAGCGGTTGGGTTCTTCCAAAGTGGGCAGAAACGACCTGTATGGAAATGATTTATTGGGACTGATGATGTCTGCCTACTACAGGGAGGAATTGCAAGGAAGTCAGAAGAACCTGAAAATGAGTTTGCAAGAAATCATCGATGAGTGCAAGACATTCTTCTTTGCTGGTCACGAGACGACATCCTCGTTGCTTACATGGACAGTTATGCTTCTTGCTGTTCATTCTCAATGGCAAGAGCGGGCTCGGGAAGAAGTCCTCAACCTTTTTGGCATGCACCATCCAGATGGGGAAGCTTTGAACCAGTTGAAAATTGTAAGTTTGAAATGTTTTCTGGGTGTGACCATTTGTGCACGTTTGCTGTTTCTATGATGCTAACACCTGAAACAACTATGACAGGTTGGGATGATTCTGTATGAATCATTGCGATTGTACCCTCCGGCCATTGGTGTTTTCAGAGAGGCATCAAAGGATATGAAACTTGGTGATACTTTAATAATACCTGGGGGTACCACCTTCTTAGTCCCCATACTTCCCTTGCATGTTGATCCTGCATTTTGGGGCCCAAACGCCCATGATTTCGATCCTCAGCGCTTCGCGGATGGTGTTTCGAAGGCTTGCAAACATCCAATGGCTTATCTACCCTTCTCAACAGGCCCTCGGAATTGTGTGGGCCAAAACTTCGCTATGATGGAGGCGAAGATCGTTCTTTGCATGGTCTTACAGCGGTTTCGGTTCCGTCTTTCCCCTGGGTACAAGCATGCACCGACTGTGATGTTAACATTGCAACCTGAACACGGAATGCAGATAATTTTGGAAACCCGTTGATATGTGGTCGAGGATATATGTCCCAACTGTTCTCTCTATATGTAGACATGAACCAAACTTCATATTGTGGGATTGGTAACTTGGCGGCGGTAGGACCTAAATGGTTCACTTGAAATCTCGATTCAATGCTTGTCCATTCGTTTTAGTGCACTAGAGTATCACTCCAAATTGTCAAAGAACTTAAAACTTTCTACTAGCACTAGTAACTATTAGCCTTCCGTACCTCTGTTGTTTCGGCTGCAGATAATGCCAACTGCAAAGTAAAAATAAAGAGAGAACATGACTGCACGGTTTTGTTAAGACAGCAATCTTAACCTCTATACGTCATGGAGCACAGCATTTGAGCAAGGTCGTTTTTTGAGGGGCATCATGCCCGTTTTGGGCATTTTGACTGTAAAATACATCCACTTATTTTGAGTGCCTATCAAAAAATTAAATAAATAGTGAACAACGGGCATTATTTCTATTGAGCCCATCATTTTGAAGGGTGACCTAGTTTGTCAAAAATCATCCTTGCATCCGAGGGCTGCGTAGCACTGTTAGAAAAAAACAATCTATACAAGATAAAGGAAGAGTGCCTACCCCTTCACGTGGAGAAAGGAGAGGGAGAATTTTTGAAAAGGAGAAAGGAGAAAGGAGAAGAGAAAACAAGTGTTTGGGGGTTTCTTCTGAAAGACTGTGCACAAGCGGAAGCAAATAAACATGAGAGAGAAAGATTGCAAGCAAGAACAAGAGCTTTATTAGCTTGAGGTTACAAAGTACAAGAGCCAGTAAATAGGGCAATTTAAGATGATTGAATGAATAAAAGAGAGCAACTCTTATATACTTGTGCATGAAGCAAGTCGTCTGTAGAAAACAGGCCGACAGGACCTCCACGACAGCAATAGGAAGATGCAATATTTCAACACCCCCTCTGCATCTTGAAGTGTGCAAAAAAGTCAGAAGAAAACTGATGACGAAGGTGCGACCATGGACACCTCAGCACGGTTAGTACTGAGTACACCTCGAAAAATGCACGTCAGCTTATTGTCTTCAGAAAACATAATGCCACTATAAAGAGCAAAACAAAATCTGCTTGGCTCCAAACTCAAAGTAGAACTGTGAACACCCTCACATCTAATAACCTCGAACAAACGAACATGGAACACATCCTGTCCATAGTAACCAATAGTTCTGGAACTCATCTGAACCATGAAGGAAACTTGGTTGATCCTGGAACTTATCCGGACCATCAAGTGAACTTGCCTGTCTTTATACTTGGAACTGCGACACATGGGTCCCATGCTCCAAATTTAATATAAGAGAGCTTTTGAAAGCCCCCTCTCCCGCCACCCTCTCTCGCCACCCGCCTCCAAAAGGCCACGACTCTTTAAAAAAAAAGGTTCTTTTAATTTTGAAGGTTTTTTAAAACCTTTGTTCCCTCTTGTGGTTTTAATAAAACCTTAGTCTCCTCCACACATGGGTTTTTTTTAATAAAACCCTTGGCCCTAGGATCACCTTTACCCCAAGTATGAACATTCAAAATATGTCTTGCACACTGACCACCATGCCCACACATATGATGCACAAATTCACAAGGTCATGACATACCTCCCTCTTGAAAAATGGCAAGCGCCCTCGATTGCATTCTGGTGATATAGTAAGACATCAAAAGCGGAACCACACTGATAACGAAGGCTGCCCAGTATAGTAAGATATCAACCATGTGATCCAACTAAAAGTGAAAAGTACAATATGGCAAGATCAGCGTCCCAATCTCTCTGAGCCATGCATATGTAACAACATTCACTGCAAGCCAATGGTGTAGTAATAGTCCAAGTTGTATACCCTGTGGGATGCGACAGTGGTGGCTGTAGAGAAGCGGCTTAAGATGTTACCAATGCCCAAGAGAACTCCTGAGAAGAAGCAGGCTTTGTTGGATGCCAAGAAATGCTTTTTTTGTACCGAAGAGGGATATATGTCTTTCAATTGTCCCAAGCGTAAGTCAAATAAGGACTCTGACACTAAAGGGAAGCCCAAGTCTAAGAAATCAAAGCCTTTTGCAGGACTAGTTCTTGATCTTGTTGGGAAACAGCCAGGTGGTGAGGAGACTGAGTTGTGCATAGCATGGGGCAAAGTTAGAGATCAGAATGCTTTGATTTTCTTTGACACAAGTGCTAGAGCCAACTTTATCTCACCACATTTGGCTGGCAGATTGGGGATCCATCGTGCAAAGGAGATGGGGCCTTTGTATGAGGCTAATATGGCTTGTCCTGGGTATGAAGAACCTGTTACCCCTATTATTGGGAAGCTGAGGCTTCATGTGCAGGGTTATGTGGACAGTGAGGAATTCTATATCATGCCACTTGATGGAGTGATGTTTTGTTGGGTATGCCATGGTACCATAGAGTACATGCGGTGGTGGATACGTACAACAGGAAGATTACTTTGACTCGTAGAGGAAAAGAGCACATTTTGGATGTAAAGCTTAAAGGGGAATCTATTCCTATTGTATCAGTTTCGGCCATTTCATCAGTAATGAAAAAGCATCTCTCCGCATACTTGGTTTTTGTTAAGGATGCAAAAGTTGATGAATCTAAATCTAATTTGTCTATGTTAGATAAAGACAGGACCAATTTTCTACATAAGTACCAAGATTGCTTTTCCGAGTCATTGTCAAGAGAGCTTCATCCAAAAAGGCCAGAAGATCATGCTATTGATCGTATTCCGAGGAGTATCCCACCAAATAGACCGATGTACCGTGTTAGTGCAGCCCAACAAGAGGAAATTATGAACCAGGTACATGAGTTGTTGAAAAAGGGACTGATTTAGCCAAGCTCATTACCCTTTTGCTCACCTGTGCTCTTAGTGCAAAAGAAAGATGGTTCTTGGCACATGTGTATAGATTACAAGGCACTAAACAAGAACACCATCAAGAATCAATTCCCTATTCTGAGAATCGATGACATATTGGACCGCTTATAGGGCTCCACAGTATTTAGTCAGATAGATTGAAAAGTGAGTATCATCAGATATGCATTAGACTGGAGGATGTGCATAAGACAGCATTTCGGACCACCTTTGGGCTATATGAGTTGTTGATCATGCCCTTTGGCTTGACAAATGCTCCCGCCACCTTTAACAAGATGATGGACAGGATTTTCTGGCCTCATGGAGCGTTTGTGGGCACATTCTTTGATGACATGATTGTGCATTCACGCTCAGAGGAGGAGCATGGAGAGCATTTGGCCACAGTGTTTGAAGAACTCCGGAAGAATAGGTTGGCCATAAATGGCAAGAAGAGTGAGTTCTTCTTAGAAGAAATACACTTCTTGGGGCACATCGTGTCTAAAGATGGAGTCCATATGGATCCTTCGAAAGTAGAAGCAATTCTCAATTGGCCAAATTTGAGGACCGTGCATGATGTACGTAGCTTTTGGGATTGTGTTTCTATTACAAGCGGTACATACGATATTTTGCTGATATTGCTTCACCCCTTCATGCTTTGACAAAGAAGGGAACTCCGTTTCGATGGGCTGATCAGGAAATTGCAGCCTTTAAGAAGCTTAAAGAAAAGCTTACTTTGGATCCCGTATTGATACTACCAGATCTCCGAAAGGCTTTTGTTATCCAGTGTGATGCATGTGGGAACAGCATTGGGGAAGTTCTCATACAGGAAGGACATGTGATAGTCTATGAGAGTCGTATATTACAGAATGCCGAGAAGCATTTACAGGTCTATGAGAAAGAGATGTTGGCTGTAATTCATGCTCTTTCTACATGGAAACAGTATTTGCTTGGGCCTGATTTCACTCTGCAGACAGATCATCAGACCTTGCGTTATTTCCTCACCACGCAAACTAAACTTTCTGAGAAGCATATGAGATGGATCAACTTTTTGTCTATGTTCCACTTTCAGATTGTACATGTGAAAGGCAAAAAGAATGTTGTGGAAGATGCTTTTTCATGCAAGCCACAGGTCTCAACAGTTTCACTTGCTTATCATCATGAGCTTGATGAGATGAAAGAGTAGTATGCGTAGGATGAGGATTTTGGAAGGGTATATGATCAGATGTCTGAGGGTCAGTGGCATGATCATTATACTCTCAAGGATGGCTTCTTGTTGATGCATGGTAGATTGTGTGTTACCAGGTAGTCGGCTCAAGGTTATGATTGAAAGTCATGCTCCACCGTATGCAGGTCATAGGGGCATTGAGGCCACGGTAAAGGCAGTTGAGGCTTTCTTTTATTGGCCGACCTTGAGAAGGGATGTTGATGCTTTTGTTAGGTAATGCATCATATGTTAAAAGGTGAAGTTTGACCATCAGAAGACACCAGGGTTACTTCAACCTTTACGTATGTCAAAAGGTGAAGTTTGACCATCAAAAGACACCAGGGTTACTTCAACCTTTACGTATTTCAAATAGATCATGGGAGAGCATTGCCATGGATTTTATATTTGATCTTCTGAGGACACAAATGGGGAATGATGGCATTTGGATTATCATATGCAGGTTCAATAAGCAGACTCATTTCATTCCCATGCGTAAAAAGATCAAAGTTGATCACATGGTGAAGTTGTTCATGGCAAACATCTTCAAGTATCATGGCATGTCTTCGTCTATCATTAGTGACCGTGATCCACGGATGATGAGTTTATTTTGGAGAGGGTTGTTTGACAACATGGGTACAACTCTCAAGTTTTCATCATCGTTTCATCCACAGAGACAGATGGGCAGTTGGAAGAGGCTAATTCCATAGTGTTAGATCTTCTCAAGTGCTATGTGTCAGAGCACAAGCAACAATGGGAAAAGTATCTTCCTTTGGTGGAGTTTGCTTATAACAACACCATCCATACTAGTTTTCTTGCTATTGCTTTTGCTACCCTTAAATCCAGTTGAAACCCTAGTGAGTAACACATTTGCCGTCAGTGCATTCTCTATCATCTGCGACATATTTGTTACTCGGGTCTTAATGCAATAGTCACACACTTCCGTGGGCAACCCATAACAATATTTCTCAACCTGCTCAGACAATGGCACTGCACACGATAAGAAGTAACTGGGAGTAAAGCTTCCCAAAACTTCTTGTTATAGTCTTCCATATTTTCACACTTCGATGTATACAACTTATGCCATGCTGTCATTACATCCACCTCAAATGTAGATGTGAGCCACATGGAAGAGATTACCTGTTAAAACTGTACCCAAGTAGATGCTGCTATGCCCTGCAAAAGAAGAGTGGACCACCATTGCAATGCATTGCCCTTGAGAAAAGTCACAGCTTTTCTCACTTTCGAGGACTCTGTGTAATTTCCACCAGAAAAAGCAGCAACATCTCCCCCTTCCTTATAATCCTTCGCCTTATCCATAAGCGTTAGATTATCGTAAGGAAGTGGCTTCACAAGATTGCTACCCCCTGCATTCAAGCCCATACTAGGGTCAACATTGCTAGTTCCCACACCTTGCATACCATGCAATCCTGCTGATCCTCCCATGTTTCCAAACATACCACTATGCATACCGGGCTGCATGTCCCCATACATGTTTCCTTGCATTCCGGGCTGCATGCCCCCATACATATTCCCTTGCATTCCGGGCTGCATACCACCATACATGTTGCCTTGCATACCAGGCTGAAAACTAGCTCCAAAATTCCCTTGCATTCCCATGCCTCCTTGAGGGTAACCCCCAGTCATAGATTGGAGCACGGAACCACCGCCAAAATAGCCTGGATGCATCAATTGCTATGGGATAGGTGGATGCCCGAAAAAGGAACTCTATGGGTTTGCACCATAAGTGTTCTGCATGTTGGAAAAACTGTCCAAAAGTCGGATCCTGTGGGAAGGCACCATTATTGCCCTAAGGTGGGTTCCTAGAACACACCTTCTTCTTCTTCTTCTTAGGCTCAGAAGGGGCCCTCATAAATTCAGCAAACTTCTCACTTTACGTGAACTGCATGAGCACATCCATTGCCCCTGCCAAACGGGCTTTGAATTGCACATCATCTTCCTCTTTACTTGGCATATCTTCTGGCTGCGTTACATCCTCATAACGTGTATCTTCTGCAGCCTATTCTCTTGCAAGTATATCCTCAGATTCAGTCCTCTTAGGAGTGGTCTCCTGCTCTTCCTCATCATCATAGTCATAGTCATCCTCATAGTCTGACATCTTGTTGAAATTTTCAGCAACGACTTTCCTCGAGACAACCACGAGCTCACCCCCTTAGGAAAGTTGGTGATGTGTCCGGGCAACGGAACCTTGAAATCGGCCTCTGGTAGAAACCAAAGTGCGGTAGACTAGCAGTCACCCAAACACAGTTGTAATCCAACAAATAAGATAGATAAAAGGGAGCTACAGTGCTCCTATACAAAAAGAATAGCGACACTTGTTAGCCCCAAAGCTTGGCATCCCTTTTGGTATTTCTTTATTCAAATTCAATGGAAGAGTTTAATTGAATAAATCATGGCCATTCATGGCTTATACATATGCATGTCCAAACTGCTAGTCCTCTCTGGACCTCTTGGCATAGCGGTTTCACACAGCCCTATATCCCAAACACCACACTGTTATTCACCTCTGATTAACCAAGATAGTACATCCACGAGGCCTTGAATACACATCTAACTGGCCCATGCACATAGCCAAAAACACAGCCATACATCAGTTTGTAATCTCTTCCAAAAGCATTCTAAGTTTACTCATGTTTCTGCCCTCTTAGGCTACAAATCCCTCCTCTCACAAGCGACCAAGAGTAGCACTCCCGAACAATCCACGAGCTGGAGAAAGAAGAGCTTTAACCTATGTGCATCTAACACCGCCCACAAGCCTGTAAAAAGAGAGAGAGAGAGAATAGTAGTCTCGGCTGTCTCTGTCCATCAAAACTCCTCTTCCCTGTTTCTCCTACAACCTGTCACCCTCCACGAGAGAGAAAGAGAGAAACAAAGTGTAGTCTATCCCTACGCTTCTCTGCACCTTAGCCCACGTGTAGTCCAAACCTGTGTTTCTCTACATCCCAGCTAGTCTCCAGGAGGGAGTAAAAGGGCCTGCGCGTGTACTTGCAGCCGGTCGGTTGCAAAGAGGTGAGGGGCCTTCTGTCGACCCTGCCCCTCTGTCCAGCCCGTGAGCAGCCCACTTTCCCCACAGTCCAAACTGTCACCACAGAGAGAGAGAGAGAGAGAGTGTGTGTGTGTGTGTGTTAAAGCACCTGCACGTATCTCTTCAGCCGGCTCCTCCTCCATAGAACAAGCACACGTAGCTGCAGCCCACCAACCCTCCAAAAAGAGTCATCCAAAAAAAAACGTGCCCCCCCCCCCCCCCCCCCCCCCCCCCCCCCCCCTCGAAAAGGCCACGACTCTTTAAAAAAAAGGTTCTTTTAAATTTTGAAGGTTTTTAAAAATCTTTGTTCCCTCTTATGGTTTTAATAAAACCTTAGTCCCTTCCACACATGGGGTTGTTTTAATAAAACCCTTGCCCCTAGGATCACCTTGATCCCAAGTATGAACATTCAAAATATGTCTTGCACACCGACCACCATGCCCACACATACGTTGCACAAATTCACAGGGTCATGACACAAGGATTCTCCACTGGTTAGCACCTATCTCTCCCAATATAGAATGAAAGCGAAACAAAAACATATGCTGAATTTGATGTCATTCCTTAGCACAAGAGAGCATTCTCGGCATAAAGCACATGCATGACAACTATGGACAAGCCATAGCACTCCCACATCAGCCCGGGACAACTCTGCATCTTTACCTTCCTCCTGTATCGCTCACAGAACAAGTGGACCAGCTCTCGGTAACCACAGAAGAAAGCGACCAGCAGCTATGCACAAGTCTGAAGACCTCCAATCAGTAGAGAATGTGTCTAGACCAATCGACCAGCTCTTCTCCCCTCTTTCTATGACATGACCAGCCGCTTTTCAGGGCTATAAACCAGTCGGCCAGCTCTTCTCCCCTCTTTCTATGACATGACCCGCCGCTTTTCAGGGCTATAAACCAGTCGGCCAACAGCAGTAGGGAAGCACCAATAGGAGTCGATGAGCATCTCCCATACACCTGGTGGGTATTTGTCGCGGTAGATGGCTGTTTTCAGCATGTAGAACCAGTCGACTAGCTCTCATGCACCAGAAAAGCATGCGCCTATAGCAAATATGGAGTTCTCCTCAACAATAGAGCTCCTCCGCCAATAATAGATGAAATGTGTGCTTTTTAGGTCCAAAAGGGGGCGCCTACTTGAAGACAGCCCAAATATTATCCAGAGTCCACTTTTGGCTGCCACATGTATTAAATAAGTCTTGCCTAGTGTGTACAACTTATAAGTTGTCCGGTCACTTATAAGTGTGTATGAACCTGCACCCATAATTATTAATGTGTAAAGTCATAAGGCTGTAAATTGGGTTTTTAGGGACACTTACTTACCACCTACAAAACACATGTAGACCACATGTCAGTCCCAAACAGGTGTGCACATACACATCCATAGGGTGCCCAGGCGTCCCCAATCCTATGGACAACGTAGGCAGAAATCTCAGGCATTGTCTAGGCAAACAAAAACAAGTCATCCAAAGGTAAAATCAAAGTCATACACACACATGAGTGCAGTTAGACTAGAAGAAACACCCATCTGCTCAGTTCTATCAGATAAAGCTCATGATCCTTCCGGAACCTTCCCTAAACATAAATATAGAAGATCTCCATGATAGCTAGTCCCAGGGAATCACATCATGTTAGGCTCGATGAGCTTTACATGTACACCATATCAAGCCCCACAAGCCACACATGTACTATCATGTCAGGCTTCATGAGCCATACATGTACTGTCATGTCAGGCTCCATATGCCATACAGACACACCATGTCAGGCTCCACCAACCATACATGTATGTCATGTCAAGCTCCATATGCCACACATGAACAATAGAAAACAGAAGCTGTGAGGAATTTTGTGACATTCCCCCTGGCTTCTAAGCAGATCACCGCCGCAACTGAAAAGCTTCCAAATAGGCCTTCATCAGAAGCTCTAGATAATCCGCAAAATTATCCACGTTCATCCATTTTGCATCCATAGCCAAATAGTTTTTAAACTTCACAAGATACCTGCGTACTAGCTTGCCACCTGTATGCTTACGCTCTTTATGAAAAACTATCTGCTTTCCTAGGGTTCCTGTGGAATGGGTAAGGGTTGAAGCAAACCAGGTGTTTTGTGCCTGTCAAACTTGACTTTCTGACACATTAGGCACTCACGAACATAAGCTTCAATATCCCTACGTAGAGCTTGTGAGGTCAAAAGGACGAAAACACCAGATGTACGAGAGATCAAAGCAAAACAGCACAGCATGAAATATGTGAGTGAGTCTATATATAATGGTGAGTAAACATATGTTCAAGAGCCCTCTGATGTGAGGTGAGTCTGAGTAGTAGACCAGTGCAAAAGCAAAGAGAATGTCGAAGCTAAAGCACGGTCGACGAAGGCTTGCGTCAATGTGAGGCAAATCACTTCGAGAGGTGGTCGGTGTCAAAGGCTTGCGTCAATGTGAGGCAAATCACTCCGAGAGGTGGTCAATGTCAAAGGCTCACGTCGGTGGATGCAAAGGCACTCTGAGGTGGTAGTGGCAGGGGGAAGGTGAGGTGATGCAGGCTCTAGTGAAAAGGGTGCTGCAGTACTTGAGGTTGTAGATGAAGAGCAGAGAGGGCTATCGTCCCGAGTGGTTTAGTGGTGCAAGCTCTGATGACAAGGGTGTTGCAAGACCTGAAGGGTGCAAGCTCTAGTGAGACAAGGGTGCTGCATACTTGAAGGGTGTAGGCTATGGTGACAAGGGTGCTACGTACCTAAAGGGTGGTAAGGAGCAGAGGGCTTCCATCTTGAGTGGTGCAAGCTCTGGTGACAAGGGTGCTCCACACTTGCTATGTAGCAGAGGGGGCTACTATCCCATGAGCTATGATAAAACGCTGATGATGAGCTGATGTAAACGCTGATGATGTGCTGATGTAAGCGTGATGAATGTTGATGTAAATGCTGATGTAAAACGTTGATGATGTGCTGATGAATGCTGATGTAAACGCTGATGTAAGCGATTAATGAAACAGAGAGGGCTGTTGTCCCACGGTGTGGCCTATAGCAGAGAGTGGGTTGCTATCTCGTGAGGTGGCCAGATAAGAAAACACTAAGGTGATGTCCTGTCAAGCGAGGATGATGAAGCTATGTGATGTAGAGTCTGGCTATGATACTGAGAATAGACTGCAAGGGTGCAACAGTGCCCCTACACAGACAGGAGGGCCACGAAGTCTTTCCACATGATCAATGTCTCTTAAACCAAAAGTTACCTCTTTCGAGGTGCGACAATAAGACAAGGGCTACCTCAGAATCCCAACCTTCTCTCACGAATAATGACTCTTTACAGCCATATCATCATAAGCTTTGTAGAAAGCCTAGCTTTGATACCAATGTAAATGGAAGGGCAACTGTAACACGAAAATCTTATCAATCATGAAAACTGAAAAATACACATAAGCTTACTAGATAAAAGAAGGATGACAACTCTTCACACTACACCACACTAGGGGCCAGAAGATGGACTAACCCCCCCCCTCGCCCCCCTTTATGGTTAGATTACCAAAAAGAAGTCTGCTTCCAAATACAACTTCACGGGTACCCAAGGATTCTCCACTAGCTACCACCTATCTCTTCCAGTACAGTATGAAAGCAAAACAAAAATATATGCTGAATTTGATGTCGTTCCTCAGCACAAGAGAGCATTCCCGGCATAAAGCACATGCATGACAACTATGGATAGCCCATAGCACTCCCACATCAGCCCACGACAACTCTTCATCTTCACCTTCCTCCTGTATGACACAGAACAAGTCGACCAGTGCTGAAGAGCTGTTTACAGCAGTCGACCAGCTCTCAGTAACCACAGAAGAAAGCGACTAGCAAATTGTGCACAAGTCTGAAGACCTCCGATTCTGGTCCAGACCAATCGACCAGCTCTTCTCCCCTCTTTCTATGACTTGACCAGCTGCGTTTCAAGGCTATAAACCGGTTGGCCACCAGCAGCAGGGAAGCATCCACCAAGACGAGTTAGTGAGCATCTCCCATACACCCGTGGATATCTCTTGTGGTAGATGGCTATTTTCAGCCTATAAAACCAGTCGACCAGCTCTCATGCACTAGAAAAGCATGCGCCTATAGTAAATCTCGAGTTCTCCTCAACAATAGAGCTCCTCCACCAATAATAGATGAAACGTGTGCTTTTTAGTTCTAGAAGGGGGCGCCTACTTGAAGATGGCCCAAATATTGTCCAGAGCCCGTCTTTTGGCTACCACGTGTATTAAATAAGTCCTACCTAGTGTGTAAAACTGTGTAAAACTTATAAGTTGTCCGGTCACTTATAAGTGTGTGTGAACGTGCACCCATAATTATTAATGTATGAAATCATAAGGATGTAAATTGGGTTTTTAGGGACACTTACCACCTACAAAACACATGTAGACCACTTGTCAGTCCCAAACAGGTGTGCACATACACATTCATAGGGTGCCAAGGTGTTCAACGCAGGTAGAAATCTCAGGCATTGTCTAGGCAAACAAAACAAGTTATCCAAAGTTATGCACACACATGGGTGCAATTAGACTGGAAGAAACACCCATCTGCTCAGTTGTATCATATAAAATCTTCAGGGCTCATGATCCTTCTAGAACCTTCCCAGAACATAAATACAGAAGATCTCTAAGATAGCTAGTCCCAAGGAATCACATCATGTCAGGCTCCATGAGCCATAGATGTACACCACGTCAGGCCCCACAAGCCACACATGTACTATCATGTCAGGCTCCACCATGAGCCATACATGTACTGTCAGTCAGGCTCCATATACCATACAGACACACCATGTCAGGCTCCACTAGCCATACATGTATGTCATGCTAGGCTCCATATGCCACACATGAACAATAGAAAACAGAAGCTGTGAGGAATTTTGTGACAAAAGATGTATGCTCAAATACAAGGGCTATATAATTGTGTGTGTGCGTGAGAGAGAGAGAGGGGGGGGGGAGAGACAGAGAGAGAGAGAGGGTGTGTGTCAGATTTTAGAGAGCATAAAAGATTTAAATTTATCCACGTTTAAAGAAAATAATACTGATGTGCCCATCTTTTGGCCATCGGCGGAGACAGGTGAGGCACACTAGTATTTATATAAAGGAGATAAGCACGGTTGAATTTTGGAGCTGCCACGTGGTAGAAGCTAATGAATCTACCTGAAAAGGGCTTCTATCACGAGGCAGATTAGATTCGATCCATTAGCTTCTACCACGTGGCTTCTCTCTCTCTCTCTCTCTCTCTAGGGGTGCGTGTGTGTGTGTGTGTGTGAGAGAGAGAGAGAGAGAGAGAGAGAGAGAGAGAGAGACCTTCCACATGAGAGCGGTTTTAGGTAGATTTCGGGGTGCCTCAATACATGGCACCCCATTTGACTGGGCCCACAGCCGGGGTAGCCGGCCCCCGCCCGCGGGTGTAGGCCTATGTATAAACATCGGGCTATATACATGCGCAAACATGGGTTGATCACAGCTGTTGGTCACGGTTGTGCCATAGTGGAGTTGGTAAGGCACATGCTTGGGATGAGGGAGGTATTGGGTTCGAATCCCACCTCCCACATGTCTATACAAGTGCTGTCTAGACATGTGTCTATACATATGTTCGTAACATTTTGCACGGACCAATGTTTGGACATGGCACTGGGACTTAGAAAAATTTCTAAGTCCCAAAGCCGGATGACTGGCTACTGGGGTCAACGGGGTGCCACGTATTGAGGCACCCCGAAATCTACCTAGAGCCCATGAGAGCATGCACATCTTTGAGGAATTGAAGCTTGCAGGTATGAAACCAGATGTAATAACTTTCGATGCAATGCTTTCAGTCGGCAGCCATGCTGGTCTCATTGTTGACAGCTGTGAATAGTTTGATTCAATTAGCATTGAGCTTCTTCTCCATTGTGTAATATGTATGCCAAATGTCAATCTGGTGCTTTGATGGATATGTATGCAGACCAAGTCTTTAGGGAGCCTTCTCCAAATTTCATCTCTAGGAAGCCACTAATCGCAGGATATACCAAACAGGTCCAAGAAGAGCTATTTTGAACGGATACCAGGTGAGGGCATCTCACCAAACGCAGTGTTCTTTGCTGGGAATGCCTGATGGGTCTTGCCTCAAAGAAAATAGTAAGCAAGGGGGGCTACGGATCTACACATTATTTGCTCCTCTAGTTTTGGGAAGAGTAGAACAGTTGACAAGAGTGAACAAATTTATGATGAAATTGGCAGAAAGGATTGCTAGAAAAAGCTACCAATGCTCTGATTAATATGTATTCCGAGCATGGTGCTCTCATAAATGCAGTACTTTGATGGATATGTATGTGCCAAGTGCAGTGCTCTTGCAAAATCACGATTGCTTACACCTTAAAAGCATGTTTATGTGGTTGCAGTGATTGTTGATGGTGTACTTGCTTGTTACTGCTGCTGCTGCTCTGAGGAAGAGAATGCCTGTGTGGCTGAGCCATTCACTCATGATCTCCCAGAGGAAAAAGCAGATCAAGAGGTGACAATGGAATATCCAGTGGTGACTATTGAGTGCTCGATATGCCCTCTGTAGTCCATGTGTTGCTCAGATTGATATGCGAGCTTTGTTTGAGAATCAACATGATGCAGTTCTTCATGCCAATTTTCCCCTCCTCTTGATGTAGGGAAATCATGGTGTAAAATCACAGGCCCAGCACAGCTATTTTGAACGAATACGAGGTGAGGCCTCTCACCAAATGCAGTACTTTGATGGATATGTATGTTGAGTGTGGTGCAAACTAAGTGCTTGAGGAGCTCTTGGAATGCACTAAATGCAGGATATGACCAACATGGCCAGCACTGAGGGGGAAGGCCTCTCACCAAATGCAATGTCTTTCACTTGCATCTGACAGCCTATGGCATTTAACAAGGGGATTGCTAAACAAGGGTGGCCGAAAACTATTATTTTTCTCACGAGGGTATGGTGAATATGCATGTCAAGTGGGATGCTCTCAATGCATGAAGAGTGAGCGGGGTTGTCTTTGCTTGGATCCCCAAGTTGGATCCTTAAAGCCAGTGTGGCAGCATAAGAGAGCAGTTACAAGAAACAAATTTGTCATCAAATTGGTAGACAGATTGTTGGGATATGATTATGTGCTTGATGAATATGTATGCCAAGTGTAGTGCACTTACAAAAGCACATTGATTTCTTTCACCTTGAAAGCCTGTTGTAGCATAAGCGCAATTGACAAGGGACCAGACAGGGGCTGCTACCATATTATGGATATGTATGCTCTTACAAAAGCACAACAAGGGGCTATCTTTTCAAAATGTTATCACTTGGTTTGCATTACTAGCAACATATGCCCAACAGGGCCAACCAAGCAAGCACTGCTGAAGTGTTTAGGGTAAAGAAGCATCGGAGCCACTCACAAGGGGGATCAAACTTACGATGAGATTGTGAGCTAGGGATTGCTGCTAGGAAACATTATTGATGTCTCTTGGAACACACTCCAAGGCAAGGACGCACTGAACTATTTCAAAAACAGGTAGCACATGGAATGTAGTGACATTGGCTTAGATCCTGAAAGCCTGTGGCAGCATATGACGAGCTAACCATTTATGCAAAATGTGGTGTGTTTGCATAGGCAAAAGAGTTGTTTGGCATAAAATGACTTTGACTTGCAGATTGAAAGCTGATCTATTTTTGTCCCCAACGTGGTAGCCTAGTGGATAAGACCTTGGACTTTCTATGGGATGGGTTCAAATCCTCTTGGGGACATCTTATACTAAGGGTGTGTTCGCGTGTAGGTGGGCATGTAGGCAGCCAGCCACACTCCTTAGTCCGTCATCGTCATGGTGCTTCTTCGGTGATCCTGCGGCCCTTCAAGCTCACGCTCTGGATCAAGGACGATGGTTGCCTTGGACATCAAAGATCGTGACTCGACTTACGATGCCTTGTTCTACCAAAGCTCTGCAGGGTGTTCACTCCAATCGGCCGAGCGACTAACTTGTGGGGCTTGTCCACCACTGCCTATAAAGTGGCCAATTTTTGAAAAGGGTGGTACCCCCTTGTGGTACACAGGTGTGTGTGGTTATTATGGTGTGTGTGTGTGTGTGTAGCCGGGTGAAATTCCCATGTGTGACCAGGAATGGAATAAGACCTCATGAAAAAGAAGAAGAAGAAAGCTTATCTGTTTTGTTTGGGATCCTCTGAATTGTTTTGAACTTAAGGGCCTCTTTCCATATGCCCTTAGCTTTGCTTGCATCATCATCTTGAAAGCCTTAGCAGCATTGGAGCGGTTGACAAGGGTGAACAAATTGATGGTGAGATTGCAAAAGAGGGGTCTTCGGAAAATAGGACTCTTTTTGAAAATATTTTGCCAGTTATGTATGCCATTGGCTGCTCTAATTGCAGGATATGCTCTGCTGAGGAGGCACTAGGTGTTTTGAGCTAATCACACAACCATTTTGTCTTTTGATATATACTAATCACAAGATATACAACAAAGCCAAGTTGAGAAGGCACTAAATTGTTATGCAGTCAAGGTAGTGCCAGGGCCTCTCCTGAAATGCAATGACAATCGCTTGCATCTTGGAAGCATGTGGAAGCAGAGTTAACAAGGAGAGAGAACTTCATCAAAGCCAACGGCAGCATCAGTTGACCATGTATGCAAAAAGTGGAGGCTTTGCAAAGGCAAAAGAAGTACTTGACATGCATAAGCGCAGGGATGTATTCTCTTGGATTGGACAAATTGCACGATATGACCAACAAGGAGCAAAGTCAGGGTGCTAGAGCAACTCAGCAGCTTGATAATGTTCCCCATATTCACTTACTTGCCTTAAGTACTGAATTAAGAACCAAATTAACAATTGCAATAAAAAAAACAAGTGAATAGGTCGCCTTTTGCATGTTGAGTGTGAGCTATAGGGTATCCAAAGCATTGAGGGAGATTGTTAGTCTACAACAAGTTACACTCATCATTGACGGTTTGGTCACAAAAGGATTTCTTTAACACAAATCAAATGCATGCCACTTCGCACTTACTCTCAATTTTAAGAACTATTTGTTAGTTGCTAGGATGGTTTATGAGTTAGTTTCAAAAAAAGCCTTATACACTTTCTTCTTTTTAAAAAAGATCTCTCCCTCTTTTCTTCCTACTCGTGGCATGACTTGTCTCTAACGGGTAGAAGTAGGGTACACCAT
The DNA here is from genome assembly GCF_041138505.1 of Cibotium barometz. Classification (NCBI taxonomy): domain Eukaryota; kingdom Viridiplantae; phylum Streptophyta; class Polypodiopsida; order Cyatheales; family Cibotiaceae; genus Cibotium; species Cibotium barometz. The sequence continues at coordinate 898,647 of NC_141079.1, forward strand.
TATAAAACACAACTCTACAAAGCACTCATGAACAGGAGGTTGCAAAGCGACACGAAAATTACACACTTCGAACAAATCAATCTCTCTCTCTCTCTCTCTAGGTTGTATGCATACGTTTCTGTTGCAGAGTTTGCTACCTTTTGTTTGAGATCAATTGCTTAGAACAAAATGGCAAGGCATGCTCATTCTATTTGATTTGATCGATCATAGTATATCTCTAGGGTGCACACATGTATCCTACATTGAAGAGTTTGATATCTATCATTCGAGAATCAATCGATAGGAACAAAATGATAGGGAATGCTCACTCTGTCAATATTTACCAATCAAAGTAGAGGCCTTGCATGCATACACACTTGTGTATACACAAAAACATGTGCATGCATACACACTTGTGTATAGATAGAATAACATATATACACACATGTCTACATATACATCTGTGTATGTGTGTTTTCTACAAATTCTAAATCTTGTTTCAAAATTTTGGATTTAGAAAACTTCTCAAGTCCTCCCATTAATTATGAGTGCTTTTCATACATATTTTAGTAAAATTAGTTTTTGTTTTCTAAGTATTTCTTTTTCTCCCCTCTCTCTCTCTCTCTCTCTCTCTCTCTCTCTCTCTTTTCTCTCCCCAAGGATGACAATCCAACTATCCATCTATCGATTTCCACCTCCCCCCCATCTCTCTCTCTCTCACTCTCTCTCACTCTCTCTCTCTCTCTCTCTCTACAAGATATTTCCACCCTTGCTTCTTCAATTGATATCTCTCTAGCATCTCTAGGTTTCAAGGCTTATCAAAATTCTTTCTCTATGTAGCCACCAAGGGTGCCCACACGGATTGTCCACCGCACTTGGACTGTCCCCACTGCACTCGGACTGCCCACCGCCCGCAACAGTGCTACACCAACATGGACTATCCACTACCATAGTGAGTTAATGGCATCCCCAGCATTAAAGGCCCCAATGGCGCTGCAAGAGACTAGGTTGGCCACTCAAAGCATGGAGTGACAACATGGGTGTGGGTCACCATCCTCACATCTCATATGGGAGAAGTTCACCATGAACGCTTAGGCAAGAGCACCAAGAAGACATGAATGCCTATAGAGTGAATATGATCAAAAGGGATACAATGTTCATGAGCCCTATGCCTCGTATAGCCCAAGGTCCCTAAAAGTATACATGTAAATGTCCCTAAGCCCAAGTGCCTAGGCCCCATTCCCCATGTGCATGTGCACCCAAACCTACTTCATTACAAACCATCCCCTCCTACAATGATTTCGTCCTCGAAATCGAAGGGTGGTCATGCCCAAAGAAAAGACATATACAAGTGGCTATGTACAAAAGCCAAAAATCACATCCATGACTCAATGTAGCGAAAGACCCGTGCATGAATCATATGACCCCCTGGGTCAAATGGAAAGGATAGAGGGCTCCCTCAATGATGAGGCTATCTATGCAACCTCCTGGATCAAAAGGAAATCTGAGGCATGAAAAATCCAAGGCAATGGTCCCATGATAATCTGGTGCAAGTGGAGAGGAGAAGGAACCACTGTCGATGATGAAGCTAGATGAGTATCCTCCAGGATCAAATGGAAAAGACACTAGTATCATCCCGAAGATGAGATAATCCATACAAGTGTGACCACATATATGGAATGTAAATCCAAACCATATAGGCTCCAAAGCAATGACTCACGAACCACCTGGATCGAATGGACACTGTAGAGAGCCAATGTCGGTGTCATAGCCGGCTAATCCTCCTGGATCAAATGGATAGACACCCATGTCGATGGCGTAGCTCGCTATAACTCTGCCTGAGTTAAATGGATATCCAAAATGTAGACCATCTAACCATGTAATAAATGTGTGACCACCTGAATCAAAAAAGAAGTATCCAAGGTCCTCGTTCCTAAGTGAAATGACCACCAGAAATATCATCAAATCCATGGTCGAAATAACTGCTCAGGTGAGAATCTGGATGTGATGCATGTAAATCGACATAATGCACCATATAGTCAGATACCATGCATCCAAAATGACATATACTGCATCCAAAAGTAAATGTCTTGACGCCAAAGAAAACAGGGTCGTGTCGACATCCGTAGGAGCCAAATGAACATAGTTCAAGGTCAGCCTCATGTAGAGTCAAATGTGAACTCATGCCACCGTCACATGTAGCACCACTCGAAAAGTCGAACGCATGATCCACCATATCAATGTATGTATGAGTATGATTTGACCCATGCACAATATCTCCATGTGCAAGACACTCTATATGTGTGTGTCTCTCTAAAATAAAAGCTGGATCATCATAAAGATCATCATCGCTAAAGCACTGACAAAGTGTCAACACAAGAGAGATAAGTGATACCAGTCAACTCACTATCAATGGAATCTCCAACGCCACTAAGGTCATCCCCAAAAGTATAGACAAACTCTATCACTGGTGTCCCTATATGAACTAAATCCCATGATAAATCAATCTCCAATAACATTGGATATAAGAAAATACCTAGATCAAATGTAAAGCTCTCGAGGTCAACGCCATATGATATGCAACAAATATGATCGATATGCATACTCCTACTATGATGTCTCACCTCTACGAACTCATCACTACTCTCATGCACTATCCCTGATTGCTCAATTACAACAGCTCGATCCACCCAAATGCTGCCATGAGTGCTATGAAAACTAGGAGTAGTGGTCGTATCCGAAATCTCTCCACATGTAACAACTCTAGAGGAGTAGCCCAACACATCTAATACTAGAACCTCGGGTCTATGCTCCTCATGGTCTATGATGTTCTCAACGACATGTGAAGTGTCAATCCCATGTGTAACTAGGGATGTATGACTAGCCAAATGATCATGACTAGTCAAATGCCCATCAATATCATGGAATGAAATACTATGGTCATCTAATGTATCCCTATGATCACTAGGAATAGAGATAGGTAGCTCTATGATGCTCGTAATGCTCGATGCCATCTCTACAATCGAGATCATGTCCACATGATCTAACTCACACACATCACCCTCACTATCACTAACATATACATCATCATCATCATGTGCATATGTGTCAGTGGCATCACGTGCGCGTGTATCACTATCATCATGTGTATGTGTGTACGATACATCAATATGATCATATGTGTGTGTGTACAATACAACATCCTCCTCATCATCCCCATCATAATACAATGAATAAGTCGGTATAAATAAATGAGAATCAATGAGATGATGGCTAGTCGATAACGTGGGTGAGTCGTAGAAGCTCTCAAGACCCATGCGAACACCATTGTGATAGCGAGACGAAAGTGGTAGCATGCTCGATCCATGTCCTCCAAGGATGTAAACTAGTCATGCCATAACTCAAAAATTGCATCCCATGAGTGATCACTATGATCATCATCACTCATATAATCATCTGTAGTCATAACATGAACATCATCATCACTATCCACATCATCATCCACTGAATGCATGTCATAATGATACCTATCCTGAGGTATATAGTCATCTCTGCTCACAAATGTAAGGCACTCAATCAACTCTCCACATACATCATCCCATGCAAGCAATGATGAACCATCCTTGTAAAGATAACCACATAGATCCTCAACAAAATCACCATATGTAGAACGTTTGGTCCATCTGGCGCACGGACATCCCCCTCATCAAATAAGTGTCTAAACTGGCTAGGTGACCACATCTCAAGCTCAAACATCCATAAGTGACATGAATATGATGTGTCATCATAGCATGATGTTGGTGAAGAAAGATCTAGAGGTCGAAGCCACGATGTGCCAAATGTATGTATGAACTCAGAAAATGATATGCATCTCCTCACATGAAATGGCAAATCAAGGTGACATGCATAAAGCCAGAGTGATAGGGTATGAGTGGATGTCCCACGATCAGCGTCTGGGATGGAGACATAGTGATGTCGACGACGAAGATGGTGGGTAGCATGGTGATCGTAGGCGGGCTAGAGGTAGGAATGGATACGCATGTTGTTCCGCCAAAGCCCAAAAGTGTGGAAACACCCCTAAATGTGCTCAAGAATCCCACACCGCGTGTGAAAAAGGCACCAATATGCTCCAATGGTCACCCACACGTGAGCAAAAGCCAAAACAATGACTAAAATGCTTAGAATGACCACCCGTGCATGAACAAGGGCCAAGATGTGCGTGTGAACACCCAAAATACACGAAATGGTCAAAAATGTGTATGTGAACGCCCAAAATACACTAAACAAAGGAAAAATATGCGTGTGAACGCCCAAAACAATAAACCAAATGGTCAAAAGTGTGCGCGTGAATGCCCAATGACTAGGGGTGAGGTGTGAACATGTGCGTATGAACAAAAAACCGCAATGCTCCAACGCTTGTGAACAAAGGCCAAAACAATAACCCAAATGCACCAAATCGGCCACACAACACACGAACCACCTCGATGAAGCTCAAAACATATGAACAAGCCCAAAAAAAATACGAAAAGCGTGTGAACGTTAGCGGTACTCGTAAATGAAATGAAGATGTGGACAAGAGAACTAGTAAAGAACCATGGGCAAACTAAAAAAATAAAATAAAGGGTGGCCAATATGAAGGAACCAAAAGTGTAGGAGTGGCTACTAAGAATTATAGAGTGGCCTTAGGATGATGTGTGGACCAAAAGTGTAGGGGTGGCCAGATAAAGTGGCCTTAGGGTGTGTGAACACACAAACCCTAACGGTAAATCTCTTTGTTTAAAAAAACGAAAACAATTTGTATTGCTTCTTGTGTTCTCTGTTTGGCGGCCATCTTCTTCTTCTCCACTCTGCACTTACATGCTACAGTGCCCTCTCCCAACGATACCTAGAGCTGTGTAAAGTCAGTGATGGCTGGCTGGGGTAAGGAGGGTGTCCAGTTTTGACTTCACTGAGAAAACAGTTGTTTGCTACCTGCTGTGAATGCTGAGAACGAAGGCTACGCTTGCTGTAAATGGCTGCACCTACTGGCAGCTTTTATACCGAAGAAATAACGTCTCAAATGAGCGTGAACGCTAGCCGAGCACATCTAAAGTTGTGATCGTTTGCTGCTCACAATTTTTTTTTTAGAAAAAAATTGTGCTGTAGGATGGCTTTAGTTTTTTTTTTTAAACTGTGGTCTAGAGCTCCCATAACTCGTCTTGAAGGTAAATGCTCGTCTTTGTCACCAAGGATTAGTACAACTGGATGCCTATGTATACAACAAAAACCTACAAGGATCAAGCATTTGAGGAGATGTATTGCACCATATTACCAAGATTTTGCAGTTCTGGCCGCATCGAGATTCACAAGATTTGCCTAATTTTGAACGGTTTTGTCCCTTCTCTAACAAGATTTAATTGATCTTGTTCTCATATCACTTGCACCCTGCTTGCATGTTATTCTTAAACATTATGCTTTGAAAACAAGAATCCCTTGGTGTAATGGAAGCACATTGGTCTAACCATTGGTCTTAGTTTAAATGTGAGAGGGATTTACCAGTTTTATAGCATTTTGCATGTATTACAGCTTTAGCATGTGTCTTAATATATAATATTTCACCATATCAATATGTTCTCTGCATAATACAAATGCTTAGATCTGTAATAGAATAACATGCTATACATCTTCTTGATGGAAATGTATTAAGATGCTGTGAACCAGGGTATGTGCTTGTAAACAATGTTTTCTTCTTTACTTCTAATACATCAAGATTTATACTAATCTGTGTAGATTTGTATCATTCCAACATACTTGTAATCTTTGTTATCTTCTTTGCATGAAAGTATTAAGATCAGAAAGATTTAATCAAGAATCACTTACTGTTCTGTTTCTATGTCAAGATTTGATTTCAACACAACAAACTTTGTATAATTTGTAAATTGCTCTATTTTGCATTGTAGATTTACACCAATCTTTGAAAATTTGTATCATCTACACATAATCTTGAAATTTGCACCAAGATTTTGCACACTTTCTTGAAATTGTGTTAAATTTTTGCACAACAATCTTGATTTCTACACATCAAACTGTACTTTGCATAAACTCTACAATCTGTGCACAGTTTGCACCAGTCTTTGAAAACTGCAATGAAATATTTACAAAATTGCTTTAGCAATCAAACTTCTTGTAAATCTGCTCCAAGAACTCCAAGATTTTGAAAAATAGAACAGAGATAGAGGCTTAATGAATTAATAATTGAAACTATAGGCTCTCTAAGCACAAGATAATGCAAGAAAATCCTTCAATATTGGTTGCTAAAATCTCTGTAAACCCTAATTCGAAAATCAAGATCAAGAAGTTCAAGAAATCAAACAGTAAAGTTGATTAGGGTTTTGAAAATAGTGTTTAATACAAATTTGAAATGGATTAGCAGAGATTTCATTGTTAATCTTGTCAAATAAAAAATTAATAAATTTGCAAACTATGTAAAAATTAATTTAAAAAATAATTAACACTAATCAAGATTAAGAAAATACATTTTAAAAAACTAGATTAATAGTAATTTAAAAATGATTATCATTAATTACTCCCTAAGCAAGTATCTAAGCCAAGGGCTCTAATCTTAGGGATCTAAGCCAAGAGCTCTGATACCAATGAAAGAGACTAGGATTGGTCACACAAAAGCATGGAGTGACAACATGGGTGTGGGTCACCATCCTCACATCTCATACGGGAGAAGTTCACCACCATGAAAGCTTGGGCAAGAGCACCAAGAAGACAAATGTTTATAGAGTGAATATGATAAAAAAGGGTACAATGTCCATGAACCCTATGCCTCATATAGCCCAAGGTCCCTAAAAGTACACATGTAAATGTCCCTAAGCCCAAGTGCCTAGGCCCCATTTCCCATGTGCATGTGCACCCAAACCTACTTCATTACAGGCACTGACGGCACCGACTGTTTGCTGACACTCCAACAGCATCTCTAGAGATAGGAGATTCCACCAAAGGCTACTCTTCCACCTCATGGCATCCACCAAAGATAGGAGATGCCAGCGATTGGACCTCAAGCATATATGGTCCTCGACTCATCCTGAAGGATATCCGACATCCTTCATTCTTCATCTCTCACTCATCTTCTTAAAGGATATCCTTTTGCTCCTTATCCTAGGAGGACATCCTCTGTACCCATCTTGGAGGACATCCTTATCCCCTGCATCCTTATCTCACTTGGAGGACATCCTTATGCTCATCCTTCATACCACTTTGTATCCTTTGTTCTATCATTAGCTTAAGCTGTGTCATCTTCTTCACTGTGACCTTTGCTGAGTGTGCATGGTACAATGAAGGACATTTATCAGTGTTCTTTGAATAGCGCAAGTGTTCTCGTTCCTTCCAAAAATAATTTTAAAAAATCCTCAACTATTCCCTCAATCGTGCTCTAGTTCATCCGCCAACTTCACCCCTTGGTTCGTCCGCCATCTCACGTTTCATCCTCCAACCCCCCTCCTGGTTCATCCGCCAAATCCTCCTCCTTTGGTTTATCTGCCTACCTGCACTCTTCTCATGCCTCAAACAATTTCCCTCCTCACGGACTCATCGACTTACCCCCACCTCTGGTCGCCTCTCACCAACCTGGACTCTCCCCCCTCTTTATCTAAACCCACAAACCACCCCCTCTTGTTGGCCACCCCCTCTCGTCAACTCCATCGACCGCTCCCCCTTCATCTACTCACCACCCCCCTCTTGCTCGGATTCCTTCCCGCCCCATTGTCGACCGTCTGTCACCTTCCCTTTGGCCGGTCGTTCGCTAACAACGCCTCCACCCCTCCCCTTTGGCTCTTTTGCCAAACCCCCTCATTTGTTGACGTGCCACTATGACTTGCTCTTGTTGTCTATACATACAGTCCATCATTTAGTTAATGAGCTCTCGGGCCAGGTTGGAGAACCCTTGAACCCTCGGCGAAATTCTGCACTATGCCATGAGTGCAATGGATGCCCTCTAAGTACGCCTCCTGTGATTTGAAGTTGCTTGTACATGCCCAATGGAGGGTCTCCAAGCTGTTGCGTTGGGAGGAGGCGGGGGAAGAGGGGCTGGCTTTCAAGAAGTGAGGAATGGTGGAGAAGGCCCAGGGGGTGGGGGTGTCTCAAACAAGCTCTAATAAAAAAATTCCTCGTGGTGCTGCTCCTCCTCTTCAATGGCCTTGCAGGCGGGCTTCAGCATCTTGTGCCTCGATATCTAGTCTAGGTGTGGAGTGGGGGAGAGCATGCTCCTGTTTTGTTGAGGGTTAGGGTGATGGCGCTTTGGGGGTGGAGAGGTGAGAGAGGAGAGAGAGGGAGAGATATTTGAATGGCATTGGGACCCTCTAGCTGGATGGCTCTGGGGAGGTCATTCCACCCTACGACATGATAGAGGACCTTTGTGAGCAATGATGTGGCCGCGAGCTTCCCCTATGGGTTTGCATAGGCAGAGTGCCGCTCCTTGTGCAAGAACGGTCGGTCCAGCGGGTGGTGAGGAGGGAGAAATGATAGGGCATGGGTGGGCATGTTGTCCTGCTGGGTTAGATTGGACCACTCGACCTCATCCTTGGTGGTGGTGCCCTACTAAGCACCACGAACAAGGCGCGTTGCATTGGTGACGCGAACATAAGGTTAGTCCATTTGCAGGAAATGAAGTGCCTCTCGGGATGAGGTCTAAACTGAGATGTATGGTTTGGGAGTGGCCTGCGAGATCCATCACCTGTCCTTGGCAGTGTTGGCATCATAAGTCTTGGTAAAGTAGAGGCAGTTCAACAAATTTGGGCCCCACGGTTCCAGTGTGGGTCATCGAGCCCAATTTGCTCTAGGCGGGCCACCATGGTCGAGTCCGCCAACAGTCCTTTAGCACGGCCCTGTATAGTAAAGGAGCTTGTGCTCCACCTTATGATTATTTTTTATAAGGCTGTGGACAGTGTGTGCACTGACCTAGCGCATCAAGGTCTCACCCAGGTGTGACAGCCCACCAGGGTGGGGTGGGGTGCTCCACCTTATGATTATTTTTTATAAGGCTGTGGACAGTGTGTGCACTGACCTAGCGCATCAAGGTCTCACCCAGGTGTGACAGCCCAGCAGGGTGGGGTGCTTCCCATATTCTTCAAAGTTCCCCCCCCCTAGGCACTTCTTCTTATGGGGGGTATGGGTGAGGACCTGGTACGATGAGTCCGAATGCGTGGCCATGCTGCTATATAGAGACAGAGAAAAGGAGGTAGGTGGAGAAGGGTGAGAGCTTTAAAAAAAATTTGGTAAGAGTTTGGCTAGGGAGAGAGGAAAGAGTGAGGGAAATGGAGTGGTGGTCCTTGTATTTATAGATTTCTAGCGAGGACATGGTCATGGCACAGGAAGGACACAACCGTGGCAAACCGAAAGGTATGGGCGTGTCTGCACCAGGGTACAGGCGTGGCTTGAGGTTGGTATGACCGTGGCTTTAGGTGCTGAGAAGGGTACGACCGTGTCTTCAGGATGGAATGGCCATGCCTTCAGGATGGAACGGTCATGTCTTCAGGATGGAACGGCCGTGCCTTCAGGATGGAACGGCCGTGCCTTCTTCAGGTTGGGTGTACGACCGTGGCTTTTGATGATTTTTTTTTGGGGGCACCCTGTGAACAGGTTTTGTACTACCCTAAGGCTATGTAGCTACTAGCACCCCATCACGGGTTTTGCACTAACTCCTTGCCCAATTTGCTAGATTGAAAAGGTGGCTCCAATTTGGTGTTGGTGAGGTTGGTAGCTCCATTGGAAGTGTGGAGGCTTTCATGGAGGGAGCAGTTAGGGTTTGAGATGCAAGTGGTTGAGTGGGAGTATGCTGAGGGAGTCGGATGAGAAGTGGTGGAGGTGTAGCCAACATCAAGGGTATATCACTTGTCAGGGATAGTGGACTATGGTTGTATAGTCAAGGTACCTTCCTGAAGCTTTTCTTTCCCTTTTTCCTGTGTCGTAGTAGTGGTGGAAGATATCTTGGGCTTCCATTGAAATGTGGGTAAATTTGGGATGATGGGGGTAGGAATAGTGTACCTTGGTTGTCGGGGGGACCCAAATTTGCCGATTGCCTCAATAGAAGTTTTAAGCTTGGAGTAGAGGCTTCGGGATCCACTTGTAAATAGTCGCTAGGCAAGGCTAAGGCTTTGGTTGATGATGGTTTGGTCTTGGGAAGTGTTTTACCGATTGTTTTCTTGCACTTTGTGGGCTTGTGGTTGTTGAATGGGTGGCCATCGAGAGGTACGAGGAGCTAGTTTTGCTGGTGTGTGAGTTTGGGCAGTGGATCGGTGGAAGATTCACAGAGTTTTATGTTATATGTACATTGTTATATATACATTATGTGTGCTATGTTATATGCACATTATGTGTGTATATACTAGAAGGCTAACCCACATTAGGCTTGTGAGCATGGGAGAATGGGAACAAGCTCTAGTGGAGCATGGGTTAGGATTAACCTTAAGGGTTAGGGTTAGGGTTAGGCATCCAAGGGTCACACATGGGAAATGGAGAGTCAAGAGTCACTTGAGGGCCCTCCTATATAATAGGGGCATGGAGCACACTCAAAGGGGGCTGGAGGCTTGAGGCTAGGTTATGTTATGCTCTCTTGTGTAGAGGGTCATATCTACTCACCGACCATTTCACACTATAGCTTCATGCTATTGGATTGGAGTTATACCTCTTGATGGTATGGGACATCAAGGTAGAGGTATGATGTACATTTATAATTCATGTGTGCATCCCTTGGGCTGGTCGGGTGGCTGAGTTTATGCCTGATTTATGCATGTTTATGCATAACAATTATCTAGAGAGATTTTAGGGTTTTAACAGTGGTATCAGAGTAATCTCTAGTTAATTATTATTAATTTTTTTAAGTAAATTTTAATATTTACTAATAAAAATATTATTTTATTGATTTGTGTTGATGATTTGCACGTGGATCGTCGATATGGCGATTGGAACGCATGTTACTACTATTCAATGGACGAATCGACGTTACGGGGGAATTCCGTGAGTTTAATGCTATTTTTTTCTATTTTTTATGGTTTAAAATAAGCATTGATAGAAATTTTTATGAAAAGATCACATATTTTATGGTGGATATTTTTGGTAGAATGGATTCCCTAAATTTCTAGAATTTTAAGGAAATTTTTCCTAAATTTTTAGAAATTTTTTGAGCATTTTTATGATTAAAAATGTATTTTTAATTCATTTTTGCGGGTTTTTTCGCTGGTATGCGATCAAATTTTTGTTGATTTTCTGCTGAAATGCAATAGGGGAGAGCATGTTGATGCATGAATGCTCTCCCGTGTGCGTGGGGTCCTCTCCGCCTCTCAATTCTGATTTTTCCTTCTTTTTTTCGTGAGAATTTCTCTTAAAAAGGATTTTTAACAACATTAATCATAATTAATGTTAATTATGATTAAGTAATGTCTAATTAAAAACTTTAATCCAAAGATTGAGTTAATCTCCCTGGTTAATAGAGGAGAGAGGGGAGAGGAGAAAGGAGTAATTGATGGAGAAGGAGAGGAGAGAGGGGAGAGGAGAGACTCTGAGGATTTCCTCTCCCCATCCTCATCAGGCGCAACGCGGGGGGGGGGAGGGGGCTGCGCTGCAGCCAGCCGGCGAAAAAATCGCCCCCCCCCCCAAAAAAAAATCAAAATCCTTAATAAGCTAAAAGCTTATTATTATTATTTTTTTAAAAATGAGTTTTTTATATATAAAAAAGCTTTTGAAATCTTTTTCAAAAAAACGCTTGGGAAAAAGCCAGAAAATGTAAAATTTGAGATAAGAATTCTCTGAAAAATTTCTGAAAATTTCTTCTTGAAACTTTTTGGCTTTTCATCTTCTGGAAAACCTTTGGCTTTCCGTTTTCCCGAAACCTTTTGGCTTTCCGAATTCGAGGAAATCTTCCGTATTCCGGAAACTTTTGACCTTTCACATTCCGATTTTTTTTTTTGTCTTTTCATTTCCCCGAAACTTTTGGCTTTTCGTATTCCGGGAAAACCATTGGAATTCCGAATTTTTTTGACCGTTTGTATTCTAAATGCGTTCGGGATTAATTAAAAACTTCAAAAAATTTCTAAAAATTAGTAGAAAATTAGACAAAGGTTATTTTAAATTTCAAAAAAATGTGGGATTGGTGTTCAGCATGTGGTGTGTCCATTCAGGCACCCGTGACCATTCAAATTCTTTTAAAAATATATTTTTTGACCCAAAAAATTAAAAAATCCATTAAAATTATAAATTTTCATTGGATTTGAGAATTGTCAGGCAGAATTAAAAATTTCATGAATGATGAGATTCTCAGGAAAAATTAAGAATTTTCTAGAAATTATTTTTAGAAATCCTGAAAAATTGATATTTATAAAATATCGATGGTATTTTGGCAAATTAAATTGCTAAAAATTTTCTGGAAAAATATAGGTTTGGAATGCCATAAGATAGGTTTGGTGGTATTCAAAATTATCGTATTTTGAGGCCCTATAAAATTAGGAAAAAATCATGATAATTCTTTTTCTTGAGAATTTAATATTTTCGAGGGTTATTTAATATTGAAGTACGTTTTCTCGTGCTGACATTAGATAGATGCGGGTTATTCACATATTATTAATACGATTATACCTCGTATTAATGGATATTTTTGTTTGGATTAATTCTAAACGATGTTTTCATGATTTTTTACCATTATTTAGCCATTCTTTTTTTGGACATGTTCCTTAATTTCTTTTAATGGCTATAACTTGCGTTCAAAGTGTGTTTCACCTTTGACACTTTTCCATGATAAGCCTAAGATAAATTCTATCATGGGTTAGCCTGACATACTAATAGTAGCAGATGCAGGCCCAACATGCCTTAAATCAGTACCAAAGACATACACCCACAAGTTCGTTGCCCACTAGTACACATCTCATCATATATACCCACATGGGATAGTTGGTGCCATCCAACTTGTTCTCAATGAACAACATGCTAAACAAATCACTAGTGTTTCCGAACATTTTACACAGTAGAGGAATGTGCAAACTGAAGTATATCTAACACAAGTAGTAGCTTTAAAAGTAACACCAAGTACCTTAGATGTCTGCTCAATGCATGTATAAACTTACCAAATGAGCAATCTACTGATTGAAAACTGTAGGTAGAATTGGCGGACACGAAATCACTAGTAGGTGCGGGGCGGAATCGGCTTATGTGGAATCAACAGGTTACAAGCTGTCATGGCATCAGTAGGCAAGGTTGTTGAAAGATGATGTGGCATTAGTAGGTCGAAAGCTGACATGACATTAGCAAGTCAGAGGCTGGCATAAAATCTCGAAGGGTGCACTACTAAGAAACCCTATGTATCATGTGAGTTCAAGAGGTATTTACTCCTTATCTGTGAATTTTTCATGAATAAAATGATTCCTTTTTCTTTATGGACTTACGGGGTTTTTTTCAACATCAATAAAAAAAAACCCTTCTATAAATGTATTTCTATAAATTTACCTTTAAATTTTAAATTTAAAAACCCCTTCATTTAAACTCACGTGATATACTTACATATTTTTAGGTGAATCCCCATCAAAAGGTCGGGAGCTGAAGGCGGAGTCGTCAGGTAAGAATCACCTAAATATTTTTAGGTGAATCCCCCAAGCATGAAATCAACAGGTCAAAAGCTGAAGGCAGAGTCGTCAGGTAAGAATCAGCTAAATATTTTTAGGTGAACCCCTCGAGAATGAAATCAACAGGTCAAAAGCTGAAGACGAAGTCGTCAGGTCAGAATCAGCTAACAAACGGACTCGAAACCACCCAACTAACATACCGATGCTGAACCAACTAACGGGGACAGACGGACATGCAATCAGCTGACAAATGAAATCTGAATCGATTGACAAACGGACACTGAATCGCTTGACAGATGGATGTGGAATCAACTAACTAAATCAATTGACACAATTGAAAAGCCAAACGCCAAATGCCAAAGGCTGTATTAATAAGTAGAATGCCAAACGACAAACGCTTTCATCCGAATGCCAAATGTGAAATGCCAATGGGTAAGCCCCACCAAGAAATTAAAGCCGACTACGAAAGTAAACCTGGCTAACTACTAAATGCAAAAAGCTGAAGGCTAAAAGCTGATTGCTGAATGCGGAGAGCTGAAAGCTAACTGTGATGTTCACTGTGGAGAGCTGAAAGTTAACTGTGCTGTTCACTGTGGAGAGCTGAAAGCCAAGCGGCTAAAATCTGACTGCCTAGTAAAAGTGAAAAGCCGAACATTGAAAGGTTGACCGAGCAAAACTGACGGATGCAATTGAGTAGTTGATCAAGAAAAATTGAAGCTGAATGTTGAATGCTGAATGTGTGAATGCTAAAGCCAAATGCTGAATAAGGAAAGCCAAAGGGTCAACTGTTGACCAAGCAAAGCTAACGTACGCGGCTAAATGGCGGACCGAGCAAAATCGATGGATGCAGAAGTCCAATGTTGAAAAGAATTTTGAATAGCTAACCAAGAAAAATTGATGGCACAGAAGTACAATGCCGAAAGTTGAAAGCCAGTACTCAAATAGAAATAGCAACATCAAAAAATGACAGATACTAAAATCCAATGTTAAAAGCTTTTGAAAATTGTGTGTAGTGATAGTGTGTGGGGTTGCCCATAATGTACAGTAGCATAAATGAATGACATCAATGTACAAAAGGAGGCAAAAACCCTAGATCTATGCCCAAAGTGTGAGGGCTCACCCAGAATGACGGTGGCGAAGATTAATGATACCAATAAAGTATAGAAGGGCCAGAATGTATGGTGGTGCAAAATAATGATATCGCTTCAGAGAATAATGGTGTGACTAAAACCACGCTAAGAAACCTAAGCTCTAAAACAAAGCTCTGACACACCATTACGATACAAGGCTTTGATACCAATGTTGGTGTAACATACCCATCTTCACTAATAAAGAAATGTCCATGTAATAAATAAATTTATGAGTTTTTATGGTATAAAAATTAATGATTTTATTATTTGAGTCATTTCTACTTAGAATCTTCAAATTCTAAGCCCAAATTTAAAATCTGCGTGTGATTTTACCCTAATATAGGATTTTACAGTATCCAAAACAGACACCGGATCAAGCTTATATGCAAATTTCAGTCATTTTAGTTAAAAAGCGGTGATCTTTAAACCTTAATAAATGCACGACCAGGCGTCCGATTGACGAACGGTCTGAACCCCAACAACCAAGAGAACCTCCTGGACCCAAAAAAAAAATTATCCCCGGGGTGGTCCAGCACGTAAATCGAGGCGGACGCCCCAAATTTGGGTACCCTGCCCCAAAATTTGGACCGTACACACTTACTAGGGTGCCCGTACGATGGCCACCCAAGAACCAAAGGACGGTCGCCCACTGTGTGGTCCACACGTACCCCTACGTGGACACCCATGCTGCCCCAGGCCAGATAAGGTACATGCGTACCACTCCTTTCCCTGGTAATAACTGACACCGTACCTTTCCCCTAGACCCATGCAGGCCACTGATCCATAGCCTTTGATGGTACACCGTCCTTTCGTCCTTGCTTTGCGCAGCGCCCGTACCCGTACCCCTCAGCTCCATTGAACTTAAGGAGTAACTTTCCCAACTCATTGAGCAAGGATTCGTATGCCCTAGTAGCTCTCCTTGGGGGGCACCTGTTCTTTTCCAAAAAAAGGAGGACGAAACTCTCCACCTCTGCATAGATTATCGAGGGCTAAATCAAGTCGTTGTCAAGAATAAGTATCCTATCCCTCGCATCGACGAACTTCTTGACAGGCTTCATGGGGCCAAAGTCTTCTCAAAAATAGATTTGAGGTCTGGTTACTATCAAATCAAAGTTAAGGAAGCAGATATACCCAAGACAGCCTTCAATACCCGTTATGGCCACTATGAGTTTACTGTAATGTCATTCAAGTTAACCAATGCTCCTACAACCTTCAACCACCTAATGCAAGATATATTCCGTCCTTACTTGGATGAATTTGTGCTTGTTTTCTTTGATGACATCTTAATCTGCTCCAAATCAATGGAAGAGCATGAGGAGCATGTGCGTAGAGTTCTGCAATTGCTGCGCAGACACAAACTCTATGCCAAGAAGAGCAAATGTACCTTCTTTACTCATCAAATTGAGTATCTTGGATTCATCATCTCCAAAGATGGCATTTCAGTAGACCCCGCCAAGGTCAAGGATATTTTGGAGTGGCCACCCCCTAAATCAGTTCGTGAAGTTCGTGGGTTTTTGGGAATCACGGGATGGTATAGGATTTTTATCAAAGATTATGCCTTGGTAGCTGCACCTTTGACGGATCTTCTTAAGAAGGATTGCAAAATAGTGTGACTGCTAATCCATCAAAACAGTTTTGATCAGCTCAAGGTCATTATTACTTCTGCCCCAATCCTGAAACTTCCTAATTTCGCCAAGGAATTTGAAGTAGTTACTGATGCTAGTAGTCTAGCACTTGGTGGTGTCTTAGGCCAAGAAGGAAGACCAGTCGCTTATACTTCATGATTATGAAGCAAATTATGCCACCCATGATTTGGAGCTCTTAGCAGTTGTTCATTGCCTCAAATTATGGAGACATTATCTCTTGGGGGACAAATTCCAGCTTGTAACTGACCACAAAAGTCTAAAGTGGATCTTCACCCAGCCCAACCTCAACATGCGACAAAGGAGATGGATTGAAATTCTACAAGAATATGACTTCGACATCAAATTCCACCCTGGGAAAGATAATGTGGTAGCAGATGCACTTAGCCGCAAATCTTTCTTGAGTGCAATTTCAATGCCAAATAATCCCATACTGGTCAAGGTGGAAGAAGTCTCATCTCATGATCCAAATTATCAGAGAATGATGAAGTTAGTAGAAGAAGGGGGAAATTCAGAGAAAGAGAAGAATCTAATCAAGGGATACTCCACTCATGAAGGAAGCCTTTACTTCAATCACACGCTATGTATCCCTAAGGATCCTGCTTTAAAGAAACTAATCCTCCATGAAGCTCATGATAGCCCTGCTGCTGCAGGACACCCAGGCTATGCAAAAACATTAAATGCCGTAAGAAGGAGCTTTCATTGGGCAGGCTTGAAAAATGATATCCTTCGGTACTTGAAGCAATGTCTCTCATGCCAAAGGATCAAAGCTGAAAGGGTCAAGATGCCTGGAAAACTTCAACCCTTGGATATTCCCCAAATGAAGTGGGAGTGCATTAGTATGGATTTTGTCACAAGTCTCCCCACTGTTCAACCACTGTTCAAGGAGGATATGACTCCATTCTGGTAGTAGTGGACTTACTTACCAAAGTAGCTCACCTTATACCAGCGAAGAAGACCTTCAAAGCTTCTGATGTTGCTTGAATATTCATCAAGGAAGTCCTCAAACTTCATGGTCTCCCAAAAAGGATAGTAAGTGACCGAGATTCTGACTTCACTTCAAAGTTCTGGCAGTCCTTATTTCAAGCCCTGGGAACTCAACTTTGCTTTAGCACAGCTTTTATCATCCAGAGAGACCGATGGCTAGACTGAGAGAGTCAATCAAGTAATTGAAGACATTCTTAGAGCATATTGTGGACGGGAACCAAGAAGGTGGATTCAATACCTTCCTCTGGTAGAATTTGCCTACAATGCATCTTCATCAGAGCATAGGAATGTCACCATTCAAAGCACTCTATGGGCAAGAATGCTTGTCTCCTCTAAATTTCTCTGATCTGACCATAAGAGTTGAGGCATCCAGGAAAATGCTCGAAGAGATGGAGGAACAAACCAAGGCAATCCAAAAGGATATTAAAGCTGCCCAAGATCGACAAAAGCATTATGCTGACAACAAGAGGTCTGAAAGGATCTTCAAGGAAGGAGACAGAGTTCTTCTACGAGTGCGGCCCAAACGAAGTTCTCTATCACTTGGGAAATATAAGAAGCTCAGCCCTAGGTATTGTGGTCCCTATACAGTTATCAAGTGTCTAGGAAAAAGTGCCTATAAACTCCAACTCCCAGCCCATATCAAAGTCCACAATGTATTTCATGTAAGTTTGATAAAACCATATGTACCCAGTCTCGACCATATTCTTGATGATGATCAAGTTATAGTCCCTACTTAAGGAGTCCTTGAATTACAGCCCAGTTGCATCATAGAATCTAGGGAAAGGCAACTCCGAAATAGAACTCTTGTAGAACATCTAGTACAGTGGAAAGATTACCCTGAAGAGGATGCAACTTGGGAAGATGAAGCTACACTCTTAAAGGATTATCCCCAATTCATGACGAGATGAGGACATCTCGATTTCTTTAAGGCGGGAAGAATGTAACATACCCATCTTCACTAATAAAGAAATGTCCATGTAATAGATAAATTTATGAGTTTTTATGGTATAAAAATCAATGATTTTATTATTTGAGTCATTTCTACTTAGAATCTTCAAATTCTGAGCCCAAATTTGGAATCTGTGTGCGATTTACCCTAATATAGGATTTTATAGCATCCAAAACAGACACCGGATCAAGCTTATACGCAAATTTTAGTCATTTTAGTTAAAACGCGACGACCTTTAAACCTTAATAAATGCACAACCGGGCATCCGATTGACGAACGGTCTGAACCCCAACAACCAGGAGAACCTCCCGGACCAAAAAAAAAATCGCCCCCCGAGGCAGTTTGACACGTAAATCGAGGCGAGCGTCCCAAATTTGGATACCCCGCCCCAAAATTTGGACCGTACACACTTACTAGGATGCCCGTACGATGGCCGCCCAAGAACCAAAGGACGACCGCCCACTGTGCAGTCCACACGTACCCCTACGTGGACACCCATGCTGCCCCAGACCAGATAAGGTACATGCGTACCACTCCTTTCCCTGGTAATAACTGACACCGTACCTTTCCCCTAGACCCATGCAGGCCACTGATCCATAGCCTTTGATGGTACACCGTCCTTTCGTCCTTTCTTTGCACAGCGCCCGTACCCATACCCCTCAGCTATATAAACCCCCGGGGTGCTCCACAAGCTACACGCATTTCTGTGCAGCGCATGCCCTGTTGTACCACCGTTTGTACTTGTGCAGTGTACTTGCTGTAGTACAGTCGCCCCTTGCAGCCACGCCTCTCACACCCCCTCATTTGCCTCTTTTCAGATAAGCCAATTTTCCTCCATCCCCCTCTTGCTAGGAGGCAGTGTCCTTAACTCTTCTCCCCCCGTGTGAAGAGACTTACAGCAGCCCTCACAGCCCTCCTCCACGTTTTTGGTCTTAAGGACATCTCACAATCCCCCCCATTTGCGTAGACTTTAATAAGGGTTTTTTGCCTTGAGAAAGGGTTCGTGCACTATAGTCTTTTGCTCATACGGTGAGCAAACGATCTCAGAATTGAGATCCGACTGAAGCGTTTCGACCGCGGCAGTGAGGCCTACAAGACACCATCCAAAATGGCCCCTTCCTGAAAACGTCAAAATATTGCCCTAAGAGGAGCGCGCAACAACGAGATTAGGGAAGATGCTCCGATGCGGCTCCAACCCTCCCTTTACAAGCTCCTCAAGGAAATGATGGCCAAGTTAGCTTGGTTATATTTTAAAGAAGCATTTTTTTATATTAGTGCTAATAAATGTGTATCTTTTCCTTTTAAAATAATGACATAAAATTATATGAAGTTATGAATTGTGTGATGCTGTATTTAATAAATTGCATTGAAATTGTTATTATCTTTAAAGAGTGTAAGTTTTTCCTGGCTTCAACGCTAACTCCGTTATCTTTAAAGAGTGTAAGTTTTTCCTGGCTTCAACACTCCGTAATAAGGTTCGCCGATTGAGGCGAGAGATTATGATGCTGCCTAGTTCTGAGGGCCCAGGCTAGTGCGGTGAATAAGCCCACCCTAGTGTGCAGACATCCCTCTGAGGAGGATCGAGCGATGGAGCCTGAGAGGGCGACAGGCCGCCGACTTGAGTCCTCGCCACAACGGGCCGACGGTGAGGTGTATGGTCCCGTAGGGTTTTGCCCAGCATACGCTAGAAGGCCGAATTCTAGATCATCGGCGATATAAAGGAAAAGAATAGGAAAGCCGGTTTGGCTTGATTCATGTATAAACTTTTTTTTAATAAATCTTATCTTTGGCATTATTGTATTGTAGAAAAAGGCTGTTTTAATAAACCTTGTGAAAAGGGCCTTAATTAAAGAACATGTTTATTTATGTTAAACAGTGTGGTAGGATTAATTAGAAAACAAATTGATGCGTGAGTAGGGTGGAAAGTGGGAGGATGGAATGCCCCGACGGCACCATCCTATGGACGGGTGGACCCGATTAGTCGGGTAGCTTTCCAACAGATTAAGTGAAAGCCCTACGCTAGATAAATAGGTTCCTAGGCAACTCTATTCTAGAAGACTAGGCCAGAAGCGGCTGTGCCTTGCATAGATGAGGAAAAAAGCGTTGCCTCTAGAAATCAAGTCTAGTAGTTGCCCAATTTATGATCAATTACCCTACGGGTGATTTGATGTTTAGAAGATCACGCTTCCCCTACGGGATAGAACTAGGTCTTACCTATGAATCGTATCCTTGAATCTCTACATAGTCAAGGTGTCGATGAATAGGAAATTTTCTCCAAGTTAAGACTTAGTGGACTATCTTAAGTGTTTCCCCCATTTCAGAAGGGGGGAACCTTATAGTTGGACGAGGGAGTAGATGCTCTGCACACACATACACACACACACATACACACAATCACACAAAAGCTTAGAGAGCGAGAGAGAATAGTAACGACGGCTAGAAGTACTCAATGATAATGATATGAAATGAGTGGAGTACAAAGTACTAATAGCCCTAGCCCTAGGGCTGATGTGGCTAACACACAAGGGCATGTTCACACGGGGAAAAAACTCATGCCCAGCATAGGGTAAAAAGTGCTCGTGTGTAGGGTTGTTCACACCAGGACTTCCAAGGCTAACATTGTTGAGTCGAGATGCAGTTTTGTGGACATGGTGGCATGTATTAAGCATTAGATCATTTCAAAACATATGTAAGTGGAGAAGGTGTCTCTAGATGTGGTAACATTTGTGCCTAACTTGAAAACTTGTGTTAAACGTGAAGCTTCAAATAAGGGTCAAGAATTACCATAAAACATAACTGTGAAAGAGACTCTTTTATTGCCAATGCTTTAGTGGACATGTATGGCATGTGTGGCTCACTTGTAGAAGCACGAGGAGTGTTTGACAAGTTGTAGCCTTGAGATAAGCAAGCCTAAAAATCTTGTATACAACCAAAGGTTTTCTTGTGTTTTCTTTCTCCTAATTTTCCATTATTTGAATGGGTGGTGCACTTCCATCTCATCAAACTTCATCTTGGTTGTGCTAGGTATTGATGGTTCAATGATTTTAATGGTGAGAGAGGTCTCAAAATTGAAGAAGGCACGCGTGCTTCAAGATGTTGCTACATATTGATATTACAAAGTCTTAACTACTCCAACAATATCACATAAAAACAAGCAACAATAGCAATTTCATTTCTAAGTTCAAGTCACAATTTCCTTGAGTACGAGTCAATAAATATGAAATGTTTCATAGCCTTCTCATTTGAGATTAAGAAAGTGTTACTTACATCCAAAAAGTTAAGCTCCATGTGCTACATTATTCCCAAGGAAGGCCACGTTCCTTGGTCTTTAAAAAAAATTTGGAGAGAAAGGGTGCCAACTCTCCCTCACACAAATGTGTGGTATAATATAAATATATATTTATATACTAGTATCTAATCCATGACTAGTAAATCCGAGGTGCTTTAGCTCATTGTGAAAAACTCAAAATTGCCAACTCAATGTATTGTGTTGTTACAAGGAAGGGCATGTTCTTTAGTCTTTTAAGGAAGAGCACCCACAAGAGTTGTTTGCAATCTAATATTCAAGCTCGATCTCACTTTGATGTGATAATTACAAAAAATGGTGTATCCAAATCAACATACTATATTCACTAGACCCTACAAGAAAAAAGAAGAAGTGAAACACCACTCCTTGAAAACAACATAGACACATACAACTTTCAGTATCCACATATTATTCCAAGAAGAACAAGGGTACTTCAAATAATTACAGCACATGACTTCTATTTCCAAGGAACAACGTATTCGGGGGACAACACATTCCTTGCAGAGCTCGTTACATATTATTAGAGCACACACTGGTGCAACATTTGCAAGGGAACAACCTCGGAACAACAAATTCCTTGCAAAGCTGGCTAACTGGGAGGATCTAGTTTTTTAAAAGGATTTATTGCAAAGGATGAAAATATATATTGATATAGTAGTGTAATATATATATATATATATTGTAGTGTAATATATATATATATATATATATATATATTACACTACAATATATATATATATATTGTAGTGTTATAAAAAACTGACAATAGTATGCATTCTCGTGATGGCTTAGTGGGGAGGGGAGATCACGTGACGTGAGTGACGTTTGCTGGCCGCGGTATAAAGGAGACCGTGGTGTGCACGTATTTGAGATTTCCCAAACTCACGAGGACGCACGTCGTCGACCGTCCCCGTCTGCAGCAGCCGATCTACGGTGTACGTCCGTCTAATCAATCGTACCCTCAGTACATCATACAAGTACGTATGTACGATCTATCCTCGCATGATTTACACAGTCGAATCAATTAACCTGCTATTCGCACATCACAAAAATTATACGTATGTTGTAGGATCTATACTGATCGCATCATTTATACAGTCTAATCAATTAACGTGCTATTAGCACATTATACAGTACGACGTTTTACGATCTATATTAGCATAATTTATACAGCGATTTGGCCAAATTAGGGTTTTGATTCTTGTCTTTGAGCAGGTGGCGACCTTACTACCTTGCTTGCCCTGTCTGGCAGCTTATTGCTGATGGGATCAGGGCCACTAGGCACCTCATGTAACGACCGTATCACTAAATTATCCTTGCTAATTGACATGATTAGTCGTAATCCCACCGATCCCTTCTGATCTTGCATGGACGCCGCCCCTGATTGATCCACCCTTTGATGCTCTAGCTGTACAGTAGAGAAGGCGTTAATTAAGATTGATTAGAATAATTCTTCCAAAAAGCTTACTGAAGTGATTGGTACACATAAAGCATGTAATTGAATTAAGGCCCGTTTTGGATTATGAAACCATTGGCCATGCCATGGAAAGTAGGATTATACTGTAATTACTTACTAGCCTGGTCGTAATCATGATGGCTGGCTTCCCTTCCATGGATTTACCGCCCATTTGTTTCTCCAGTAAGGCCTCTGCTTGTTATGTTCAGTACATCATAAACATTAGCATTGAAAATCAAGAGTGTTAATGCAAAGACATCACAAGGCTATTAGCGTTAAAGCTTTGTCAACTGCTACAAGAGTGTCGATTAAATACTTTACATATTCACTCCCCAAAAGAAAGGAGCTAAACCCGTTAATTAACCCATCAATGACTTCTTATTACAAGAAAACACGCTACGCACACTCAATTCTCAAATTTCCGTTAGTATAAATCATAGCATGAAACTGTTAATCAAACACATAAGCAATCAAACAACCTAGGGTTTACCAATGAGTTAAAATTAGATAATTTATATATACAAATGACATCAGGTGATTTAGTGAAAATTGTTAAGAAAACCAACACTCACTTGGACGGAAACGAGAGCACTCAATGGAGCTTGATAAGCAACAGATGTAGAGGAGCATCAAGCTGAGCCTCCAAGCCACCATAGTAAGCTTTGTAGCAACTATGCTGGAAAGTCTTCTATTATAACTATGTTTCAGTGGGGTAGCCATGCCTAAGAAATGCAGGTTGAACAAGCCGGATATTCTCAAATCGACATTAAACTTCTAATCAACCTCTTAATCGAGTAAGCAAGTAATAGAAATGCTAATCATCATGCTAGTAACATTCAATGCTCATTTGATAATAACTGCAAGTTGAACAAGGAACTTCTAATCTAGCTCTTAATTAAGGAGGAGTAGCAATGATAATCATGCTAGTAGCAATCAATGCTAATCATATTGGTTAGTGGTGGACCAGTGAGAAGGAATAGCAATGATAATCATGCTAGCTGTGACAATTGAATGCTAATCATATTGGTTAGGGCTTGCTAGTGAGAAAATAAAATGCTAATTATGAGTTGTTAGGTGAGGAATTATAGTAGTGGATTGCTAGTGAGGGATTGGGATGCTAATCATGATAAGAAGGAAGGGTGGCCAGTGTGATTTCTATGGCAAAAAGGGTGCAAGGGAAGATACATATGAGGAAGGTATATATATGCGTTAAAATCTGTGTGTTTGTGTCAAGTCCGAGGGTGGGAAAACGAACACCATAATCAATGATAACAAGGCCAAATCAGGCCGGTAAAGATTTTGCGGCACTTTGTTTGCTGGCCATCATAATGATACACATCAGGCTGTGTGTGTGTGTGTGTGTGTGTGTCGACAGAAGACTACATAGCTATATGATAGCTAGGTTTTGTGTGTACTTGAGGAGACAAATGAATTGCCACCTTTACAACATAGGGTATATACCATTCATATCCTATGCTTGATTTGGGTTGCCAATTATTAATTAATGCTATCCGAATCCTTTGGAACGTGAGGGGGGCCAACCCAAATCCCAGCAACACAGGCACAGAAGTACACAAGATAAAAGACACATTGAGTGGCACTGTTTGTGGGTGCCAACTTTCATGCATGCCATTTTTCAACTGAAACGGCTGCTGCACGTATTTTATTAATTCGATTTTAGGCACCACACAAGGACAAAGTCCATCTCCCCCCCATTATTATTCGCCTCCCCACACACACACACTCTCTCTCTCCAGTACTGATTGCCTGCCTGCTGCCGTTTCTCAATTAGCTCATTCTCTAAACTTCATTAAGGGCAAAACCCTCATTTAGTGGTTGATGGGGTAGCTTGTAACTTGGAGGTACCAGGTTCGATCCCCGGCTGGAAACCTGATAGTTACTTTGCCCTCGCTTTGTAGAGGATATGAGGGGTCCTCATGGAGTACTTTGCTCCCTTCTAGTAGTCGCCAAAATTTAAAACCCTCATTTAGGTAGATATACACATTTTTGCAATACAGTGTGTATCTGAATA
The DNA here is from genome assembly GCF_041138505.1 of Cibotium barometz. Lineage (NCBI taxonomy): Eukaryota > Viridiplantae > Streptophyta > Polypodiopsida > Cyatheales > Cibotiaceae > Cibotium > Cibotium barometz. The sequence continues at coordinate 923,725 of NC_141079.1, forward strand.
TATACATGCTTAATAACTTCTTCTTCTTTTAAAAAAAACAAGAGGAGCACCCTCTTGCTATGGGGGGGGGGGAGAGAGAGAGAGAGAGAGAGAGAGAGAGAGAGAGAGAGAGAATAATAGCCCTTTGGTAATATATATCTATTACAAGAGAGAGAGAGAGAGAGAGAGAGAGAGAGAGAATAAGAAATTTGAATTTTGTATTGTGATTTTCTAAAATAAAAGTTAGGAAGAAACAAAAGGCAACACTTCATGGCTCTTAATCTCTTCAAGCATTTCCTTGAGGACATATGTTCAAGTCTTGCCTTTGTAGAATAATAGGATTTTAAGTCCCCTACTATCATTTTTGGAATTTCTATATGTCCGTTGCAAGATGTGCATGTGAATACATATGCACATGTATTCATGTGTTTGTGTTCGCCTATCCATGCATGCATTGTGTGTGTGTGTGTGTGTGTGTGTGTGTGTGTGTGTGTGTGTGTGTTAGAGAGAGAGAGAGAGAGAGAGAGAGAGATAGATGTATACATAATATTATTATCTTAAGTACATATCAAGTGCCTATACAAAATAGTAAATCAATAACAAATGGGCATCTTACAACCTCTTTCAATAAAGAAGGACACAAGTTTGTGTGTGGTACTTATTGCATAATTATTTTTCTTTTCCTTATATTTGGTTGCTACCAATAAATGAATACACGATTGACAAGTGTATCCTTAGGGGGTACTGAATTATATGTGAGGCATATGATCAAGGTCCTATTTGGCAAACCACATTTATTACCTAACCACCTTGAATTTATAGAGATCACATCTATATGCATCTTTTGAACCATGCAAATGAAGAAACCTTGTTGTAAATCTAAGAGATCAATAAAACATGCAATGTATGATATCACTCACAAGAAGTAGGATCTTTCACATCACAAAAGGTAAAACTCAAATTACACAATGGTAGAGATGAAGGACAATATTGTATTGATGTGATGTAGCAGATAGCTAAGCACCGAACCCATGTGCATTTGATGTTGTTAACGAGGAGTTAATTCATGGAATATATATTCCCATATTTTCTATTATTATGGATTGGAGTTAATCCATGGAATATATATTCCCATATTTTTCACTTTTATGAATTCTCCTAGACGGGTTTAGATTGGGATGCTTTTCTAAATCCAAGCGATCGTAGCTTACTTTACACATATGTAGGTGAATTCGTACATGTGCGGGAGTATTGGTTGCATCGTTTTGATGATATGAAATTTCATATGGTTGTTTTTTTTAATCAATTAATATATTAATTGATTGGCTTAGTTGATGCAAGTGCAAATCATTGGACTAGATAATGGAGGTGAGCTCGTGTTGGTCAAGAATATCTTATGATGATCGATTTTGAATGTCAACAAATAATATTCGATTTTGTAACAACAATAAGCGCCATTCATATTTATTGGCAATGTATATATTATTTGGAACATGTGAAAGCTCCCTTGTGCATATTTAATTTTTCAATATATGTACACTTTTATATGGTTCAAGGCTCACATCTATTTTTAAAGAAGTTTAGTTTACATGCTCAAGAAAGCTATTTTTAAAGCGAGCTACTTTTAAGTCTAGATATTTGTAAAGCACACTATTTTGAGCCCCAAAAGCTATCCCAAGAAATATATTTAAGTACATTAAGAGAAAGCATGGGCTCACTCTTGTGGAGACAAATTGGACCCAATATTTTGTCTTGAGTAATTCTTTCTTCTATTTGTTCTTGATATTTTATATTATTGCAATCACTAATTTGGGTTCATGTCAACCTCCCACAACAGTGGTATCGGAGCCAAGAGTGATTGCAACTAATTGAAATCGGTGAAGAGCTAGTGGACAAAGAAGTAGAAGAGCTTGGCCAAAGGTAAATTTTCAATTACAAGGCATAGAGAGACTATGGTTTTCAAGAAAGGTATTCTTTTGTCCATTGGGTAACAAAAACCCACAATTCTTTTATCCAAGAGTTTTTTCAAGGTGGATAACCACTTGTCCAATTTCAGAACCACCTGCAAAAACCAACCAAAAGCTCAAAGTGGTTTTTCTAATTTTAATCCCTCCAATCGGCCACCATAGATGAGTTTCTCCCACCCCGGAGGCTCGAGAACCACTCTCATCTTGCTCTCTAGATGCAATATGCCTGTCCCCTTCATCGGGCGCATGATTTTCATCCAAGTTACTTTTAAATTTTTCCTCCGCGCTACGTGATACCAACCGTTAAAGCTTTCTCACTACTAGAGCTTTAGGGCATACCGACGTTAAAATACCGACACAAATGTCGAACGTCGGTATGCCCGTCGTAATCTTGGAGGAGACAAGTCGGGTGGGCTAATTTGAAATTTTCGTATACCGACGCGTATATCGACGGGTATACCGACGGGTTTACCGTTGCTTATACCGATGCATATACCGAAGTATATACCGGCGCTTTTACCGACGGACATACCGACGCTCGTAAGTTTTTTACAACCGAGAGCGTATTGTTCTTTGTTTTTCGCGGCGTTGCAAAGAAGGTATGCGTTTCCTTTTTTCTCCTCTTCTCCTCTTTTCTCCTCTTTCCTCTTTTCTCCTTCTTTCCTCTTTTCTTCTCTTCTCCTTCTCCACTTTAACTTATATGCTCTTGCTTTTACTAATATGCTCTTGCTTTTGCTTTTTAATTTAGGATATAGGACGTTTAGGGTTTTGTGTTTTTTTTGGCTCTCTATGCATGTTGAGAGCTCTCTATGTATGCATAGATCTCCTAATGCATGCATAGAGATTTTAGGGTTTTGTATTACTTTGTATTAGTTCTTATTCTTATGTTTAATTTACTAATTACTTTATTTAATATTTTGTTTTGCAGCTCTTTCACCAATCTTTCACCAATCCTCTCCTTCAGCTTCGCAAAAAAGAGGTAGACCCTCTTTCGATTTTCCTTGTTTATGCTTTTTTCTACGTATTATTGCATCCCTGTTTTATGGTTTAGGGTTAGTTTAGGGTTCTTGCAAGCTTATACATAGGATTAATTCAAGATCTATGCATAAAACCTATCATAAGCTTGCAATCTCTATGCATAGCCTTCTTGCAAGCTTTATGCATAAGCTCTATTCATAGAGCTTGCGAGCTTGTGAAATCTCTATGCATAAGCTCTATGCATAGGCTTTAGGCATAGAGTTTGCAAGCTTATAAAATCTCTATGCATAGGTTTCTTGAAAGCTTGCATGGACATTGTACATAGAGCTTGCATAGCCTTCTTGTTGAAAGCTCTATGCATAGCCTTCTTGTAAAAGCTTAATGCATATGCTCTATGTATAGGCTTTACACATAGAGGTTGTAAGATTATGAAAGCTCTATACATAGGGCTTGTAAGCTTATGCAAGATCTATACATAGAGTTTATGCATAGAGCTATATGAATCTAGCTGAATGCATGAATTAAGATCTATGCATAAAGCTTAATACATAATGTTTTATGTATAAATCTTATGGATGAGCTTTATGCATAAGGCTTCACATGCGTTATGTTTTTATGCATAAAGCTTTTTTTGATGTAGAGTGCCTTGCATGGATGGAGAGCATAAGCTTTTTGAATGTTTATACTCTCTTATACATATAACATATATTTCTTATGCTCTATTTTTCTATGCATAAGGTATTCTCTTTATTCATAGAGTTTATATATGTTATCAAGGTAAGATCTCTTATCCATGTAAGACAAGATCATGTTTATTACACCATTGGGTGATGGGATTAAGGGTTAGCATAGTGCATAAGGCTTATAGCATAGAGCTTATGCATAAGACTTATGCATATGGCTTATGCATAGAGCTTATGCATAAGTCTTGCAGCCTTATTATGCAAGCTTATACTTAAGGCTTGCAAGCCTTACTATGCATACGATTGCATAAACCTTATTCATAAAGCTTGCATAAGACTTACGTATAGAGCATTACACATAAGCTTATGTATAGATCATTATGCATAGGCTTTTATGCATAAGGCTCTATGCGTTCAGCTTTAGGTGTAGGCTTCTATGCATAGAGCTCAATGTGTAGGCTCTATTTACAGAATCTATGCATATAGATTTTTGCATAAGGCCTTTATAAATAGCTATTTATGAATAGAGATAGCCTCTCTCTCCATCCTTGTTCTAATTACCTTCTTAATTTTGTATGGAGAGAAGATAAGCTAATGTATAAGTTATTTTTAAAATCTCCCTCAACGGCTAGAAAAAAGAAGCCCGTTTGACGCTTTTTTTCAATATTTTTAAAGTCTCCCTCAACGGCTGGGGAAAAGAAGCCCGTTTGACGCTTTAAATGTTATTTTTAAAATCTCCCTCACGGCTGGAAAAAAGAAGCCCTGTTTTATGGTTTACATAATGCTTTGTGTAATGCATAATGATTTGTATTTAATGAGCTACATATACATGTTATCTTGCTAGATGGAGCCTCTCAATCTTGAAGAGAGAATAGCGTGTCCATGCATGCGATGTAAGTACCAAATCTTTCGAAAACGAAGGATTTGCAACCAGCATGTTCATGACGCTGGCATATTTCCAATGGAGCGCTTGCAAAATTTACGGTTTCAATCGTACAACCAAGCAAGTGTGGAGCCGCATCTTGATAACATTGCGCTTGTGAATTCTCGTCCCCAACAAAGGATGAGGATATCGCAGGAGGGAGTGACAGATGGAGCTCAATTAACAGCACCCGAGGGAATGGAAGAAGGTCAGGAAATGGAAGAAGGTCCAATGGAAGAAATGTTGGATGCCTTCATCGAGCAACAAGAAGCTCTCTTCCAGGAGCATGAACATGAAGATCATCAACCACGACATTCTCAACGGTCAAATTATGAACCAGAGGAAGAGGCCATGTGTAAACTTGCACGCCTTCCATTATACAATGGTGCCAACATATCTGTATTGCGTGCATCTCTTACAATGCTAAATTTGCAGATGGATGGTCTAATACAAGTGTCACTGAACTATTCAAGTAAGGACTTTTTTTGGAGATTACACCTAATGTTGAAATGATAAATTTTCAACTTGTATTTGACTAAATCTTAATAGTAGCGATCAGATATTGCCATACTTGCAGGCTTTTGAAAGACCAGATATTGCCCCCTAGCAACGAGATGCCTCCATCTCGTGCATTTGCCAAGAAGTTATTAAAATCCATAGGCATGAATATTCATGCTTGTCGCAATGATTGTTGCCTCTTCCGCCATGAATATGAGCATTTGCAAGAATGTCCCCATTGTGGCTCTAACAGATATAGAGAAGATGTTCAGGGGGAAGCTGTCCCGGTAAAGGTTCTTAGGCACTTTCCAATCATCCCAAGAATAAAAAACATGTTCAGGTGCAAATCTATAGCAAGCTTGATGACATGGCATGCCACAACTCGATCCACAGATGAAGTGATGCGTGTGCCTGCTGATTCACCCGCATGGAGACACATTGAAGAGAAATGGCCAACTTTTAAGGAAGAACCTCGAAACCTCCGTCTTGGCCTAGCAATGGATGGTGTAAACCCTTTTGGTTTAAGGAGCTCTTCATGGAGCACATGGCCTGTTTGCCTTGTGAATTATAATCTTCCGCCATGGTTAGCAATAAAGAAAGGTCATTTGTTGCTCTCATTAATAGTTCCAGGAAAGTACAAGGTGAAGAACATGGATGTATATTTGGCACCACTTATTGATGAGTTACGCACCTTGTGGAACGAAATTGAAGTGAAGGACATGTCAAAGCAGCAGAGTGGCCAAAGACTTGCAACTGTGCAAGGTATTCTCATGTGGACAATGCATGATTGGCCTGGCTATGGAGAATGCTCAAGTTTGTCTATATCGGGTTACAATGCATGTCCTGTATGTGGTCCTCGACTTGATTCAAGATACTCAAAAGCATTACGAAAGAATGTCTACCAAGGACATGTTAGGTACCTTCCAGAAAATCATGAATTGCGGGATGGTAATCTAGGAAGACCTCCTCCAAGTGCATTGAAGGCAAGCGATTGGAAGATCAAATGGGAGGAATGCGGCAACTTGGCATGTCCTGGGATGAAGAGGCTCTCTATCTTTCACCAACTCCCCTATTGGGGTGATCTCCTTATAAACCATTTGCTTGACCCGATGCATATTTTCAAGAATGTAGCTGACATTCTCTGGAAGACCATGACAGGAAAAAAGGAGACTAAAGGCCAAAGGGATGACTTGGAAGAGATTGGTTGCATGCAAGAGTTGTGGGCTCGCACTAGACCTAATGGAAAGGTGCTACTTCCAAGAGCCCCATGGGTTTTTAGTAAGATGGAGGAACAACAAGTCAAGAGGACAATTTCAGAGTTTCGGACTCCTACAGGTTGTATGCATTGCTTGAAAAGTGCATTTACAAAGGATGATGATCTTAGTGGCCTCAAGAGTCATGATTGGCACAAGTTTCTACAATTTGTGCTACCCATAGCAATAAAAGATTGCCTCACTGAAGACATTAGAGCTACTATCTATAAGATTGGCACATTGGTGCGCTAGATTTCTTCAAAAGAGATAAAGAGAGACACTTTGGAGACAGCGCGTTTAAACTCCATAGAGGCAGTCTGCATGGTAGAGAAGTTTTTCCCTACAAGTTTATTAACAATCCAGATGCATCTGCTAGTTCATGTTGTAGATGAGGTTGCAGTTGCTGGAACAGTCCATTCAAGATGGATGTTCTTTTTGGAGAGGCTTATGAAGACATTAAAGGGATTTGTTCGCCAAATGGCTCGCCCAGAGGGTAGTATGTCAGAAGGGTGGCTGATACAAGAGTCCCTTGTTTACATCATTGAATATTTAAGTTCTTCAGATCCAGAGATACCTCGACTATGGTCTCAAGAGTCTAACAGGCGAGTCATTGGTGAGGAACCTCAAGGCCAAGGCATTAAGAGAAAGATGGATAACAATTTGAGGGAAAGAATCAACAAATTTTGCATCTTGAACTCTCATGTAATGGAGAAGTGGATTGAGACATATGAAGCTCTCAAGCGACAGCGAGTACAAGATCGTTTAAGTTTCAGAAGGAATCGCACTACAAGAAATCTCCCATATCCAAAAGGTATGCAAGCTCTTCCGGACTTTCCCCCAGCAGGTAGATAGCTAGAAGCTACAATTTTAGAAGCCAAACGTGCTGGTTTAACTATAACAGAGGAGGAGGAGGAGCTTACAAAAGGATGTGATTGGCATGTAAGTGTTTAAGTTCTACATGTCTCTCTTTTTTTTCTCTACATGTCTCAGTGTTTGTTTCTCCATCAATAATCTTTATGTGCTATTTATAGTATCACAAATATGGGGCGTTTTGGTCACATGGACGTCATTTTCGAGTAGAACGAATAGACCAAAGAAGAGCAACCTTTGATTGTGGTGTCACAGCACAGTTTGTTTAAGAAAGTCGTGCAAGTGCAAGTGATGATAACACAATTACTGGAATGCTTGATTACTTTGGAACCATTCAAGATATATTAAAGGTTGGCTTCAGAAGTTTTGAGTTGTTTATCTTTGATGTGAAGTGGTTCAAGGTAATCACGAATGGGCCACATGCAACTGTACGTAGAGACAAGAGTGGCCTCATCCAAGTGGACTCCACAAAGGTATGAACCAATCAGCAAGATACTTTTGTGCGTCCAGAGCATTGTGAGCAGGTTGTCTTTAAAGCAGATCCAAAAGATCCACGCTGGCTATTTGTGGTTCAAGTCGCCCCCCGCAGTAAGCAAATTTTTGAAGAATTTGAGCTACAACAGGGTGATGTGGATGCACAGGGTGGTGGAGAGCAGCAAGAACAAGCCGATATCAACAATGAAGAGGAGCAAGCAAATGAAGAGGAGCAACTAGAGCAAGATCCAAATGAAGAGGTGCAAACCAATGAAGCTGAAAAACATGTTGAGGAAGAAGACATAGATGATGAGGACATCCTTCATCAAGGGACTTTTAATGATGAGGATGCTGAAATGTACATAGACATAGATCTCTTTGGGGCTACTGATCTTAATTAGGATGATAGAATAGATAATGATTTTTAAAATGATGTATCTTAATGATTATGCAAATAGTTATGACATATTTGTAATGATTTTATGACATTGTTGTTTACCATTGTCAATGTTTACCGTCATAATCACTACTGTAGGTGCAAGTTGATATAGTTTTACCATTGTTGTTTATCATTCTTAATGTTTCATATGGTTCTTTCATTGTTTACCGTGTAATTTTCATTTCGCACAAGTTTGTCATATGGTTTTTTGTCCAACAGGCCATGGGTGATGACTCACCACTGCTCGACTATAGTCCTGATTTCTCATTTAATCCTACACCGCAGGGCATGAGTCCCCAGCAGTTATATGGTTTTCTTTCATCCATGACTCCAGAGCAGAGAGCCATGGCTCAAAGGTATTGGGGTTCTGGAGCAGGGACATCTGCCTCACCATCTGGCTTCCCGATGCCAGTTCCCACACCCGTAGGTACGACAGCAGCTCCCACACCTCATACCACACAGCCTTCCACTCCTCTTACAGCTCAATCTACCACCTCTTCACATAGACGTCGCTCACGTAGTAGGTTTTCAGGGGGAGGTTGTTGTGGTGGTAGTGCCACAGATGCTGTGACACCACCACCACGTGAGCGTCGTCCTTCGCTCTCATCTGTTGATAGCACACCCATAGGTTCACCTTCCACTCCCTGGGGTGCACATGACCATGACAACAGCAAGATATACACAATTAGGGATGGGGCACCAATAATGAATAGTGCAAGGAAGGCAATGAAGACACGCATTCGACAATTGTGCACTATACAGTTTCACGACTCTGTCATGACTAAATGGGATCAGCAAGATAAGGGGAAGAAAAATTATATAAATACAAAGATAAAGCAAGAGTTTCAGCCATCTGACCCTATGAATGTCGTCTCTAATGAGTGGATACAGTATACAGCTCGCATTTTGATGGGGCATCGTAGGTCAGAGGCGAGGGATGTATTTAGAGAGGGGAAAGAGAAACCTGTTTGGCTAGATGACAGGGAGTGGGAAGCCATTGCTCAGGAGCTCACAGAGACACCAGAGAGGTTTCAACAACAAAGAGAGGCGGTAAGGGCAAGACTCCAAACACTAGGGGCTTCTCATCTTGGGAGTGGTGGTTACGAAACCATGCGCCATGAATTCGTAAGTATTTGTAGCAATTTTATTTATGTAAATGTATGTATGTGGACTAAATGTTGATTTCTAAAAGTTATAATTGTTAATCGTTTGTGTAGGAGTTGGCCATGAATCGCCCACCAAGTAGGCGAGAGGAGAAGTACGCTCACAAACATGGCCTTGTGGCCTTATTTGAGATGCTTGAAGAAGAAGGAGAGACCGTCAATTGGGAGGCATTACCATGATGTAAAATGACCTTCAAACTAATGGTATATGATCAAAAGATTCTTGAGTATTAATGTTTAATTTAATTTCTTGTTTATCGATCTGAAAAATAAAAAAACGAGCATGGTTGTTTTTGTGCTCTATTTTAGACAGAATGGTGCTATCTGTTTGCTGTTGTTGATCCTGTTCATTGCAGGCAGCCAGGCAACACTATTTTGTCCAAAAAAAAAATTCTGCTACAGCGTCGGTATATTCCCCGGTAAAGACGCCGGTATAATTATCGGTATATGTGCTGGTATACATGCCGGTATACATGCCGGTATTGTCGTCGGTATAGACGCCGGTGAAACGCCGGTATAGGCACAGGTATAGGCCCCGGTATAAGTGCTGGTATAGTGGCCAGTATAAACGCCGGTATAGTCGTCGGTATATGCGCCGGTGAAACGTCGGTATAGACACCGGTATAGGCGCCGGTATTATTCCCCGACGCTTATACCGACGTCGTCGTTCCGGCGCATATACCGGCGTTTATACCGATGACGGGGCTTTTTTAGACCCCGTTCAATGACGTCGGTATAAGCGTCGGTATTAGGCTACCATGTAGTAGTGTCTTTTAAGCTTTAGTTAATAAAGCCTTAAAGCTTTAACATTTAAAAGCTTATAAAAGATGTCCTTTATAGCTTTCTTGAGCGTGCAAGCTAAACTTCTTTAAAAATAGATGTGAGCCTTGAACCATATAAAAGTGTACATACCTTGAACAATTAAATATGCACAAGGAAGCTTTCACATGTCCCAAATAATATATACATTGCTAATAAATATGAATGACACACAAGATAAATTAATGACACTTGTTATCACAAAATTGAATATTATTTGTCAACATTCAAAATTGGTCATCTCAATATATTCATGACCAACACCAACTTGCCTCTATTATCCAATCCAATGATCTGCACTTGCATCAACTAAGCCAATCAATTAATAAATTAATTGATTAAAAATATAAACAACCATACAAAACTTTATATCATCAAGAGGATGTAACCAATACTCCCACACATGTACGGATTCACCCATGTACGCATAAAATAAGCTACGATCACCTAGATTTAAAAAGGCATCCCAATCTACACCTGTCTAGGAGAATTCATAAAAGTCGAAAACGTGAGAAAATATATGCCATGGATTAACTCCAATCCATAATAATAGAAAACATGGAAGTATATATTCCATGAATTAACTCCTCATAACAGATGTAATGGATGGATAATCCTCACACCCATGTAATACATGGATAAGCCCACACCCATGTAATAGATGGATAAGTCCCACACCCATGTCCATTTCTCCTATATGAAGGGATCTTCATGAACTACTCAGATATAGGTTGTATTTTAATAGAATCTAGGATGTAAAATCACGGTGATTAATGATGCTTTGTATGGATAAGGGAGTGGTAGTGTCTTTTTAAAGGCCTAGAGATGTGAGGAGGCAGCCTTAATTAGACCATGTTAATCCCCACCATCCATGGTATTGAACCACACCATTAAGAACTACCTTACTACATTATTACTACACTTCTCACACCCATCAAATCTTATCTTGGGCCCCCTCAACACTCCACAAAATTTGGACAAGGTGCCCAAGATTAAAGTCTACCTACCTACCTACCCTATGTGCGGATCATTATGGGATAATAGTTTACTAGCATGTAGACTATTTGTCAATGTGCCAAAATCTTATCTAAGTCATCTCTACACAATATAGCCTTCTAAACCACCATCTAGCCTTCTAAACCACCATCTAGCCTCCTAACCGCTATCTCATGTGAATACAAGAATGTCAGTGGTGCTCATGTTGTTCAAGCATGGCTAGCCTTCATAATGGGGGATACACAAGCGTGAGTTATCTGGTGCCTTAGAGTATAAGGATGGAGCAAGAATATACCAAGGATGGAGAATTGATATAAAACAAGCACGTCAAAGTAGGAACATTTATAATCAATTAAACTTTGCATTTTTATGATCTTAATATGTAGACTATGACATCGGATATAAGGGCATCTATCGACATCAAGATAGATATAAATGTACCTTTCTTCTCTTTCACTTTCTAAATTAGACCAAGATATAAGGTTATCTATCTACATCAAGATCCTCAGGTTAATAGCCAATTCTTAATCACTATCTAAGAAATTACAACTTCAAGGGAATGGTCCATTAATAGCTCCTTACTTGGGACTATGTGCATATGTCTCTTAAATTAACTCTTGTGTACCATAAGGATTTGATGTAGCCTTGCTGTACAGTCAAATCAAAAACTAACCCTAGAACCTATTCCTAACATGCTAAATCTGCCCTAAAACATGGTTGAATAGTAGAAATTACCATTTTTAAATTATAAGAATTAAATCCTTATGTGCATCTCCCTTGTGTTTATGATACTAAAGCCTTCGATTCCTAGCAGTTGAATTGTTGTAAACATAGGCTACTAATCATCTTGAAACCCTCCTCTTAATTGTATAAACGACCCCCGAATATGGATCATTCATAGCTATGCTTGATTGAAAGATATGTGGCCTCTACACCTCATCCCCACCTAGTAAGGTAATTGGGCTTGTCCTTCCTAACTTAACATAATTTTTCTTAATTTTTCTAAACCACTTAATTTAATTAAGAATGAATTAAAGGAATGATTAAATAAGCTTAGCTTATAGATTTTCAGTCCTTAAAAAGAAGCACTGAGAAATTCCATCTTGGTTGTAAGTTGTAAGCCTTTGAATAGTGCCTCATATAGAGGTTAATACAAGGCAAGAAACAAAAAGAGCAAAACATTACTTTTCAATACTATGAGAAAAAGGGAAGAAATGAGGGAATTATCCCACATTGGTGTGTAGGATTCTTCTCCTCCCCCTATAAAGGAGAGAAAGGGTCATTATTCCATTCATCTCTCCTCACGAGAGAGGGAGAAGGATCTTACCTGTCATTGGCTCCTCACATGGGTATGCATGGGGTTTTTGGGCTCCTTGTTGTAGACTATGTTGGGCACCCTCCTCTCTGGGAATTTTCTCATTATGTGGTGGTTTTTCCTCTTGGGCTTGGGGAGAAAGGAGGCCAATTTATAGGCTAGGAGGGGTAGCTCCTAAGTGTGCAAGTATGCCACTTGGAGAGGATTTCTAAAACCACTTCTCTTTGGAAAGTTAACACCTTTACCCCCATGTTCAAGGATTTCTAAATTCAACCCATTCTCTCCTTTTTTAATTTGAATTAAAGTTTATATTTACGAACCTTTAAACCTTAACCAATCCCACTTTTTTTTAAATGCAAAGAGGTTATTATATTAGTATCAAAAGAGATACATCACCTAAAGGTTATATCTTAAGCTTGGGCAGCTTCTCGAGAACTGTTTTAGCAGTTGAACTCCTAATGGAGCCACCATTTTAATGGCTAGCCTGCAGGCTTAAGCGATGATATCCTTGATACCTTCTGTAGTGAGAGAAGTGCCTTTGCTAAGGCCATAATGTACTACTACATTCCTACACCTCCAAAGTTCAGAGATGATAAGAGCTCTGATGGAGTGTCAGACTTAATACATTGCTGGGTTCATCCTACCTTTGCAGCCAATTAGGGCCTGTCTCCAATTAATGTGGTCAGGCATTCCACATGCCCTGAGATGTTTGTTGACTTTATGCCAAGTGGGTTGCACTGCCCTGCATTCCCACAATGCATGGTAGACTGATTCTCTTTTACATTTGCATAGGGGGCACCAAAGGTTGCCATCTCCCCATTTGGCCGTTATCTCCCTAACTGGGAGCTTTAAGTGGAGCACTCTCCAGAGCAAGAGGTCCAATCTACCAGAACTTGAGGACTTCCAAACCTTCTGCAATATGGTTAAAACTCTATTCTCTAATGCCTATGCCACTGCTCAAATTAATGGATATGTATCAGGCAGATTTCATCTTAAAAGATTAGTGAGGCAAGGGTTCCCCCTTGCCCCCCTTCTCACTACTGACTCCCTCCTAAGAAACTTAGACCTGTTGGTCCAGAAAGCCTCTGTCAGGCCCTTGCTGCTCCCACAAGGTAAGCCATTTGTCTGCTAGATGCTTGCTGATGACAATTGCAACGTAATCAATTGTGATAGGCAAAGTATTAGCAGCCTCATAACTGTATACAATGACTTTTGTGAAGTATCTGGCTCATGTCTGTATACAATGACTTTTGTGAAGTATCTGGCTCAAAGATGGCTCCCAATAAAATTGAATGTCTTGTACTGAACTATAGGAAAAATCAACATGTTCTAGGGGATTTTCAACTAGAGGACATTGACCCTGGCAAGATCATTAGGTACTTAGGTTGTCCACTACTGGGTTTAGGTACTACATCTCATCAAAGTTTTGAATGGCTGTATCACATAATTGTATAAAAGATCAAGGCCAGAGCTAAACTGAGGTTGAGTTTGGGAGGAAGACTAATAGCTCTAAAGCACATCCTCTCGGCCCTTCCAGTATATGTGGCTACCCTGGTTAAGTTCTCAAAGGCTCACTGGGACAGATTGTGTAAGCATTTTAGGGACTTTTTGTGGTCCTTTGCAGATGCCAAGACATGGAGCTTTGTATCATGGGAGAAAGTATGTGCTAGGAAAGAGGATGCTGGTTGGGGAGTCCCAAACATAGTCAATCAGGCTAGTGTTCTCCTTGCCAAGTGGATCACTAGATTAGAGTCAGATCAACCATGGGCACTCATCACTAGGCAAAAGCTTTGTGAAGTTGATGTTCTGGGTCAAAAATGGCCTACAACTCATTGGCTGGACAAGCTAATGTTCCCAGGTTGTATTAAAGTTAAAGGCTCTGCAAACATCCATAAGTTAACCCAAAGCTGGAAAGAAATCCTCTCAAGTGCTGAGTGCAGTGGTTCAGTTAGAGGGGATTCCTAACTAATGTAGAATATCTGGCTTTGTAGTAAAAATACAGTTATTGATGATGTTCCACCTAGCAGTCAAAAACAAGAGGCTCTCTAAGAAGCTGCACAATAAAGAAATCAAGATCTTTAAAGACATATGGAGTAGCAATGCCCAGCAATGGCAAATACCAAATGATATTTGGCAGGGCCTGACCAAAGATGAATAGCTCTTTTTGGTTGACTTGATCAACAAAATCAAAGACTCTTGGCCCATTGTAAGTCATATCTCTCTGGATCAAAGGTTGAGAGAATGGACCTTCAAGGGTGATAGACTTGACAAGAGGATCGAATACACAGTTAAAAGTGATAAGTGGGTTGGGAAATTAGCTAGGAGCTGGTACAAAAAAGGCATTCATCTGACTCCACAATCACTGCAAGTATAAAATCCCAGCTCACCCTGTCATAAGCTTTTTCAAAATCCATGTTAATCATAACATAATCTTCTTCTTGCTCTGCAGCCCAATCTATGATTGCTAAAGCATTTAAGATAGCCTCATGTATGCTATGCCCTGTACAAATCCATATTGCCTAGGATGTACTTTTTGGCTAACTAGTGCTCTGATTCTAAGGGCAAGAGCTCTGGCCATGACTTTATATTCAGTGTTCAACATTGTCAATGGTCTGTAGTTCTTCACTTCTACTCTTTCACCTCCCTTATGGACAAGCTTGATGACCCTTGTGTTCATTTCATCAGGCATATCCATGTCCCTTCTGCAGGCATTGAGCAAGTTACATAAGTCTTGAGTAGCATAATTGTTCATTGTTTGCAACACCTCATCTGGGACACCATTAGAACAGCAGGTGCTTTTTCCCTTTTAAGAGAATTAACAACAAATTCAATCTCTCTCACTGAGAAAGGCCTGCCAATCAGCATTCTCTTTTCCTTTGAGATTGAGTTGACCATAGGCTCCAAAAAAATTTGGAACTTCAAACATAGGGGATGGTGAGGAGCCCACTATGCTTGAAAGACTGCTGACAGAGCCTCTTTGATATCTTCTTCAATGGTCAACAATCTACCATCTGCAACTTTAACTGCTACAACATAGTCCATGTCCTTTATCATGAGTGCTCTGAAAAAAATCTTGTTTGGGGCCTCACCTACTTTAAACCAGTAAAGCCCACTTTGAACCCTGGCTGACTCAACCTTCTGCAATTCAACCCTACTTATGTATTCCTCCAAAGCCTTCAAGGACTGCATCATTATACAATCATGATTATTTTCATAGCAAATCTGTCTGATGCATTTCAGTGCATATTTAGCTCTATTTTCTGCACTTCTTCTTGCCTTAGCCCTTTTCTTGCCTTCAAGCTTAGCTAGAGAAGTGATAGCCTGCATACTTGAGTGCCAGACTGCAGAGGAGTCTGGTGAGCTGATTCTAGTACTGAGCTAGGTCTCCTTCATCTTCTCACAGAATGTTTTATCTTGTAAAAAAGAGACATTGAACTTGAATGGTGGGGGACCTCCGCAGGTTCTCCTAGCTACCTTGCATCTAAAACTCACAAGTTTTGGTAAATGATCTGAGATAGCATATCTGTATAATATTTCACCTTCTGTGTCATGTCCAAGCCAAGAACCCTGATCTGAAGCATAGAGTCTATCTAGTCTTTTGGACACAAAATCAGCATTGAATTTCTTATTGTTCCATGTATGTCTCAGGAGTTCCTTACATCCTACACAGTCAACCAAATCAATCACATCCCATTTGGTCTTCCATGCATTCCATTGGGCTGAATTAATGATGGAGCATTGGGGGGTGTTTGTTACATCACTGCAGTTCTAATCACCCCCAAATAAGAGGGGGTGTCTGAATCCAGACCCTAAATATCCTTTGAGAGCATTCTTCTCTCATTCTCTATGTTTGGGGCATAAATGCATACTAATCCCAACTGAGTGTTGTCCACAATTATCTGGCATTCGATCAACCTGCCTGAACTGTTCGTATGTATTTCATAAGCTCTAAATTTGTTTCTGACTAGCATCATACATCCTAGTGGCTATAGTAGTGATACAGGCATACCCTCTTATATTGAGGGGTTCTTCTCCCAACTTGGTCTCCTGCAGCATTAAGACATCCAAGCCTTCCTTTCTGACAAGATTCCTTACATAAGCCTGCCTATTCTGAGAGCATGAGCCTCTTACATTCCATGAGGCCAATTTTATGATTTGTGAGAAAGCTCTGTCAGATTCCTTCAAAGGTATTGGTAATTTCTTGGCTGCATGTCTCCAATAGGACTGCAAATTCCTTAGCTTTATTCCTGGCCTCCTTCTTGATGTTGCCCTTTGAGCCCTGTTTGTTGGTGAGTTCCTGCAGGGGGTTTCTTTGGGCCTGACTTTTGCCTTTCTCAAACTTTTTCTGAGTGACAGTTCTCCAGTCATCATTTTCCTTGTCGTTTTGAATGTTAGCTTTGTTTGTATCCTCCATTGCTCCATCCGACTTGGTTGTACCTGCCTGGGAGGTGCTGGCCCTATGAGTAAGAGTCTCTTTGCTGGGTTTTGCTCAGAGTTTTGAGCAAAAGTCTGAGTGTTGGGGTTAGTGTTTCCCCCCATGGATTTCTCATTAGGCTACTTATTTTCAGGGTAGTCTGCAAGACAGTCTTTGGAAAAATGTCCAAGGGCCCTGCACTTGTAGCATGTGTCAAGGAATGGGTGGAAGTGGATCTCAATGACCACAGGGCAGCCATCCAAGTCAAATTCCAAGAACTCTAGGATTTCCTACCTCCTATCCCAAAGAATTCAAGCTTTCCTGGAGGCTCTCCCATCTTGTATGCTGTGTTTGGGGACATGGAGTACCCTCCCCAGAGCACCAACAATGTCCTTGGTTTGGTCCCCAAAAAAAAAAGGTAGACCTGAGAAGTCCACCCAGACTGGGCATTGGAACTATAGGACCTACTCAGGTTTGAATGCTGGGGCCCAAGGAAGGGCAAAGACCACATTCCCTTTGAAGGCAGCAACCATGTTGAGGATGTAATCCCTCTACTGCTCTGAGTCAACCATGGCTTGGAAACCCTTTGCCTGCAAAGTGAAACTTAGATAGCTTGGCCTTGGCCCCATAGACTTCTTGCATGTGTAAAAGGTCTCTTCAGTTGGGGGTTTACCCATGAAGTAGAAGAAGAGTCCACAAGTAAGGGCGTTGTGCATGTCTGAGAGAGTCTTCCCCAAGGAGAGCGCTTTGCTAGTCTTGAAGACCTTCTTGCCTCTACAGTAATTTTGGAGGCCATCTTGCCCACCTCCTGGTATACCTCTTTCTGGAGAAGGACTTTAACATGCTCAGGAATAGCTCCCTGGGCAGTGTAAGAAAGCTTACCTTCCATGTCAGCTGTGAAGGTATAGGTTTCATCCATTGGAGCACGCCTCTTCAGGGGCCTTGCCCCATCATCATAATCCACACAATCCTCCACTACAATAGGGTACTTGCTACCCCTGCAACAAATTTCCTGCCCCCGTTTGACTCCTCCAGTCTAGCTCCTCCGAATTTTTTACCTGCAAATTGTGTTGATGTCTTAATACCACTTTTCTATAAAAGGCTATTTCCCCTTTAATTGAAGGGTGCACATGCACATGCACATGCTTTCCCTTTAAACATTAACCAATCTTAGTTTATGAGGATTTCCTTAATTTTTCTTGCATGTGATATTCATATAATCTAGCTTTATTAAGTTGATTGTTCATTGTATTTACTCACACACTTTCTCCAAGACCAAAGATTGGGAACCTTGATCTTGATTCTATCTTTTCCAAGGTTCTAGAAATGTCAAGGAGACAAAATTTGAGAGGTTAAATGCCCAATTCCTAAATTTTTCTCAATCTTGGACCCTTTTTTTTATTGTTTTTATAAAGTCTGTAACTTTAAAAATATAGGTCAAATGAAGTTGGAAAAAAAAAAGCTAAGCATATACATGAGTTTATTTATTTTATTAAACTTGAAGCCAAAATTACGCTCACTAGACTTATTTTCTCTCTCTAGAATTTTTAACTAAAAAGAGAAGTTTTTAATTAGATGGTTGAGGTAGTACTTTGAGAGGGATCTTACATTCACTCCCCCTTGAATAACTTGCGATATCCTCATCTTGACAAGTGAGAGAATAATCTTTGATCAGATCCTCTTCTTTCTCCCAAACAAGTAGTATCAACAAGTAAGAACTACTACTTGACTAGGCATTCCTTGAGTATTCTATTTTTTAGTCATTTTTCCTTTATACTAAGAATAGTGTCTAGTTTGAGTTCCAAATATCCTTGAGAAGGAATAGTCACTTGTTCATCCTCATTAAGAGCATTAGGCTAAGGATTTGACACATACTTCTTCAACACACTGACATGAAAACATTGTGGATCTTCAAATGTCTGAAAAGACATAGCTCATAAAGCTTGCTCCCCAATTCTACAGGTAACCACGAAGGACCACAATATTTGGGTGCCAATTGAATCTTATATTTGTCTAAGGATAGAGAACTTATTTTAAGCCTAACATGGAGAAAAACCATATGAGTTCATGAGAAAGTCTCTTGGGATCAGCATACTTCTTATCTCTATCATGGATGACTCTAATGTCCTTTATGATGGACTACATTTGTAGATCCATCTCATTTGGTAGTTTCTTTAAAACCTATACTTTGATCAAATAATTTGACAAAATGAGTGGAGGAATACAGTCATGTTTGTCTACACAGAGCCTTAAATGGACTCATTCCAATATTCCCATGATGAGACATGTTGTAGGAAAAGTACATCATAAGTGAAGATGATGCATCTATCAGCAAGGCTCACGGTTACAATATGAACAAAGAATATCCTCAATCACTTGATTCACTCTCTCTATCTAGCTATCCATCTTTGGATGATACGATAGTAATGAGATCTAGAGATGTGCACATAGCTTCGAATAAGGCTGTCCAAAATTGTGAGGTAAACTTTGCATCATTATCACTGACTATCCTTCTAGGCAACCCATGAAAGATGAAAATTTTCTTTAGGAAAACCTTAGTAGAAATGTCAACTGAAGGGTATCTTACCCAACATCAAGTGGACTACCTTTGTTAGGCACGATCAATAAGTGACTAAAAAGAAATCATATCATGATGTTTTTATGGCCTGTTTCTACCCCCTCATGAATTTTTCTCATTCGATAAGGAATGGAAATGGGAAACAACCATCATGGGGATAGTTAATTAATTTTAAGCTCTAGATATCTATGAACTCCAAGATTTAACATCCTAGATTCACCAGTGGTAGCTAGCTCCAATCTCCCAAGCCTCCCTCTTACTATTAACATGAGGTTTTTTGCACCTCCTTGCAAGGACACGCCTCTCTCACTCTCTAACTTAAATTTAAGGAGACACATGTGATAAGAGTAGTCAAGTATCTCCTCTTAACTCTCCCTCAGTCTCACATACACAAGAGCAAAGAGCAAGGAGAAGATAAGAGCTCAAGCAAAAAGGTATTGTGTCTTTGTATTATAAGAAAATGTCTTCTATACAACTGGCTCTTATTCACACTTGGGAGCTCAAAACTTATGGAACTCCTAAATTTTCTCATAATAATTAAAACTTTTATGGTGCCTTTTCATTGCACTTATTTCTATTGGAGCGAAGATATTGGAGTGGAGATCAAAGTAGCAACACACATAGATGTAGCAAGTAAGAAGAGATAGATGGAAGCATAACATTCAAAGTACATTAATGAGAATGAGTGAAGTATAAGTGAAGCAACAAGAAGAGATAGATGGAAGCACAACACTAAAAGTATGAGTGAAGTACAAGCGAAGTGGCATGATAAGTAACACACACTCGTAAGAGTGTGTACAGACACTTGGGAGAAAAAACCTACTAAAGAGGGAAAAAGTGCCTCGACCCATTATTAGCCTGCGTCTACACATCAATACTGTAAGATTCCTCCCCAGCCTCTCAAAAAGTCTAGTATCTTCTCCTGTTATCAAATCCCTCTTCAGAAATATAAAAGATCTTGTTTCTACCTGTTTTGGCCTAGAGAGAGAAAATCTTCTAGAGAGAGATGATTCAATTTTTAAATATTTTTTAGCCTAGAGAGAGGTGATTCAGTTTTAAATATTTTTGGATGAAAAAATATCTCATATTATTAAAATAAATTTTCCCGAAACAGAAGTTCAAAAAGAATTTCAGAAGGTGCATTAGAAATAAATTATAATCTGTTCAAAAGGCCTTATCCTAAGGGTCCAGATTTTCTAAAAATTTTAAATTAAGGTTCCTATAGACCAATAAGATTAATCCAAATGTAGGGAGGAGGTAAATTGAAGAAATAAAGAAAATCCCCTTAAAAAATGAGTAAATACTCACATAAGATGAAGAGTGGACTAAGGACCAAAGGAAATACTTAAAAATGAATTTTTGACACCTCAGAGTGGGGATTCCCCCTCATGAAGTAGGCACCTTTTTCCCATCATAGCTTTTGAATTTTAAATCAATAAAACTAGATATTTCATCTCTCCTTTCTCCTAATTCAAAACTGGATCCAAAAAGTGAACTAAACTGACCCAAAATGGTCAAAAATTGACCAAACTGATTTAGAAAATTCTAGAATCAGTTTGCTTGGTTAGCAACTCACTTTTTCCTATAAATAGAAGCCTCCCCCTTTGTAGAAGCTTAATAGTGTTTTATGTTACTCTACTCCTCTCCCCAGAGCCAAAACAGTGAATTTATTGATAGTTCATTAGTTTTTGACCATTTCCTCTTCAAAAGAATTGGTGGTCACTCTTGTTGCAAACAAGAGTAGATCCCTCAAACCATCAACCCAAAGGAAAGCTCACAAAAATTCATGTAAGCTAGAAATCCTACTTTTTCTTTATTCCATTTAATGGTTTTCTAATTTTTGTTTTCTTTAAAATGAAAAATGATGTTATGCCTTGTTGGAAAGGCTTTCTCCCCTCTTCATTCTTGAATTCAGCCTTTCTTTATCTTAGATATGTAATCAAATTCTTAGAATTAAACTTTTCATATTGTTTCTCTTTAAAAAGTGGAATAAAACTAGATATTTCATCTCTCCTCTCTCCTAATTCAAAACTGGATCCAAAAAGTGAACTAAACTGACCCAAAATGGTCAAAAATTGACCAAACTGATTTAGAAAATTCTAGAATCAGTTTGCTTGGTTAGCAACTCACTTTTTCCTATAAATAGAAGCCTCCCCCTTTGTAGAAGCTTAATAGTGTTTTATGTTACTCTACTCCTCTCCCCAGAGCCAAAACAGTGAATTTATTGATAGTTCATTAGTTTTTGACCATTTCCTCTTCAAAAGAATTGGTGGTCACTCTTGTTGCAAACAAGAGTAGATCCCTCAAACCATCAACCCAAAGGAAAGCTCACAAAAATTCATGTAAGCTAGAAATCCTACTTTTTCTTTATTCCATTTAATGGTTTTCTAATTTTTGTTTTCTTTAAAATGAAAAATGATGTTATGCCTTGTTGGAAAGGCTTTCTCCCCTCTTCATTCTTGAATTCAGCCTTTCTTTATCTTAGATATGTAATCAAATTCTTAGAATTAAACTTTTCATATTGTTTCTCTTTAAAAAGTGGAATTTGATTAGTATAGAATGCTTTAAACCATTTGGGATGATTTCTAAGTAACTTGAGAATGAAATTTTTTTAAAAATGGTCAGCCATACAAAGGAGGTTATGGCAAAATTTTCTTAAATTTTGTGAAATAAGTTTTATCTTTTATTATTCAAAAAGAGTAATCCCCACCGTTTGTGTATTCTAAAAGTGTTATTTTCATTCTATGCATAGAAAATTGCATATTAGAAATATTTTTATTATAAAAGTGTTATTTCCATTAGAATTCATTTCTATGCGTAGAAAGATACATATTGGAGAATTTTTTTTATAAAAGTGTTACTTTCACCAATATTGATTTTTATGCATAAAGTGATGCATAAAAGAAATTTTTTTATTATAAAAGTGTTACTTTCACCAATATTGATTTTTATGCATAAAATGATGCATAAAAGATGTTTTTTAAAAATAAAAGTGTTACTTTTATCAAAATTTATTTTTATGCATAAATAGATGCATAAAAGAATTTCTTTATTATAAAAGTGTTACTTTCATCAAAATTGATTTTTATGCATAAATAGATGCATAAAAATTGATTTTTATGCATAAATAGATGCATAAAAGAATTTTTTTTATTATAAAAGTGTTACTTCCATCAAAAAAATGCATAAATAGATGCATAAAAGAATTTTTTTATTATAAAAGTGTTACTTTCATCAAAATTGATTTTTAGGCATAAATAGATGCATTAAAGATTTTTTTTAATAAAAGTGTTACTTTCATCAAAATTGATTTTTATGGATAAATAGATGCATAAATAGATGCATAAAAGGATTTTCTTTTATATAAAAGTGTTATTTCCATAGAAGTTGGATTTTATGCATAAATAGATGCATATAGAATTTTTTATATCAAAATAAGAGTTCTCTTTAATCCTATGTTTAAATCCCATGAATATTGGTAAATGAATAAGTAAATACTCTGTGAGAGAAAATTCTATTGTTTCATATTCTCTAGGATGGTAATGAGAAAACTCAGAAAAACTATCGAAGTCAGAATTTTAGATAAATGATTAATTTATTCCTCATAGGAATTCATGATTAGTTTTGAATTCAGTTAAGCAAATACTCAATGAATGAAATTCAGTAAAGTAGTAATTGAAATATTACTCTTCGAAAAAGATAGTTCAGGGAGAATCTTTCCAGACTCAAACCCTGAATCAGACTATGACCAAGACATAACTCCTTCGTCAGTTTCAAGAAAAGACGTGTGACCAGTTCAAGAAAATTCACTCAAATTACCCACCAAATCTAAAATCAAGTTAAGACCCTTTGATTCTGATCTAAGGATCAAAAGATTACAGAATTTGAGAAATTCTATTTGGAATTCAGACCTGCGATCAGAAAGCCTTGGGATATGGATTTAAGATATACTCATTGTATTCAAAAGAAACTCAAAACTGAAAACTTGCATAGAAACCCTGTTTTCTTAAAGGATTGTCTTACGCCAGAATGCTGGAGGGAGAATTTGGTATATGTGTTTTTCTAAGGGAAGTTCGGTTGCAACAGCTGGTAGGGAGTGTTCAAAGGACGGCTCTCACGGCAAAAACTTGCCCAGGTCTTGACCAGCCTTGGTATGGTGAAAAATGGTGTGCTTTCGGTACGATGGGCAAGGGCCGACGAAGCGGTTCCCTGAGTGAAGTGCCAGGACACCTAAGGAGGATCCTGGAGGGTTCTGACCAATAGGCGATGCATGGGCTCGTAGTGCTTAGGACACCCATGCTGTGACCAGCTGGTCTCAACGGAGAGTCTAGAGTGATACTGTTCTTTTTTGTGAGAAACAAGGATTGAATGAAAATTTTGAGTTATGACATCTATAACCAATAATTGTTTATCAATGGATTGTTTTATAAGTTAAAGTTTAAAGAGAAGTGTATGCGTATCTGTATTCTAAAGCAAAAGTAATGGGTGAATACTTGTCTGGTTCTACCAATTCCAGTGGTTGGGCGGTGGCTAACCCATGGGCCAGATGGAGGCTGGAATCAGTAGAGTTTTAATAATAAAATTGATTAATAGGAATACGTTTAGAACTCGAGTAGTTAAATAAAATCCTGAAGACTTCTCTAATGAATAGATCAACTGCTTTGCCTCATTCAATTAGGAAAAAAAGCGTTGATCCCTTCAAGTTAAGTCTGTAATAGTTTCCCTTCTATCTGGTTTATTCAAGGTTAGTTCAGTATCTTGACTTCGTTAGAAAAATTCGTTAAGAAAATAAAAATGGTGGAATCGTCCCCGTTTTTTGGACATGGAAAATTTTCCCGGTTTTGGTTTTCGCAATGACCACCAGCTTAGTCTCGTGTTGTCCAGACATTCGAGGGCGAGGCCCCGAGTGGGAAACCCTGCCCCGCACATGAGGGAGCTGCTTTCGCTGCCAGCTACCTAGAATCCGGTGTGCGGAGGGGGAAGTGGGATCTCACAACTACCATATAAATGGCTATAAATACCCCCTATAATGATGATGTAGGGGAATTGTATGGCTAATCAATATTTAAATGAAAATAAACCCAAAGCTTTTCCAAAAGCAATTTTCAATCATTTCTTCCTCGGCGTACCTATGGCAACATTGGCAACAACTAGAATGCTCACCACCTGCTGTTGAGATCTTAGTGTGCTTTATGCAAGCATGAAATGATGGGTTCCTCATAATGGTTAATGCACTCTAGCTATCAGTGAAGATGGAAGTAGGGGACTAGTGTCCCAATACCAAGATTTGCTAATAGGCGTCTAAGCCATACACACTCCACAATCGTTGTGTAAAATGTTCCTTGTAGTTAGCTTAACATCTCAAACCGGCCATTGTCAGTAGCCGGAGCCATGACATGCATGAATCACCAAGGTCAAAGCAAAAGCCTCTAGTGGATGCGCATGTCATAACATCCAACCCAATTGGAATCACCAAAAGCATGTAGCTAAATCTCACCCCCTTAGCATATAATAAGCCAAGGAGTTGAGTGCCTTGTAATTATGTAAATACTCACTCTGACAATGCTTACTTTCGAGACCATGCATAAACCTACTCAATTGGGAGACCGAAAACTGAATGTGTGCCCTTGTATTACATAGATAGATGAGGCACCCCACTAATAAAGTGATGCATTAAATGGTTCACCTATATATCCTAGATACTAAGTCTAACACTTGTCTCTACCGATATAGCATAGGCTTATAGCCTTCAAGACCAAACCGTGTAAGTAGCCTATGTATATACTTTAAATGCAACATCACAATACCATCATCATGCTGCATAAACTATATACCCAAATAATAATGCAACAAACCCAAATTAGTCATCGCAAATGGCACATGTAATTCAGCCTTGAAGGCTAAAATCTTCTTCTTATTAGGGCCTATGAGAAACATGTCATGAACATATAAACAATGAAACAATTTTTATTTCTCTTTACATAGAGGGTACTCTTAGTTGGGACTATTGCAAAACCCATTTGCAACTAAGTATGTATTTATCTTCTCATACCATGATCTGGGAGCCTACTTAAGAACATATAAATCTTTCTTAACTTGTATTTAGCCCATGGATGATGGTTAATAGTCTAGTCTCTTCTAGTTTTCCTAGGTCAATCAACTTCTCAATCAGAGCATTTTTTGTTAACTTCTTCTTAATAACAACTCTCAAGCTAGGAACAATGTATTCCATGGGCATCACTACCATTAACTCCTTAGGTCCCAAAAAATAGGGTATAACAATCGCTACTTTATATGACATCCAATAAGCATGTAGTGTAGATGTAAGCTTGTGTTCCCAATACATTCTACTATCTTGACTCGTCTTTGTCAAAATACCACATAGGATTTTGCTAGTACTCTCTCTACATGGACATTAGCTTGTGGGTAGTAAGGTGATGACCTTTTGTGAACTATCATGAAGCCTTTCATGAGGCAATCAATCACGTCATTGATAAAATGTTACCCTTGGTCACTTACTATCTCCAAAGGCCACCCAATGTTTTCTCTAATTAGTGCACCAAGGATGGCTAAAGTAATGCAATATCTTCTGAACCACTCATCCTTCCAACAATAGAGTATAATTTTACTTAGGATATCACCATCCTTATTTTGTAGTAATGACTAAATTGTCCTTAAACTTTGATAGGGCTTATTGTAGATCACATAACAAAGGGGGTGTTGGGGTAGTTATTACATTTGTAGAAGGTGAAATATTTAGCTTCAAAATCCTCTACAACCAAATAGAATACCAAGCTCTCATATTTGGGTAAGGATTAAGAAATTAAGAGAGTAAATGTATTTGGTGATTCACAACTAATTTGCATACAAATAAAAGGAAGTGGAAAGTAATAATCTCGCCTCTTGGATCACTTCATGGACAAGATTTGGGGCTCACACAATAATTTATGTAAGTATACATCAATCATATTCCCCATGGTGAAAATCATCAAGCAAATCAGTTAGCCAAAAGTAGTTGCTTAGTGCCATCATTAAATCAACAAGAGGTCAGCATTGGAAGAGATCGTCTAAAGACTAGAGGAGATTGAAGAACCCGAAGGAAACACACAAGATTTGAATTTGGTGGAACTTATCTTGGGAATAATGTTTTCCCTCTTCAAAAATTTAATGATATGAAAAGCACAACAAAAACCTTGACAATAAGGTGCCTTTAAATTATTTGTTGAAATTTTCATAAGACTATACAACATTTTAAGGGGATCAAGGCATCATGACAAGTCTTTCTATCTTCATTGGGAGGGTTGGCCAAGATCTCGAGGAGTACCTTAGGGCATAGGTACTACAAGACTCATTGAGAGAGAACCAAAGTACAATGCCTTGACCTACTTGTAGATTTCTTTGAAGGCCCAATACTAGCTTGGTATGAATCAGGGAAAAGGAACATGGGAGGCATTATCTAGGAGGTTTGGTAGAGAGTTTCAAATTGTGAAAAATTATGATGATGTAATGAATGTAGTGGTCAATTTGAAACAACTTGTGGGAGAAAAAGTGGTGTCTTATGCTGATTAGAGTACCACTATTTTGAAGAGGTTAAGGAAAACCTCTATAGTACATGTTCATGTAGTGGAACCATTGGTAAAGAAGAGCTTCATAAATGGCCTCTCAAAGCCCATAAAGAGGAGATTAAAGTTTGAAGATCCAAGGAATTTGGATATTGCCAAGGCTCAAACAATTATATTGGAAAAGGTGCTAGATGATGATCCAAAAGCAACATACTAGCAGTAGAGTTACCTTTATCCTCTTATCCTCTAACAATATTAACCTCCTCACTTCAAGATCCTATAACTTTTTCAAATTCTTCAAGAATTCTTCCTATCTTCCTCAAAATTTTCCAACCCATGAAATACCACCCCTTTAACCCTTTGCTCTAAAACAATAGGTAGCCATGAAATTAGATGGAAAAAGGTGCTAGAAGATTATCCAAAAGCAACACACTAGTAGTAGAGTTATATTCATCCTCTAATCCTCCAATAATATTAACCTCCTCAAGTTTCAAGGTGCTAGAAGATAATCCAAAAGTGTTAAAACCCTTAAGATCTCTCTAGATAATTGTTATGCATAAACATGTGTATAAATCAAGCATAAACTCATCCACCCGAGCCCAAGGAATGCGCCCAAGGAATGCACACATGAATTATAATGAAGTACATCATACCTTTACCTTGATGTCCCATACCATCAAGAGGTATAACTACCCCCGAGCCCAAGGAATGCGCCCAAGGAATGCACACATGAATTATAATGAAGTACATCATACCTTTACCTTGATGTCCCATACCATCAAGAGGTATAACTCCAATCCAATAACATGTAGCTATAGTGTGAAATGGTAGGTGAGTAGATATAATCCTCTATACAAGAGAACATCATATCATAACCTAGCCTCAAGAGATAAAATAGCCTTAGCCTCCCTTGAGTGTGCCTATGCCCCTATTATATAGGATGGCCCTCAAGTGACTCTTGACTCTCCATTTCCCATGTGTGACCCTTAGATGCCTGACCCTAACCTTAACCCTTAAGGTTGGTCCTAACCCATGCTCCACTAGAGCTTGTTCCCATGCTCCCGTGCTCCCATGCTCACAAGCCTAATGTGGGTAAACCTCCTAATATATGCACACATAATATGCATATAACATACTTCCCCTCTCTCAAAACATTGCACTCTTGCAATGAAAAGAAAGAGAACTGCGCTGAACAATCTCAACCAACTCCCAAGTCAAATCCTCTATTTCCCTATCTTTCCACCTAATTTTAACCTCAGGGATTAGTCAACTACAAAGTTTCCTTTCCCTGAATTCAAGTACCTTATCAGGTTCATGTGGAACATATGATAATTCTTCTACTTCAATGAGTTCTTGAGGAGTAACTATGTTATCCTTACCTCCCAGTTTCCCTTTCAATCTATTGATATGAAAGACTGAATGAACTCTAACATGTGGAGGTAGTTTAAGTTCATACGCAACCATGCCAATCCGATGTATAAATGGAAATGGACCACAGTATCTAGGAGATAAATTCGAGCATTTTCGTTTTGACAAAGTCTGAAAATCTTTAGGAACTTTTAAATAAACCAACGCTCCTGGTTCAAAAGACCAAGTTGAGCGTCCTCTATCAACATAGAACTGTGCCCTGTTCTGAGCACTCCTGATAGAATCGGTCAACATTTCCTGTATATCATGCAAGAAATCCCTCGATGCATCAAGCTCGATGTCCTTAAGACTGACAACAATAGGTGCCCTGGGTTGATATCCATACATAAGCATGAATGGACTAAAACTAATAGCTGTATGTTTAAAACTGTTATGGGTAAACTCCATCATTGGAAGATATTTTTTCCAATTTGATGCTTTTCCAGAGGCATATGCACGAAGCATATCCTCTACAATCTGATTCATACGCTCTGTTTGTCCATCAGACTACAGATGATCAGAGGAATTCATACTCAAAGTAGTTTCTTGGTTGTAAACCATTCGGAATAAAGTAGGAAAACATGGCATTATAAAACAATGGGAACCAGGTATCCATCAGCGGCCCGATGTACCCACATCTGCTCATGGAATTATCGGCATCCCAAGTTACCCATATCAACATAGAGAGTCATCAACGTCTCGATGAGTCACATATGTCTATCCGTAAACCATCAGGTTGATTGTATAAATCACCTAAAGTACGGAACTAGAGAAAGAAATGCCAATAAAGGAAAAATCCAAATTTCCTTAATCCGAACACAACAAGATAAACTCGTTGAACTCTAAAGAAAGAGATTTCAACAAGTGAAAATGCCGACGAGATTACACTCATCAATACATACAGGCTATAGATAAAAAAAATTATCTAGACAATGCAAATTTAGCCTCAAGATAACATAGCCTTAGCCTCCCTTGAGTGTGCCCCATGCCCCTATTATATAGAACGGCCCTCAAGTGACTCTTGATTCTCCATTTCCCATGTGTGATCCTTGGATGCCTGACCCTAATCTTAACCCTTAAGGTTAGTCGTAACCCATGCTCCACTAGAGCTTATTCCCATGCTCCCATGCTCACAAGCCTAATGTGGGTTAGCCTCCTAGTATCTCGGGGGGGTCACTCGTATAAATATGTAAGTATCACGTGGGTTCAACAGAAGGACATTTTAAATATTTAAAACTTACAGAAATATATTTACAGAGGGGATTTATTTATTGTATTTTAAAAAAATTTTACAGATTTGAATAGGAAAGGATACATTATATTCACTAAAAAATTCACAGATAAGGGACTTTTTAAATAGGCCTTGAACGCACGTGATATAGAGGATTTACATATAGTGACCCCCCCGAGCCTAGTATATGCACACATAATGTGCATATAACAAAAAGAAACACACTAGTGGTAGAGCTACCTTCATCTTCTAATCCTCCAACAATATTAACCTTCATCTTCTAATCCTCCAACAATATTAACCTTCATCCTCTAATCCTAGAAGATGTTCCAAAATAATCCTAGAAGATGATCCAAAATAAACACACTAGTAGTAGAGCTACCTTCATCCTCTAATCCTGCAGAGCAATATTAACCTCCTCAAGTAACTTTCAAGCTCCTATAATTTTTTCAAATTTTTCAAGAATTCTTCCTATCTCCCCCCCTCAAACTTTTTCAAATTCTTTAGGCATTCTTCCTATCTCCCTTAAACATTTCCAACCCATGTGTTAACCACTCTAGTTAACATTACTTTTCAAGCATGGCTACACTCATTGTAACTTATCTTTTTGTAACCATGAAAAGCACTTAATGATAAAAGATACATGGGATGATTGCGCTTATGGTTTGTGTAATGCCGATCATAGGAAAGAGTTGTACATAGAGCTAGGAAGACTAGTTTTAGGCCCCCAATTGTAAATGGACAGCTGGCCATTGTAAACTCGCCATTGTAAATGGACAGCTGGCCATTGTAAACCAAGAGCTCTTGTATATAAGACATTTTATGAAATATGGAAAGGGACAATCCCATTAGTCTCGTTTGACTTTTGGCTCTCTCTCTCTATCTCACTCTCTTGAGCTTGTGAGGCATGCTTGCTTGTTTGTTCTTGCATGCTTGATTGCGGTTTGTGTATGCTTGTAGTAGGGATGGTGATGATCTAGCTTCTCCTCTCCTCTCCCCTCTCTTTTCTCTCTACCAAGGTCCCTCTTGCATTCATGTGTCATGGAGTGAAGGTTGAGCTCTCCATAGCTCCCTCCTTCTTGCTCTCAACCTAGCTCTTGAATCTCCACTTGGGTGACAAAAGTGGTGATGGAATGAGCCCCTAGCGACCTCACAAAAGGGAGTTAACCCTCATTAGGATTGGCTAAGTGCACATCTCAAAACTCGGCCCTTACATGTTGTTTCTCTTCTTCTCTCCCTCTCTCTTGTGTGCAAGGTTATATGTTAGGATTAACATATTTGGCGCTACTACCAAGGATAACACTTAACTTAGGTTCCTCCACTTATTTCATTTGCTAGAGTCCTCATTTAGCCTGGTTGGAGTGCAAATCCACCATTTGTTTGCTTGTGTTTGAGTTTGTTGTTTGTTTGTTTGATGGTGTCCATGGAGCTATGAATGTCAACCAGAGCATTGGTGTGGAGAAGAAAGTGTTCAATCTTTGCCCTTGACATTCATGCAAAATTTATTTATTTTTTTCATTTTTCATGCACCATAGCTTAATTATCAAATTAATCTCAATTTTTTAGGTTTCTTTAAGCATTCTAGGCATCAATACAGGTAGCTTGAGACTAGCTCTAGGTCCCTATCAAATCAAAAATCCCAAAAAAAAACATTGGGAAGATACCTAAAATTGTAAAAATTGAAGGAGATAGCACAAGCGGAAGCATAAATAGCAAACATATGAGAGGGTGCAAAGGAGAATGAGAGAGTTGGACAAGATCACTTTTTATAACAGTAGTAAAGCTTTACAATGGCAATGGCAACAATTAGATGTTGAACTATGTGTAAGGGAAATGGATGAAGGAGTGAATAATGGGAAAAACCTTATATAGTTGCATGAGTGAGCTAGCCAACTGCTCATAGGATAAATAAATAGGAGAAATACAATAAAATGTTAGATAAATGGTAAAGCCCCAGAACACTGAGATGGACGATTCTAACGCCCCCTCTGCAACTCATAGAGTGCAAGAGTTAAAAGAAGATAAGTCAATGAAGATGCAACCATGGACCCTACAGCACCACGAATACTGGAATCACCTTGGAGAGAGCACCCACCAACCTATTTCCTCGAAACAAGATGCCACCACAAACAACAAGGAACTTTTCTTGGCCATGAATTGTTACACAAGTGTGCAGTGAACTCCAAGAATAGATGATGAGCTGCTAGACATACCGTGCCCATAATCCCCAACAATGGACGAAACACCACATCCCAAAAGCCTCAAACAATGAACTTGGAACAGATCCAGTTCATAATCTCTATTATACCAAAGATACCCAGGTCCTGCCATATGTCTAATGCTTAGAACTCCGAATCACTGTCCCCATGCACCAGTAGGTGGAGCTATAATAAACCCCCTCTCCCACCCCCCACAAGCCTCTTCTGGCTAGAAGCACATGGGGGGAAACTATATCTGTACTAGAGAAGCACACCATCTGGGGTCTCCTGAGCTGGAAGCGCCTTGGGAGCCCTAGAAGTGGTACTAGAATCTATATCATTATCATGTGTCATGTCTTTGCCTTTTCTCTGAGATGAAGCCTTGCCCTTGGTCTTGTCCTTCTTCTTAGACAAACAATCCTTAGACAGATGTCCTCTTTTCCCCGCAAGAGAAATAGAGACTCCGACCGTTCTTTTGAATTGAGAAAAGTGCCTGGTCAGAACTGTTGAGACTGACACCTTCAACTTACCATGTGAGATGAGAACGGACTCCTCCAAAATTAGGGAGCTAAGATCATCAAAATCCAGCTGAGTGGATGTGACCTGGCACCGTAAAGATCGAGAAATCACATCATAGTCCGAAGGAAGCTTGGTGAGGATAAGAGTAGCTAGCTGAGAAGAGGACAAAGCAACACCCATAGCCAGCTGGTCATGGGATAACCTTGGCCTTCATGATAAAAGACTGCATGGAATTGTTTTCAGGAAGTAACAAGCCATAGAGCTGCCCCTGCAAGGTAACTGCCCTCATTGATGAATCTCGAGAAAAGAGATCCTCCAACTTTAACCATACCTAAGTGAGAGTTTGCACTGCCGGTGAGACCTCCTCGGTGATGGTCCGCACAAGCATAGAATGCACCTTCGAGTCTCGATTCTCCCAGTCTTGTAATTCCATAGCAAATTCATCCTCCTGATCCTGAGTCTATCTCCTAGAGTTTTGAGGATGCACGGGCTTCCTTTCAGTGCCCTGAGAAATGTCCCACAAACCCTTGTGGATGAACCAGATCTGCATCTGAAGCTTCCAATGAGCATAGTTGAGTCCTTTCAACTTGTCATCCTTGCTCGTACAGGGGGAGCCATATCCACAACAGCAAAGAACAAATCTCAGCTCTCAAACACTTCTCTCAAGTGCTTTCCAACGAAGCGAGGCACCAAGAACAATCATCCCCCTCTTAAAAGAGGCGGGACAATAGCAAAACAGTCCAAGATCCACTAGGAACCGCCTATCGGAAGGGCAGGGACTCATTGAGGAAGAAGACAATGTAGGGCCACTTGTTTGGTAGCACCAAACAAGTGGCAAATGCAAAGAACTCACCAAAAAACACATGCCGGTGCAAAAAACACATCCACAACTCCACCTTTTTCCTTTGTAGAAGAAAACACAGCCACCAAAACTTGTTGGACAGCAAACGGTCGACTGGTTGGATTTGAAAACGTAGCACTATTGGAAAATGTAGCCATAGATATATAGTCGGGAGAGATGTGGAGAAAAACGGACAGCAAAAAGAGAGAAAGGTGGGTAGATTTGCAGAGTTTGGAGCAGCATGGACCTAAGTGTATGATACCAGGAAGACGATAGCACAAGCAGAAGTATAAACAGTAAACATATGAGAGAGTGCAAGGGAGAATGAGAGAGTTGGACAAGATCACCTTTTATAATAGCAGTAAAGCTTTAAAATGGGAATGGCCAGAAATCGGATGTTGAACTATGTGCAAGGGAAATGGATGAAGGAGTGAATAATGGGGAACTCCTTATATAGTGCATGAGTGAGCTAGCCGACTGCCTCTAGGGCTGGCGGACTGCTCACAGGACAAATAAATAGGAAAAATATAATAAAATTCCAGATAAATGATAAAGCCCCAAAACACTGAGATGCACAATTCTAACAAAAATCAAAGAAGGAAATAGGGCAAAAATCTCATTCTGGATGCTTTTCTGAGAAGCGAACGGACATTCCATTCATCACAGGACATGCCCATGGAAAATGTGCCACACCTGTACCATTCTCTCTGGGAAAATCTTAGGAAATATTTAGCCTTGAATGTGGTAGTTAGCATTAAAAAGAGAATATTTACATTAAGGCATAAATTGCATTTAATTGCATTCAAGCAAGGGGGTACAGCTGCACTGTCAGAGAATATTATAGGTGGGAGTTAGACCTACAGCGTTAAATTCTTTGAAATTTGACAGTGGTGCCACAGCCATTCCATTT
Source organism: Cibotium barometz (assembly GCF_041138505.1). NCBI lineage: Eukaryota > Viridiplantae > Streptophyta > Polypodiopsida > Cyatheales > Cibotiaceae > Cibotium > Cibotium barometz. Next base: position 957,741 of record NC_141079.1, read on the forward strand.
GTGTCGCCACGACAGTTTCTTCCCAAAAGCGTACGCCCGTTCCAAGTGCTTCTTTCATTTGCCATGCCTGTATCATTCTCTTTGGCCCGATCGCCTCCAGCAAGTGTATGGCCGTTCCATTTATATTATGCTCATACCATTTCTCTTTTCTAAAGCGTTGCCACGTGTTATATGTATATTATGTGTACATATACTAGGAGGCTTGTGAGCATGGGAGCATGGGAACAAGCTCTAGTGGAGCATGGGTTAGGACTAACCTTAAGGGTTAAGGTTAGGGTCAGGCATCCAAGGGTTAAGGTTAGGGTCAGGCATCCAAGGGTCACACGTGGGAAATGGAGAGTCAAGAGTCACTTAAGGACCCTCCTATATATAATAGGGGCATGGGCGCACTCAAGGGAGGCTTGGAGGCTTAGGCTATGGTCTCTTTTGTAGAGGATCATATCTACTCACCTACCATTTCACACTATAGCTACATGCTATTGGATTGGAGTTATACCTCTTGATGGTATGGGATATCAAGGTAAAGGTATGATGTATTCCATTATATTTCATGTGTGTATCCCTTGGGATCAGGGGTGGTCAGGTGGATGAGTTTATGCATGTTTATGCATAACAATTATCTAGAGAGATCTTAGGGTTTTAACAGTGGTATCAGAGTAATCTCTAGTTAATTGTTGTAATTTTTTCTTTCTTATTGTAAATTTTTGGCATTTTTTAAAGTAAATTTTAACATTTACTTAAAAAAATATTATTTTGTTGATTTGTGTTCATGATTTGCACGTGGATCGTCGATATGGCAGTTGGAACACGTGTTACTACTATTCAATGGACAAATCAACATTGCAGGGGCATACTAGGGAGTTTCAAATTGTTAAGGTATGTATGGGTGGTATCATGGTGGTATGGGACGCTAGTGATCCCTCACATATATTATCTTATGGAATAATTTGGGCTCAAGATTGTTGCTTTGCTTACATCACTTAACATGTTGACCTCAACATTCAAAGACAATCTCATTTTCTAAATTCACTAGAAGTTATAGTGTGGGCATTCTCTAGATAAACTTCTTTTATCTATAGCCTACATGTTTTGATGAGTGTAATCTCATTGGTATTTTCATTTGTTGAAATCTCTTTCTTTAGAGTTTAACAAGTTTATCTTGTTGTGTTCAGATTAAGAAAATTAGGATTTTTTCTTTGTTGGCATTTCTTTCTCTAGCTCCGTACTTTAGGTGATTTATACAGTCAACCTGATGGTTTACGGATGGACATATATGACTCATCGAGACGTTGATGACTCTCTATGTTGATATGGGTAACTCAGAACACCGATAATTCCATGTGCAGATGTGGGGTACATCGGGTCGCCGATGGATACCTCGTTCCTGCTGTTATAATGCCATGTTTTCCTACTTTTTTCCGAATGGTTTACAACGAGGAAACTACTTTGAGTATGAGTTCCTTTGATTATCCATAGTTAGATGGGCAAACAAAGCGTATAAATCAGATTGTAGAGGATATGCTTTGTGCATATGTCTCTGGAAAAGCATCAAATTGGGAAAAAATATCTTCCAATGATGGAATTTGCCTGTAACAATTTTAAACATACGGCTATTGGTTTTAGTTCGTTCATGATTATGTATGGTACTCAACCCAAGGCACCTATTAATGTCGATCTTAAGGACATCGAGCTTGATGCATTGAGGGATTTCTTGCGTGATATGCAAGAAATGCTGACCGAAGCTCGAGATTCTATCAGGAGTGCTCAGGATAGGGCACGGTTCTATGTTGATATAGAGGACGCTCAATTTGGTCTTTTGAACCAAGAGCGTTGGTTTATTTAAATGTTCCTAAAGATTCTCAGACTTTGTCAATAGGAAAATGCTCGAATTTATCTCCTAGATATTGTGGTCCATTTTGAGTAATACATCAGATTGGCACGGTTGCGTATGAACTTAAACTATCTCCACATGTTAGAGTTCATCCCGTCTTTCATATCAATAGATTGAAAGGGAAACTGGGAGGTGGGGATAACATAGTTACTCCTCAAGAACTCGTTGAAGTCGAAGAATTATCCTATGTTTCACATGAACCTGATAAGGTACTTGAATTCAGGGAAAGGAAACTTTGTAGTTGACTAATCCCTGAGGTTAAAATTAGGTGGAAGGATAGGGAAATATTGGATTTGACTTGGGAGTCTATTGAGATTGTTCAGCGCAATTCTCCTTCTTTTAATTGCAAGAGTGCAATGTTTTGAGAGAGGGAAAGTATGTTATATGCACATTATGTGTACATATACTAGGAGGCTAACCCACATTAGGCTTGTGAGCATGGGAGCATGGGAACAAGCTCTAGTGGAGCATGGGTTAGGACTAACCTTAAGGGTTAAGGTTAGGGTCAGGCATCCAAGGGTCACACATGGAAAATGGAGAGTCAAGAGTCACTTGAGGGCCCTCCTATTATATAATAGGAGCATGGGGCACACTCAAGGGAGGCTTGGAGGGCCCTCCTATTATATAATAGGAGCATGGGGCACACTCAAGGGAGACTTGGAGGCTTAGGCTATGGTCTCTTGTGTAGAGGATCATGGGGCACACTCAAGGGAGACTTGGAGGCTTAGGCTATGGTCTCTTGTGTAGAGGATCATATCTACTCACCTACCATTTCACACTATAGTTACATGCTATTGGATTGGAGTTATACCTCTTGATGATATGGGACATCAAGGTAAAGGTATGATGTATTTCATTATATTTCATGTGTGTATCCCTTGGGCTCGGGGGTGGTCGGGTGGACGAGTTTATGCCTGATTTATGCATGTTTATACATAACAATTATCTAGAGAGATCTTAGGGTTTTAACACCACGTCCGCACCATTTTCTTGCCACGCATCAATATATTTCATGTGTGCATCCCTTGGGCTCGGGGGTGGTCGGGTGGATGAGTTTATGCCTAATTTATGCTGCCTGATTTATGCATGTTTATGCATAACAATTATCTAGAGAGATCTTAGGGTTTTAACACCACGTCCGCACCATTTTCTTGCCACGCAATTATGTACCTTCTCCAAGCACTCGTCCGTTTGTTCTTGAAGCCACGCCCATGTCTTTCAAGAAGCATACGCCCATGCCATATGTTCCCTGTGAAGTGTACACCCATTCCCTTCTAAAGCATATGCCTATACCATCTCAAGGTGTACGACCGTACCATTCACAAAAAAAAACAGACTGTTGATTGAGGGGTTCTACAAAGTAGTTCCACACATTCATGCATCTACGTTCGGGTAAATTCACTACAGTAGAATGAGGGTTTAGCAACAAAAGTAACAGTGCTTTTATAACTAGAAGGCTACATAGATGTCGGGCCCATTTAGCTGCTAAGAAGTTGCTATTTTTTGCTCTGCAATGGATTCGCTACTCAACAACGCGTTGCTCACAGCAACAAAAATAGCAGGCAAAATTTCACTGCTTCGCAACGTAATCACTACTAGGCGGCAGCAATATTTCATTATGCAGCAGCGAAATATCACTGTTATTCATGCTACTGATGAGTAGCGAATGTATTGCATAGTAAGAAAAAGCTGGGGCAGACTAGGGAGTCTGCACAAGACTCCCTAGTCTACCCCAACTCTTTTTTTTCTATCGTAGACATAGTAAAACTAACACAACTTTATGTCCTACTCATCATCATGGAAAAGTGTAATGTAAAACTTGAAAAATACCCAAAAAAATGAAAATTGCAATTCATGGTTTTAGGAATGTCAAAATTCAATTACAATACTTGGTGAAATTACATAAGTGTGATTCCAAAAAGCTCATATACAAGATAAAGCATAATGAAAATCTATGGAGCTAGGGACTATATTGAGTGGCTTTACATCTCATGCATTGCAATTATTATTGTTTCTTGCAGCTCCACCCCCTTCGCTTCTCACATTTCCATCGCTTCTAGCTTGGACATTTTCACCACCGTTTCTAGTAACATGATCCTAAAACACAATAAAACTAATACAAGTGAAAATCATTTTTGCAAAAACAAAGAGGTTTAGGGTTTAGGAGTGTAGTACTTTCCATGCCTTCCAAGCATGTCCTTCAATAATAACAATATATCCTTCGTCTTGCACCCTTTCAAATAGAGCTTCCAAACCCCATTATAATGCAAATAGCATGCATTGGAAGCTATGCCTAGGTAGCTACCGGCATGCATTGGAAGCTACCGTCATACCTAGGTTGCTACCAGTTTGCATTGAAAGCTACTAACATGCCTACGTAGCTACCTATATGCATTGGGGAAGGTAACGGCATGCCCAGGTAGCTACCGGCATGCATTGAAAACTATTAGTATGCCTAGGTTTCTACTGGCATTAGAAGCTACCGCAATGCATTGGAAGCTACCAGCATGCCTAGGTAGCTACCAGCATGTATAGGTAGCTACTAGCATACATTGGAAGCCACCGGCATGCCTAGGTATCTACTGACATGCATTGGAAGCTACCAGCATGCCTTGGTTACTACCGGCATGCATTGGAAGCTATTGGCATGCCTAGGTTGCTACTAGCATTGAAAGCTATCGGCATGCATTGGTAGCTACCGATATACAGCTTATGCATATGGCTAATGCATAAGCCTCATGCATGAGGCTAAGGCATATGGCAATCTCTTGAGAGAAGCATAGCTCTCTAAAGGCTATCCATAGAGCATGGAAAAAATAACAAACCCTAAACTTATAAACCCTATAACATGTAAAAGCATAAGAGAAGAAGCATACCAGAAAGAGATCTCTTACCTTGTGAGGCTTGTATGTATTGAAAACCTACAAAACCAAAAGAAATTAAGAAAAAAAAGGTATTAATAACAAACCCTAATCTAAAAAGCCCTAAAACGTACAAGCCCTATAAACATGTAAAAGCATGAAAGAAGAAACATACAAGAAAGAGATCTCTTGTGAGGCTTGTATGTGTTGAAAACCTACAAAATTAAACCAAGTTAAGAAAAAAAAGTATTAAGAAAAATCAAGATCTCTTACCATATGAATCTTTAATGAAGAGCTCTTAATTAGGGAAAAAGAAGAAGGAAAATTACTCATAATGGTTAAGCTCTTTAATGAAGAGCTCTTAATTAGGGAAAAAGAAGAAGGAAATTTACTCGTAATGGTTAAGCTTCAATATGAAGGGAAAAAGAAGAAAAGAAAAACTTAAAAGAGAAGAAAGAGAAAGGAAATACTCACAAGAAATCTTTCATAGAAAACTTATTTGCATAGGATATAAAGGAAAAGAGTAAAAATATCTTGCTTGAGCTTGAGGAGGATAGGGAAGGAGAGGTAGAAGTGATAGATAAGGCATAAACTTGTAACAAAAAGTCAGAGTACAAGTTTATTGTATTCAAAAGATAAAACTACGTTGCGGCAAAAGAAGCGGCCAAAAAAACGAGATATTTTTACAGCATAGCAGCGTTTTTCGCTGCTTTTATAGACGCTATTGAGTAGCAATTTTTTGTTGCTCAACATTAATTTTTCACTGTCAGGCAGCAAAATTTCGTTATAAAAAGTGCTGCTGAGCAGTGACAAATCATTGCCCAGCATCATGAAAACCCTCGATATTTTCCTTCTGAAAACGCTGCTAAAAAATGTTATTGTGCTCCTGATGTGTTGCAGTGATTGGTGTGAAACAACCCTCTTTTTGAAGACGTAAACTCTCCCAAAGCTCCCTCGCTCATAAGGTCAAACCCATCGATCAATACCATGTAAAGCTAAATGGTGCTCATCTTTGACAGCACCAATGAGAGCAAAGACCATACCAGCACGAGATAAGAAACTCGTGACCTCGAGACAAGTGAACCCGAAGCTCAGTGTATGGACAGACTGCCTGTCCAAGAGCAAGACCTTACCTCTCCCACACATTCACAGAGAAGCCTTGCTTCGAGGCTCTGCAACTTTATCCTGGGAAACACACAGTCGGAAGAGCCGCCGTAGCCTGTTGGAATTAGGGTTGCAGGAAAGCACACAAAGCTTGGAGAAGAAGAAGCAAGAATGCACACAACACAAAGTATTAGATTGTGTCAATGTACAAAAGATAAGTTAGCCCTAGAAGGATGGGTGTATATACAAGCCGAGGGAAAAAACCTCCTAAAGAGGGAAAAAGTGCCTCGGCGGTCCTAAGTGTGTTCACACACATCACTGCCTATATATATATGGCAACAAATCCCCCCTGGGAGTGATGGTGTGAACGAGAGCTGGCACTCATGTATAGGGGAGTGCCATGCCCGAAGTAGATCAGTCCACAAAGGGGAGCAAGCCCAAAGCTTTGCGGAAAGCTTCGAACTTCTCACGAGGAAGCGCCTTTGTGAAAAGATCGGCGAGGTTGTCCTGTGTTGGCACATAGGCCAAGCTAATCTCTCCTGCTGAGAGTCTCTCCCTAACATAGTGATAATGCACCTCAATGTGCTTTGTGCGAGCATGAAAAATTGGGTTTCTCGCAACTGCCAATGCGCTCTGACTGTTAGTGAAGATAGAGGTGGCAGACTCCTGTCCAACACCCAAGTCAGCCGTCTGAGCCACACACACTCAATCGTAGCTGTGAAAGCTGCCCTGTACTCAGCTTCACAACTAGAAGTGGCCACTGTAGGTTGCTTCTTGCTCAACCAAGATATGCATGAGCTACCGAGCATGAAACAAAAACCACTTGTGGACACTCTTGTGTCATAGCAACCAGCCCAATCTGAGTCCGAAAAAGCATGCAAATCTGGCGGCAACGATCCCCCCTTGGGATAAAACAACCCAAGATGTATGGTGCCACTCAAATAGCGAAAGATGCGTTTAACTGCCTTCCAATGCTGAGACCCTGGGCTATGCATAAACCTGCTCACCTGTGAGACTGCAAACTGAATGTCCGGCCTCGTAATGCATACATAAATGAGGCAACCAACAGCTGTCCCTGATAGAGTGTGACATCAAAGTGATCTTCAGCATCATGAAGACTCAACTTCAAACCTGTCTCCATTGGAGTAGCAATAGGCTTGCAGTCTTCAAGGCCAAATCTCCGCAACAATGTCTCAATATACTTTGTCTGACACAAAGTAATACCTCCATCACACTGCTTAAATTGTATTCCCAAATAATGATGCAAATGCCCCAAATCTGACATCTCAAAAGAGGCATTCAAATCAGCCTTAAAATCAGCAATATGACTCTCATTTAGTCCTGTGGGCAGCATGTCATCGACATAGAGAGCAATGATTAGATGTACACCATCCACACGTTTAACATACAAAGTGCTTTCTGTTGGACTATTCTAAAACCCATGTGCAGTCAAATATGCATGTATCTTTTCATACCAAGCTCATGGAGCTTGCTTTAAACCATATAAAGCCTTTTTCAACCTGCACACTTTGTTTTCCTGTCCTCTTTGAACAAAACCACGAGGCTGCGATACATACACCTCCTCATGCAAATCTCCATTCAAGAATGCAGTCTTTATGTCCAACTGATGTACATTCCAACCATTATAAGCTGCCAATGCACAAATGCTACGAATGGTAGTCATACGACAAGTGGGAGCAAAGGTCTCATCAAAATCAATGCCCTTTTCTTGAGCATAATCCTTTGCAACAAGTCTAGCCTTATAGCGATCAACACTGCCATCTGGCTTTCGTTACTTAAAAACCCACTTACATCCAATGGCCTTTTTACCAATAGGCAAATCACACAAAGACCATGTACCATTCTTCATTATAGCATCATATTCACTTTGCATTGTAGCCAACCAATTTTCTGAATTTTGTGCCTCATCAAATGAAAGAGGTTCTTCCTCTTCACACATACTAGACACAGCCAAAGCATAACAATCTGATGCATAAGAGGCATGCTGAAAACCTGAACGAGTACGACTAGACATAGGTGCATCAATTTTACTATCACACAAGGTTTGCACCAGCCATTTAGGCATACCTCTAGCCTGCTCATTTTCAACCCTATCCTCATGAATTATATCCTATAAATCTGCATCAGAAATAGGCTGATCTACGATGTCGTTTGAAATCTGCATAGGCTGAATATTTGCCTCATTAGGACTTACATTTGAATTCCCACCTGAAAAGAGAGGCAACAACGTATCAAATACATCCCGTGAGCTCACACCTGTCTCTTTGGTACATGATAACAAGGGCTGCACAGCATCTTCCACAAAAACAACATCTCGACTAATCAAGATACGCTTTGACTGCGGATGATACAATCTGTAACCCTTGCTTTCAGCACTGTAACCAACAAAAATGCATTTGACAGTCTTATCATCCAATTTTCTACGTTGTTGCACAGGCACTAAAGCATAGGCCAAGCAACCAAAGACACGCAAGTGACCAATAGAAGGCTTCCTGCCATGCCAAGCTTCATATGGAGTAATAGACTGCAAGGCCTTAGTGGGACACCTGTTGAGTACATATGCAGCACACATGACAGCCTCAAGCCAAAACGCATGTGGCAAAGCTTGGCTCTTGACCATACATCGTGCCATCTCCATAAGTAACATGTTCTTCCTCTCAGCAACACCATTTTGCTGAGGGGTATACGGCACTGTACATTGGTATTTTATCCCACGACTAGCCAGAAATGCATCAAACTCTTTAGACATGTACTCTCCCCCTCGATCAGAACGGAGGGTGCCCACATTACAATTGGATACATTTTCAACCATAAGCAAAAATTGTTTGAAGCACAAAAACACTTCGGACTTTGCCTTCAGTGGATATACCCATGCATGCCTTGAGTAATCATCAATGAAAGTCACAAAGTACAAGTGTTTACCAAATGACGGAGTTTGCATAGGCCCACATACATGACTATGTACAAGCTGCAATTTGCGAGTAGCCCACACAGGACCATCCTTTGGAAACGCAGAACGCTGCATTTTGTCCAAAATACAGCCTTCACAAACATGTTTCAATGGTGCCTCAAGAGGGGGCAATGAAGCAACCATATCAAATTTCTGCAAACGCAGCAAACTAGCAAAGTTCAGATGACCAAAACGAGCATGCCATAGTTTTGCATCTGAAACTGCTTTTTCATCAGAAATTGCATTTGCTGAATCTTCCACACACTTGTCATAAGAATTGAGCCTATACAGCCCACGAAACAAGGTGCCAGATACAATAACCGTATCACCAAAAGTCAAATCATGAATAGTACATCTGTCATCCACAAATTTGACTACAAGTCCAAGTCTAGCAAGCACAGAGACAGACAATAGATTCTTCTTTATCCCTGGCACATACAAAGCATCTGAAAGTGTGAAAGCGCTGCCATTTGCAGCAGTAAGCATGATTTTACCAATGCCCTTCACTGGGTAAGAAACATTATTGGCACATGTGACAATATTCCCATTAGGGACAGCCTCAATAGAAGTGAACATATCACGATGCGAGGTAATGTGCTTTGTAGCACCACTGTCAAAATACCAAACATGAGAGTCAACAGAAACTGCCAAACATGCATCATGTACAGATGGGTCATACTGGCAATACACGCTAAATGCCCATTCTGTATCCTGCACAACATTTGCAGAATCTGCATTTGTAGAAGCATCCGCTATTGTGGCTGCATTTGACTCTTTCTTCTTTGCCTCTTTAGCCTTTAGCTTAGGGAAATTCTTAATGACATGATCATTTGCCTTACAATAGTTGCACCTAGTCTTTTTCTTGCCTTTATCAAGAGCCTTCTCAGACTTATTGTTGCTACCTGTGGAAGGAGAAGAAGTTGCAGACCTACTAATAGGAGAAGAAACAGTGGAAGGGGCTGCCTTACCACTTCTTCTCTGCTGGGCAGCAATAAATGCTTGATCAATTGCACGCTGATTGGCCCTGTTTTGCCTGGACTGCGCTTCTTGCAAGAGCTTGTTGACTAAAGTATCATACTTGACAGCATCAGGTCTATCCTCTCATGAAGAAGTCTCCACGTGGAAGCAAAAGTCTGATATGTCTCAGGTAAAGCATCAAGAACAGTCTGCACAAGAGAATGATCAGGAATAATCTCACTTGTAGAAATCAACTATTCTTTGAGATCTTTAATCTCAGCAAGAAAAACATTCATGTCATCATCTTCTTGCATAATCTTCAATTCTAGCTCTTTACGCAGGTAAGCGATTTTTGCCTCGTTACGACCTGCATACAAACCAACTAGAATATCCCAAGTTTGTTTTGCTATTTTAGCTAAACGAATATGTGGGATGATGTTACGTTTGACAGAAAGTGCAATCAAGGCATGAGCCTGCGCATCTTTACCATCCCAACGAGCTTGTTCAGCAGTGGGTAAAACAGCAGCAATAGTAGAACTGCTAGAACCTGCAACATCCTCAACAGATCCTACATCCACAGAACCTGGACGTAGATCCATACCCTGCACAATGTTCCACACTCCTTTTGCAACCAAAACATGCTGCATCATGTATGCCCAAAGTGGGTAGTTGCTGTCTCCATCCAGTTTGTCTTCAGCAGACAACATGCGAAATACATCATTGCTGTTATCAGCCATGGCCACTGACTGAAACTGATGCAAAAGCTACCTGTAATGAAGCAAAGACTAAACAGAAGACAACTTGTGCTATGTAGCACGGTCCACAATAGAACACGTATGCCTGTTTTGCAGAAAACTGCACTATCGAAATTTCTGCAGAAAATGACGAAAACACCTGTGCAGAACTTGAAATGCAAAAACGGAGCCCGAAACGACCTCAGATGCAAATTCTGAGAACGCTAAGCCCTACGAGCTTATTTGCAGAGTATAGGGACCTGCAAGCGCTCGTGAAAACTCACCTCAATCGGAGAACGTGAGTCGGAGGGTGCTGGCGGCGTAGCCCTGGGAGCCGATGCCTGCTCTGATACCAATTGTTGGAATTAGGGTTGTAGGAAAGCACACAAAGCTTGGAGAAGAAGAAGCAAGAATGCACACAATACAAAGTATTAGATTGTGTCAATGTACAAAAGATAAGTTAGCCCTAGAAGGATGGGCGTATGTACAAGCCGGGGGAAAAAACCTCCTAAAGAGGGAAAAAGTGCCCCGGCGGTCCTAAGTGTGTTCACACACATCACTGCCTATATATATATGGCAACACAGCCCAGGGCAAAGAGGTATGGAACATCAACAAGAAAGTGAACCCACACTATCTCTAGATCCTAGTTTGGAAATAGGGTAGAGCAAGAGCCATCACACTATCTCTAGATCCTAGTTTGGAAATAGGGTAGAGCAAGAGCCATCACACCCAGACTCAACCTCCAGCCTGGAGACCCATGCTTGTCTCAAGAGTGGCTGATTCATATAGGGCCCAAAGACCCATACAAAACCTAGCGCCAGGTCCATCTTTCCAAGGACCGAAAACATCGTACCAAAGAGAAAGAGCCTACCCGGTCATGTACTGGCTTTCAATTATTGTCACAGACACTATGATAGGACACATACAAGATGCAAACACTCCAGCAGTTGCGCATGGCAGAATCTCGTTTCAGATGTTCTAAACTAACACAAAGGCAAGGAAGTTACAATTAAATAAAGAGTTACATACTATGGAAAAGAAAAGCATGTCCATTAATGAATTTAAAGATCAAGGACATTTTTGAATCCCTTGTGGAGGATGATGATTTGGTGAGTGTCAACAATACCCACCACAAGGAGTATACCTAGGGTACCACATTGAACCATAAGGGGCACAACCTAACCCACCCATAAAACAATGGTCTATTATCCACCTGGCCCCGCTCCTCCTCCAACCATTCATCAACCTACACCCACTCCAGCCATGATAGGACTAACACTAGAAATGTTAAGATTAGCCATGGAAATAGGGAGGGGGTGGTTGCGGGTATCACGCCCCCAGCCCCAACTCAATTAGCACCATGACCCAGAATAGAGTGGAATAAACCCGCAAACATCTCAAAGATAGTCACTAAATTTGATGGGACTAGAGACCCCATCCCACACTTGGAGATGTTCAACCAAATCTGTGAAGCCTTTGGCCATGTAAAAGATCAAGGTAAGGTGGGTGCCTTTGGCCTCACCCTAGATGGTAAAGTAGGCCAATGGATTAATTCCTTGAAAGCTGAGGACAAGGCCACCTTTGAAGCCTTGAAAGAGGCCTTCAAGGTTGGATATTCTTGTCAAGGTACCAGATAGAGTATGGTAGTAGCTGACAATGTTAGACAAAGGGATGGTGAAACCGTCCGAGACTATATCAACAGAGTCAGATATCTCCACTCCCGCTACAGTGCCAAAGACAAGTTCTCTGATGAAAGGCTAATATGGAGATTTTTAGAAGGTCTAGATGTCATACCCCTACACAATTCATTGTATGCCTTGGCCCATACCTCCTTTGAGAAATGTTGCAGGAGTGCAATGGACTTTGAGGACAATTTCAAGGGAACACGTTCCTGAGAGATCCATGAGGGTACATCAAAAATCTCATTCAAGACCATCAGCACAAAATCTGATGGAAAGAGAAAGGATTCCACATCTAGACAGCAAGTTGAGCAATTAGCTGCTGCATTAATGCAGCAGATGACCCAACATTGGAGAATTGGCCATGGTCGGGCCAACCTTTTCTCTATCCAAAGAGGGATCTTGTATGGTGCCCGATCTGTCAAGCTAACCATACCATCCATGGAGTGCACATCTGCGACCCCGTCTCACCCTCTATTGCACATATTGCCAAATATGGGGCAATCACAAAGTTACGAACTGCTACCCAACACTGGCCATGGTCGAGCCAACCTTTTCTCTATCCACCAAAGAGGGATCTTGTATGGTGCCCGATCTGTCAAGCTAACCATACCATCCATGGAGTGCACATCTGCGACCCCGTCTCACCCTCTATTGCACATATTGCCAAATATGGGGCAATCACAAAGTTACAAACTGCTATTTAGCAAAGGGCTGGTCAAGCTCGTGCTCTACCTCAAGCCCTGCTTGCAAACCCAAGGCAACCGCTCGCTGTACTTGCTCTTCATAATGCGCCTCAACTAGGCCAAGAAGTGGCCCAAAGAGGAATTTTAAGGGTACCCAAAATTCCCTTACCACCCCCTGTTCTCCCATCTCAACCCCCATTTCCATGAATCACACTTGTTCATCGACTAACCTTGACGGAAATCTTTGAAGAAGGAGACGAGGGGGAAATTCCTGAAGGTCCTACCTACAAACCCCTTGAGCCAACTACTCTGCCCTCTCAAATTCAAGCCACTACGTGATGGAAGTGTACTTAGCCACCCTAATGCCACGGGGCCGAGACATGAATACAATGGCAAAACGGCCACCCATGCAATGCTATCATTGCAGAGGACCTCACTGAGTGGCTGAGTGTCCTATCAAGAAAGGGATGGCAAGTACCTCTATAGGTGCTCCCACATTAACCCCTTTATGCGTTGGGTGTGAGATTGACCATATGTATAAAGATTGTCCATTGAGACCTAGAACAACAAGGCAGGCTCGTGAAGCTAATCCCAACACCAACATTAACCTTCTGAGTGTAAGAGATGACTTCATCCACACGGTCCCTCTCAATGTCGTAACCATATTACAAAAGAGACAAAGGGCTGCAGCTCATGCTACAACAGAGGCATCGACCTCACGAGACCAGGGACAAGCAAAGGTATTATCTTCAAAGAATGTCTCTGAACAAACACGAGCAACTAGACGCTCAAGAAAGAAAACCACAAAAATCGGCAAGGGAGACAGATGGGTAGTTATTATCAAAAAAGTGGTTTGGAAGATGGCACAACACATGCATTAACCTCTTCGTTCAGAAAAGGAAGATTTTCTATGCTCAGCCACCCAAGCCAGGGAACCAATTGACACTAACCAGCTCCCTAAAAAGGAATCCGTTTGGAATTTCCAAGCACAAATCGAAATGAGCCATGTCCTTCGATCTCCAACCCGAGACCCACCGAAAAAGCTCAGTATATACTAGAGAGCTTCCATACCCGTCACTCCCACATCGGCCCCAACACAAGCAATAGCACCCACTACAATAGCTACCCCCCACCAGGGAAATTAGGTAGCCGAATATCTCAAAAATCTACGGGATGACCATCTTAAAAGAATGAACACAGAAATCCCCATTCACATATCGTATACACATAAGAGCTTAAGATTACGCCAAGGAAACCTTCCTCACGAGACGAAATAGCCTCCACTCTCCTAGAGACATTGGTGGTCTCTCTTCCTTCCTCTCTTCTCAGATCAAGTTCCCCATTGGCAGCTTGCTTCAAGGTAACCCAAGTTTATGGAAAGATCTGAAACACTAGATGGAGGGATGCCTCGAGGGGCAGGCATGCAAGAATCCATAGAACTAGATAGTTCTAATGAGTCAAAGGAGGAAGACGAGCTTGTTGAACCCCACAAGATCATTGACACCCCCACAGTTCAAGTAAATAAGCTTGGACAATACTTTGAAGGAGATAAACTCAATGCGGCACTGTGGATAACCTTCGATGGGGGAGCATGAGTGAGAATTGTTACAAAACAATGTTGGGAAAAATGGGGAGCACCCGCCATGGATGATACAACATTACTAGTCAAACTCGCTAAAAAAACGGAGCCACAGCTAGGACCCATTGGTCTATTGAAGGATTTGAAAATAAAGATCTTTGGAACTACCTACCGCCACACCTTTGTGGTGATGAACTTTGGATGTCAGCTCGTTTCATATGACTGCATCCTTAGGCGACCATTCATGAGGAAATCCAAAATGATCCACGATTGGGATACCGACCATATCTACATTCGAAGGAAAGATCAGATAGTAAAGATCAACCTACACACGTGGAAGGTACATCCCATGAGTGGAAGACCCTTTGCAACGGACTCAGTATAACCACAACTAGATCCACTGTAGTCCATATGTGTCAAATGTGCCACAAGGCACATTTGATGAAAAGATAGTGAGGAATGTGCACCTCTTTTCGAAGGAAAGATCAGATAGTAAAGATCAACCTACACACGTGGAAGGTACATTCCATGAGTGGAAGGAAAGATCACATAGTAAAGATCAACCTACACACGTGGAAGGTACATCCCATGAGTGGAAGACCCTTTGCAACGGACTCAGTATAACCACAACTAGATCCACTGTAGTCCATATGTGTCAAATGTGCCACAAGGCACTAGATGATGAAAAGATAGTGAGGAATGTGCACCTCTTTTCAAAGCCAGAAGACAGGGCACACCTTCTCAACATTGGGTACCTAAATGGCTATTATAAGGGCACTTCTATTGTGTGGATCCCCTGACGATCCAACTCTCATCCTCATACACACTGGCACCCCGAGCTCCTCGTCCCCCTCATAGGCAACCAATTTGACAACCACAATCCCATAGGGTATAGGACACACACCGTCCCAAATGCTCTCCAAGGCCCAACTATCCACAACCACACCATCTGCCTTGCCCAACAACAACCTTCAAGTGGATCCCAAAACCTCTACTACAATCCCAGAATCTCTATGAGGGAAATTGCTACATTTGGATCCCCAAATCACCACAACACCAACTCCCAACTCGTGTCACTCCGCAGTCACCCACCCTTCAATGGAAACCCAAAGTGGCCTCCACCACAAAGACTACCCAGGAAAAAGGAAAGCAAAACCTTCACAACGACACTCTGACCCCCATTCAGCAGCCCTTACCAATGATATACCCTCGACGTCGACAACTCCTCCACTTGTGATTATTAGGCTACCTCAAAGTACTCCCAACAAGCAACCATCAACCTCTCCAATTTCAAGTACTCCCTTGTCACGAGCCTCTGAACCCCCCAAGGATTTGGATGTCCCAACCTCGCCAAATCACCTAATTGGAACCGACTCCTCACTTTGACGAAGTGGGCACACAGTCAGTACTACAAAACCCGCAATGGGGTGCTCACAGCATAGCCCAAGGGTACAAAACTTGACTTAAGGTGCCCACCCAAAAAAAAAAATCCAAGTGCCATGGCCGACGAACCATTCAAAACTTTAGCTTTACCAGGCCGTACCAAATTAGCCATGTCCGTAGTACCATTCAGCATTCCAGATGCCACAGTCGTACCAACATCCAATTGACTTGCCATGGCCGTTCCGAATGTGCCATGGTCATTCCAACTTTTGTTCTAGATGCCACGGCTGTACCAATCCCCCAGATGAAGTGCCACAGTTGTACCATTTCCATTCAAGTTGCCACTGCCATTCCATCATCAACTCCAACTGCCATGCCCATTCCATCCTCAACACCAGTTGGTACGCCCATTCCATTTCGGTTGCCATGCTCATACCATTCAAGTTGCCAGGGCCGTGGCCTTCTAGAAAACTATATATATAGGCCCCTTCCCCTCATTTCCTCACTCTTAGCTTTCAACCTAACAAAACTCTTGCAAACTTTTATCAATCTTTCCCTTTCTTCCATCCTCCCTCACCCATGGCCGACACCTCAGATTTCTCCGTGGAGGCTCCACCAACCCACCCTCAGAAAGAAGCGCTGCTGACACAGAGGATGCTTCGAGGAATACGGCCACCACCCAACATAGCTTTCACACTTGGGGGAGCCACTGATGAAGCGGGTTGGCCATACAGTGCACTCACTCATGAGAAGAACAACCATAAGGAGTCATAACCTGCCTAGATTAGTTGGGGCTTGAAGGCCTTCCTACCATGAAGCTATGGGGACTAGATCTTTACAAATGTTTATATTTTAAAAAAACTTATGATGCCAACCAACAAACATGAGAGGTGCTGGACAATCAGGGATAGAGGCAAATTTTACACCTCAGTGTAGACTTATCATAGATGTCCTCCACCTCCCCTGACTCGACCAACCTTATGTGAGGCCCACCAATGCCCCAAGGTTGACAAAAGTCACATATAGGGGCACCACAACAAAAGATGGCGTGGAATGGGATAACATCATCAACGAGGAGCTGGTGATGCCAGCACAAGCACTTTCCTTTCTTTTGACCACCAAGTGGACTAACAAGTTTAGCTGGTAGCCTATCCACATTAGCTAGGGTACACCAAGGGACACCAGTGAATTGGGAAGAATATCTACACAAAGAGCTGCATGTAGCTTGCAGCCCACAACACTCCTAACCAAAGTCCTCTACCACACTACAAGGTGGGAGGAGCTTCCCAGGGCTGTCTAACTCAGTGGGACCCATCTTAATGCCTCCACCCCCACCGACCGAGGAGGAGACCCAGAAACAAACTTTCTTTGAGAAGAATCTTTTTGAAACCCCACCCCCGAACGGCTCAGTAGATTTCCCTCCTCACTACTCAAATGCGGGCCCCTCCTCTCCTCACTCCTCTCATTTCAACACTCTGGAGGGCAAGAGTAGGTAGCCTCAGATCCAGTGAAGCCTATGTAAAAAGTGTCCATGCAGCACATGGGGCAGTCCCGAACTTTGCCCTGGGCTTCTCTCACATGGCCCATGAGCTCATCACACAGATGACATATTGTATTGCAGGAGCCATGTCACAGAGACAAATGTTGGTACAAGCCATTTCCACACTCTCAGAGCTCCAGCACCAATTCCAAGCAGCATAGGAAGCCACACAAAGGGCCCACAACAATATCTCTCTAGCCCAAGCCATCACCCAAGATTCCCAGAAGCGGGCTACTGTCGCAAAAGAGGCCATATGCAAGACACAGCTAGACTTCCAGTGCTATCGACAAATCTAAAAGAAGACACTCCGTGAGAAGGAGGCCCAACTGGAAGCCACAAAGGCAAGAGCAGTGCAGCCCCCACCAACACCAACTTCCCCCTCCTCTAGTGCCACAGACAAGAAGGTGGATGCCCTAATGGACATTGTGAACGGAGCTACCCCTCCTCGCCATTCCCCCCCAGAACCCCTTTCAGGTCCTAGACCTCCACTATAGGAGTGTCCACCTCAACCTGTTGTAGCATAACATTTTCATGGATGAGCCCCTCTCCCGCACCACATACGGCTACATTTTCATGGATGAGCCCCTCTCCCGCACCACATACAGCTACATTTTCACCAAAATTTCCCTCCATACCATCACCCTCCTCCCCCAATTCTTCATCCAAGGGCTCATTTCCTTCACCGACCCCCCAGATCTTCTTCGACCTCCCTATTCACCCTCTCCAAGCCATCCTCATCAACTAGTGCCACCTCCTCTGCTTTGGTTAGCCCACCAAGCCAGCTAATCCCATTGATCTCTCGGTCCCAGATGGCTTGTGTCTGCACCCTTACTCCTCTCAAAGGACAACAGAAGCCCTTCAATATCTCCACCATCAAGGTTGGACGATAGTGAATGATGCCTACCACTCCCTCCACAAAGACGACCATAATTGAGAAGGGAGAAAGTAGTTAAAGGCCTAGAAAATCTAGGAAGGGTATTCATCCTAATGACTTTGTGATAGGGAAGAAAGTAGTAAAAGGCCTAGAAAATCTAGGAGTGGGAAGGCATTTGGTGGAGGAACAACTTGTGTGAGCTTGCAATCTAGAGCAACTTGAGTAGAAAACTTTGACAAACTTTGGCATGAGAGATATGGGGATCTTAGTATGGAGACTCTTCTTAGAAATACAAAAAGGTAAGCTAGTTGAGCATTTTCCCACCAAATTTTGACAGTCCAGATGTATGTGAAGCTTGCATGATGGGTAAGCAACACCAAAAACTCTTTCCACAAGAGACCAGCTACAGGTCTCCTCTTCAGCTTGTACATGCTGATCTCTATGTAAGGGTGACTATAATTACACTTGGAGATTATTCCTATTTTTTCACATTGATAGTAGATGATTATAATAGGATGATTTAGGTGTATTTTCTTAAGGGAAAATCTCAAACTTTTGGGAAGTTTAAGAAATTTCTTATGTTGGTTGAAATTGACACAGGAATAAAATTAAAGCAGTTTAGAACAAACTAAGAGGACAATTTTTCTAATGAATTCTTTGATTTCTATAAGGAAAGAGGCATGCAACAGCTCACTACCCACCGCAATAATTTGAGAAGGAGAATTTATGTCTAATGAATTCTTGGGTTTCTATAAGGAAAGAGGCATGCAATAGCTCACTACTGCTCACACTTTGCAACAAAATGATGTTACAGAGAGTGCAAGAATCATGTTATTGTTGTTGAGATGGAAAGGAGTACGTTGCATAGGAATCTACCTAATTGCTTTTCGTCTAAGGCAGTTAACATGACTATGTACATTCTTAACAAGAGTGCAACAAAGTTTGTCAAAGCCTACTTGGGTAAGAAACGTTCTTGAAATTTTTTGGGTGTGAATGTTATGTACATGTTCTAGATGCTCTCAGAGGACCAAATTGGATACCAAAATCTAGAAATGCATTTCTTGGGTTACGACATGGAGTCAAAGGTATGTTGACTCTATGACCCTCAGGTAAAGAAGATCGTAGTGAGCCATGATGTGGTATTCCACAAACAACTACATCAAAGATAAAGGAGGATCTTCCTTCTTCTTCATCATGCAACAAGGAAATCACCAAAGCAAAACAACCTCCACACAATGTACGGACTTTCTTCCATTCTAATGGAGCGTAGCCCATACCATTTCCTACGTGTACATGGATTATGAAGATAAAGAATAGGAGCATGATGTGCCATAAAATGGTAAGCCATTCCCTAAGTGGTACAAGTAGCTTTTGGATGGATTCGAGCTATCGGCCATGGATTCACCTGAAGATGTTCGTATATCTAGAAGATTAGAGGAGCAAAACAAGGCTCGGGAGAATCTTATAAATTTTTTCTTATGATAAAGGTACTCAAGATTTAGGAGCCTAACACTTTTGTTGATACACAAGGGGATTTGAAGTGGATGGCAGCCATATGCAAGCAAAATATGAGTCCATCTAGAAAAATCACACTTTTGTTGACACACAAGGGGATCTAAAGTGGATGGCAAGCCATATAATGCAAGCAAAATATGACTCTATCTTGAAAAACCACACTTAGGATATTCTAGATCATCCTTCGAGATTCAAGGTAATCAGCACAAGTGGGTTTACAAAGAAAAATACAAATCTGATGACACTTTAGAAAAGAATAAGACATGGCTGGTCCCGTCAAAGGTTTTTACACAAGTTGAAGGTTTTTACTTTCAAGAAACTTTTGCTCCTATCACTGGGTTAACCACAATCCACACCGTTCTTACATTGGCACAGTGCAAGGGGGATGGCATGTTCTCCAAATGGATGTAAAATATGATTTCCTCAATAGAAACCTCAAGGAGGAGGTATATGTAGAACAACCACCTAGGTTTGTGGTTCCCAATTCCAAAAGCAAAGTTTGTAGGTTATAGAGAAGGCACTCTATTATGGGTTGAAAAATAGGCCCGACAAACATGGTATCAAAGCATTGATGCTTATGTTATGAGTATGGTATCTTACATAGCCCTTTAAATGCAAATTTATATGTGTTTTATGAGCAGGGAAAGTATATGGTCATAATTCTCTATGTAGATGACCTCATCTTGATAGGGGATCACCGTAAAAAGGTCTCATAAACACTATAGATACATAGTGCAGAGTTTGAGATGATAAATCTTGGGCTTATGCATTATTGTTTGGGTATTGAGGTTTTGCAAAAGCCAGATAACATTTTCCACTCTTAACGGAAATATACAAGGGAGAGGTTGAAAGCTATCCCCACCATCGCGAAGATACCTCAAACCTTGTGGATGAGACCTTATATAGAAAACTGGGTGTGGTAGTCTTATATTCTTGTGTAATACTAGACCATACATTAGTTTTTCTATTTGGTGTTTTGAGGAGGTTCTTGGGAAAATCATTGGAAAGCAAGTATACGGGTGATGTTATACATCTAGGGTACTAAGAGTACATCATCACCTATGCTAAGGGCAAGAACCTTAGTAGATTTTGTGACTCAGATTGGGAGGGTGATTTGGACACCAGATGCTTAGTAACAATATTATTTTTCTCTTCATATGGGATGCATTTCTTGGATTAGTAAGAAACGACCCACTATTGCACTCTTGTCAAGGCTAAGTATAAAGCTACAGGCTTTATAATCATGTGAGACATTGTTTCTAGGGAGGATTCTACAGGATATGGAGTGGTGTAAAAAAGTAGCCTACAATGCTATAATGTGACAACTAGAGCTTCATGGCCATTGCTCAGAATCATGTGTTTCATGCTCGTACACAAAGTACATTGAGATTCATTCTGGGGGGGTCGCTTATCATTATGTAACCCTATCACGTGCGTTCAACGTAAGGGTTTTTATTAACTTCCTCTTCTACAAGGTAAAAAATTAAGGCTCAAAGGTTAATATACAAAACGGGCTTTTTGAGAAGTTCTCATGTATAAGTGGGTAATGTCTCATAGGGTTTTGCGCCATGGTTCAAACAGCCTTTCTTTTCTTAAATTACTTTTTAATAAAAATAAATAACACTTTAATTCAAAATTCAAACACTCATGTAGAGACGGGCTGATTTCTTTGAATGTTCCCCATTAATTATCGCGTGGGTACCCGACCGGATGTAGAAGCCTTTTGCTGAAGTCGATAGTAGAAGGCAATGGGCAGCTCGTGCGCGTCCGTAAGCAACGATATCATTAAGACTCTAATAATCATCCTGATAGACCTCCTAATCTATAATTACTATCCTAATGCATCTCCTAATCTACAACACACGATGCTAACAGATCATGGAGACCACTTTGCACAAAGCGATGGCATGCCTTCTACCCTTCTTACCTTTTTGTTTTTCCATATTCCATGGTAGGTTTCCAATCATCCTTGTGAATCTCTTCTATTTGATGATTAAGACGTCTCATATATGAGGATGTCAATTAGGCTAACTACAAGGCAATTCATCAACCATTACCCCACTTTTGCACTCAAGGGATTTACACCTATGCTGACCATGGGCAGCAGGCACACCCAATGATAGGCAGGCTAGACTTCCCCTCCATATACACCAAGCCCTCCCTATCGTGAGATAATCTAACAACAATCATAGGGTGGGTAGATCTATAAAGCCTCTTGTTAAATACTAGGTCAATGTTATGACATCTATCATGTCCATGCCATAATTAGGGAAATGCTTGGCCAATGAGCCACCTTCACTCTCTAGGCTATCCGAATAGTCTACATGTACATAATCCAATCATACATGCCTACTAGATCAAACGATGTCTATGGGCCATGTGCTCAGGTTCAAGGTTGAACATTGTTCTTTATCAAATAGCTTATGTGCCGCTCTCATATCAATGATATAGTTATGAGATCATATCTATAGCCCTCCTTTTGAGATATTCTTTGACAAGCTGCTCATTCACATTGCCCTACTACATTCTCAGAATCTAGTAGTGCCATGATTACTTTTTGGCTTGCCATACTTTTTGTGGCTCCTATACATGCATATACATACTACCACCACATTGTGTGTGTATACCATGCATTGGAGACGGCGAGAAAGTAGTCTTGACTTATTCCTTTATTTCTCCTTGGTTCTTGGGCAGCATTGGGTTGTAGGACTTGATATTGGATCAAGGTACTAACTTGACTGAGAGAAAATTGGCCTTCTTGAGATAAAACTAGAGCTTGTGGGTTAACCACAATGTGGTTCACTGCTTGGCGAGCATTGACATTGCTAGAGAACATTGTTTTGCTTTAGTTGATAGGTTTGTGCTTGTTATACTATTAAAAATCAATGTGATGGAGGGGGTTTGCATTGAATTACATTGCTACTACATTTTTAGTCAACCCAAGAACTCGCACTCAAGAATCCTGACTTTATTTTTTACGTTGTTTATTGTGGTATAACAACCAATAAGAATACATAGAATAATAATGCGACATCCAAAAAATATTAGGCACCTGCCACATGCACACCTCAAAAGGGTTCCACATGGACAAGTTTCCCACTTGCAACCGCCTAAAGCGCAAGTTTTGAGGTCGGATTTGGCCAAGTTTGGTTGCATTTGGGCATACAGTTGGGGCAAGGAGCCCGTGGACCAACCACATGTGGACATATTTATGTACTTTATTGAGTGGTGGGTCAATTGACTAGCTAACCCTACTAGTCGACCAACCCTTCAGTAGCTTATAAAAAGGTCATTCATGAGAATGAGTGGAGATATCTCAGCCACAAAAACCTAGGTTGATACGCAACTTTGAGAAGTAGTGTCAGCAATAAAAGAGTATCTTTCATCAACATTTATATGAAGGACATCTGTAGACTGTTTTTAGTCATGCATAAAATCAGTTTATATGTACAACAATCATAGTCCGAATCTGATGTGCATCTATGGACAACTTGTGTATATACATGTTTTAAGAAATGTATAGTATTTTAGGTCTTTGACTTGTCTTTTGTGTATTTGATCATTCATGTCATAAGCATAAACCTTTGGTTAGCAATAATATTGCTTTCACACTGTTATCATGTCACACTATGTTGCATTGGTATTAGGCTTCTGGTTCATCTAAGGTAGTTCAAACACATCCATGTACATGTGTTAGCTACATTAATATTAGGGCATCTAGGTTCTTTCTAGACATATGTTAGGGATTGAATGTCACATACGGAAGCTTTGTGTCATATTTCAGCCCTAAGCACTACATAGGAACACCTAATGCAAGAACAAGCAACATAGACAAAGAATAGAGAGAGATATGGTTGTGTATTTTAGTATATTTGTATATGTATAAAAAGGGTATAATATCTTGGACTTCGGCCTTCCCAAAAGGGGTAAACAAAAGCCTATTCTATAATCTACTTCACAGGAGTGAAATGTCTCAACAATGAATAGGGAAAAGTCCTTTATAGGCTCTTTGGCTACCAGTCCATCTGGCCGACTACTACTACTATCGGCATAGCCAAGTCCAACAGACATAAAACATATAAATCCTCCCCTGACTTGAGGCTCTACCATCTTGTTATGATGGGTCAATTATATCTATCTCAATCTACACATGGTGGCTTTCCAAAGTTGGCACGTGCACTATTGTGGACAGAACCACCCATTTCTTGATATAGTAGGGACCTAATTTCATCTAATGTGGGAAGTGCTAGCATGATCTTGAAGATAATTCTGAGGCCGGCATTTCGAGCTTTGAAGAATTGACTTTGGACATATAGTCTAATGAAGAATTGACAGGATACTAAAACATGTCTCGTGGGTGGTCCTGAGGACACTTTTGGTGGTTATTTGGAGAAAATGGCATCCAAATGGAATGCAGCCTAAAAATAATTGTTGGGATGTCTCATTCATCCATCATAGGTGAGTGGGCTGTGTTTTGAGTCCTGTATTGCAAGATATGGACATACTTCTCTTGGCTCCAAAGTGACCTAGAAATCACTGCAAAGCCATTGACGGCCCATCAGACATGCTTGAAAAGGGGTGGGGCCGTGTACCCACATGGCATATGATGGAGTGTCAATCAGGCCATTCAATGGTAAGACATTCTAGGTTCAGTTTTCTCCATATGCTGAGCAAACAACTATGCAATGGACTAAAAACACCAAAAATGGCAAGTGCCCATATTTAGGGACTTGAAAGAATCAACCAAAGATATATCTTCATAATGGCGATGGGTCTATAGAGAGTCCATCATATGGTCTACCACTTTGTTAAGATAGCTCAATCATATCTATCTTGATGTACACATGAAAGACATCCTCATTAGAGGAGTCAGAGTACATGAATGAGTAGAGTAGCATGGAATACTTAATGACCAGTATCCCAGTGGTAGGTGGTATGAGTTAAGAGTTAGTAAAACAATGGAGTTAGTAAGCAAATGGAAAGGGGGGAATTTCGGAGGGACGAGGAGGCAACATGCATAGCTCAACTGCTTGTACTCCGAGATGATGTAGGTTGATGGCGATGTTCATGAAGCTCTAGCATCTGCTATGTCAAGACACCATAATGGGTATCTTGGCTCCCATGGATGTTGAGTCATCAGGTTGCGGTATTCTCTCTTTTTCTTTTTATGCTTTGTCTTCTTCTGTCATGGTAGCTCATGAAGCTAGGATCCTGTTTTGATCAGAGTGGTAGTTGATGGTGAGGATCCATAGGTGTTGAGCCAAAGAAGAAGTCATGTGTAGGATTGATGAGACATGAAGTGCAGCTATTCGAGTGCAGTAGGTGGCTCCCATGGATGTTAAGTCATCAGGTTGCGGTATTCTCTCTTTTTCTTTTTATGCTTTGTCTTCTTCTGTCATGGTAGCTCATGGATCTGGGATCCTATTTTGATAAGAGTGGTAGTTGATGGCAAGGATCCATAGGTGTTGAGCCAAAGAAGAAGTCATGGTGGGTAGGATGATGAGACATGAAGTGTAGTTATTCAAGTGCAATAGGGGTGATTAAGAAGATCCAGGCAATGGGTCATACCATGGACCAGGCTTGTGCCCACCATAGTCCCTCCATCCAAAGATGTACCTAGATGGCTGTCGATGATGAAGCTTTATACGGTGTGTGCGCATAGGACAAAGCCCAGTGAAATTTGCAGGTGTTATGCATAGAAGAGGGCAAAAGGTGTGCCCGTGGTCCTAATCACATAGTTCCTAATCACCTAGAGACTCTCTCTCTCATTTTCTTTTTCTTTCTTTTTTTGACAGATGTTTATTGGTCAGCACAGGGTTTTGTACTAAGTAGCCCATTTGGCTAGATTTGTGAGCTTACCTTTGCGTGTATCTTTGAGTGGTTGGATAAACTCGGCCATTTGTAGCACTGCCCCCTTGGTTTGGTGACGAAGTTGAGGGGTGGGGTGGAGTATCGTGGATGAGGCTCCATGGGTTGAAAGGGTTGGGGAATTGAGCTTTGGAGTGCCCATGGGTTGGGTGTGGGTAAGTCTAGAGGATTTTGTTAAGGAGGAGGGAACTTGCCTGCCCGTTGGTTGCCAAACCATCTTTATCGATTGGACAGGTACTGACGTGGTAGGTGTGGTTTGGGTGAACTACTGAGGGGTATGCCTTGGGAGCCAAATGATGGAATTGCCATCATGGAAGCCTTGGGCTTCTAAGAGACATTTAGGCACCCAACACTGCCAAGTGATGAAGGTCCGTGGTTGGCGAGGCTTCCAGTTTTTTTGTCGATGAGGCTTTGAGCTATGAGGTGGTTGTCAACGCAAAGAAGAGGCTTTTGATTGTGGCTTGGGGTGCCACGAGTGTGTGTTACCTTCATGGAAACCTTATTCTTGGAGCACACTAGTAGGCCCCCAGTGTTGTTAGCTTTGTTGTGCTTGGGGTTGCCGAACTTATGGTTGTGGGACATTTTATCATGGCTCCTTGGGGAGTTGTGGTGGATGAGCACAAGCAGCATGCTTGGGTAGCCAGAGACGAGTGTTACCTTCATAGTAGCCTTGTGCTCGTAACATGTGGTTGGGGACTAGCCAACGTTAAAGCTTTGTCTTAGGGTTGGTGTGTGTTGGCTTAGTTGGCTTTTTTGTGCTTGGGTTTTAAAGATTGTCATCTGGGGATCCATAATTATATGTAGCCATCATAGAATCCCTGAGCAGCAAGAAGATTCTTTGGCACCCACCATTGATTGTCATAATAAAGATATGAGGTTGAGGTGCTTGCAATGTGGGTGGTCGAGGATGTAGAGTTGAGGAGAAATGTCGGTGATGAGGCTTGTTTGTCATTTGGTGGGTGGTTGGCCGATCGACCAGCTTAGGTGAGGCATGGGGTGGGGGAATAGGGGAGAGTGCTGGTGATGAGGAGGGAGCCTAAGGTGGAAGGGCAGTGGTGGAGGGTGAGGGTGTGTGGATGATTTTCTCTTGGGGACACAAGAGGACAGTGTCTTTTTTGCCATTGATTTCCATGGTGGTCGTTTCTTTACTGGCAGTGAGTGGCATCAATCCACTCTTTTCCAATGATTATCCGGCCTTGGAGTGCTCTTGCATCTATAACATGAAATCTGCACTCTAACTGGTTATTTCCAATAGAAATTTTAGGGATGAAAGACCCAACACTCATTAAACACATTTCATGTGAAATTTGAATATAAGTGTTTTCTTTTGTTAGTATGGGTTCTTTAAGAGCTTTCCACGCCTCCAAGAATATGAGATTGGTGTAGACCATAGGATATATGTGGGCTTGCCAACCACCGTTGGAGACCATTCTTGGTCGGGAGTCCAATCCACATTCTTGGTGGGTTGAGTTATGGTGGTAGTTCAGGGGCCATGGAAGACTTACCAGTTATTGTGGGGAGTGAGGGAGTACCCTTTGTGGAAGCAATTTTTGGGGGCAGAGGATCAGAGTCAATGCACTCCCCATCCTCCCAGAGGATCATTATTACCTTGCCCTAGGGAAGCTTGAGGGTAGCTGTGTTGTTAGCAGAGTTGATTGTACTTGTAGCATTCTGGACCCAACTTCCTCCAAGGATGTCTGCTTCTTTTGTCTCACCTATGGAAACCACATAGAACTTACAAGCATATACAATATATAAAGTTTGTATAAAAGACCCAAGGCTTTGTATGCATTGTCCACTAGGTAATTGAACTTTGGCATGGGCAGTTTTAAGAGAGGGTTGTTGCCCAAAGAGACCCATGTTTCCGATGGCAAAAGATTATGGTTAGTTGTGGGAGACAGCAAGGCATGTTTTCTTTGCATGTTTCTACCAAAGGGGAAATCTATCCAAACCCAAAGGGTGATTGTTTTAGGTTGTGGAGCTACACTTACACACTCAGGGTGTTAAGCAAGGCAATGGCTTTATAGGGTTATGAAGGGTCTTGCCATTTGGGAGCATGAATTGTGTGCCAAGTTTGCAACCTAGGTGGGTGTCAAGTGTAGCAAGGATTTGAATCCAATCGTGGTCAACTTCTTCTGTCACTATTGTGACAGAAGCAACTATGCATGGCACCGACGCATCATCAAGGGCTTAATGACAAGCATCACAAACCAGGAGATCATTGGTCCTAGTGATGGTCATAGAGAGTCTTTAGCAAGTGGAGATTTGGCCATGGAATGTGAGTGCCAAGTATATACATTGAAGTGTTTGAAATTGTTTGCGGAGGTAAACATGATGCAGGTCCCATTCATGGATTAGTCGGGTTTGTCTCATGAAGGGTCGGCCCAAGATGGCATCATAGGTGGCATTACAAAATTCCATGACCACAAATATGAGGTGGAATGTCATATCACAAACTTTGACCTTGAAGTCATGCACTAGGTCCATGGGTTTTGCAGAGTTCTCGTCTGCAAAGCTTGATTACCAATTTGGTGGGATCAAGGTGTTGTTGGCCCCAGTTTTCCCAACATGTTTATCTGAGGATGTGCTTACACCAGCACCTCCATCCAGGATTCCTTTGACCACATGTCCATTATAGGAAATGGGCAATGTTGTGTTTGTGTCATCACCTTTAAAGTATTGTCCCAGTGCATCGATGTGAATTGTTGGTGCACCTTTGTGTTGTGGGTGGTGGTGATGGATTAAGTCTTGATGATTTGGCTCAGATTCATCCAAGGAATCTGGCTCTTCCTCCTCCACATAATCCTATAGTTTGTGTTCCATCTAATTCCTAAGGTCATTCCTTAAATTTGGACTACCTTTTAACAAGGTTCCAATGGGCATGTGGATTTGGGAGGAAAAGAAGGCAGAGAAGCATGCTAGATCGCGTTGATGGAGTAGGATCTTCTTGAGGGGCAGGGCCTTGACCATAGAGTGGAAAACAATAGTATATGGAAGCTCAAATTGGTCCTTATTTGACAGGTGTGGAGGTCAAGGGGTGGTTGCAATAGGAGGAGAAAATACCTCAGCAAATTTGGTGTGCGGACCTCGTGAGTCTTTGTTGGACTCTGTGTCAATGTTTGCATCGAGTTGTTCAATGTGAACAGAGGATTTGGGCTTGTCCATTTGTGGAATAGGCATAGGAGGATGAGGAGGTGCATGAGGGGAAAAATTGTCATTTGTCAACATCATGTTGGCAAACGGATTTTCCTCAGCTGCGTGGAGCGGTTATGGGGGCTCCTACCTGACCCAATGTGGAATTTCAGGTTCATTGGGGGGGGGACGGTGCGCACTCTGGTATGGAATCAAAGATTACGAAAACAGGTGGCAGTTCAAGTTGAGACTGGTACTGCTCTACCAGTGCTTGGGCCTCCTGAAGATGTTGTTTCTTAAGAATGGCATTGGGATATATGTCCAGCCGTTTTTCCTGTTTAGTGAGTTTTTGGTAGGCTGCATGGGGGAGAGGCAATTCAGCACGATCACGCTCATGGAGGAGGATGATTTGGTCTTTTTTGAGCCTGTGCGGATGCTAATCCAATCTTCACCATGGCCAACATGCTTAGAGCATTATTTCTTTTGGGATATGGCCTTATTTATCTTGGCCTACAACCGTGTGATGACATTCAATGGGACAATGGATATCTTCCCATGTTGAACACTCAACACGTTGAGGGATAGCATTCCTTCGATTGTGGAATGAGAAACTGATTGCAAAGGGAAATCCTAGTAATGGTCAATTCCAATGCCATGACATTCTGGTTGCATGGCAGACATTTCTTTTAAGGCAGTCCGCCACTCTATGGGGTTCATGGTAGAGGAAACACAAATGAGGTGGTTTCCCTGCAGGTGCACCTATAGTGTGCACAAGTGGTTTAGGGTCCATGTGAGGCACCAGCAGAGGGAGATGAGGTGATAGGGGTGCCTCGGGGATGGCAGAGTGCATGGGCTCCACAGGTTTAGCTATGGACCTGGTTGGGATCTTTCCATAAGCAATGGGGTTTGCCTGAAGAGGCAACGGTTGTAGTGGAAAGATGGGCACAGGAGAAGGTCGCGGTGGCACCATGTGTGACTCATGAGTTTGTGGGGTGAAGCCACCAATAAGGTTTGGGGCCCGAGAGGAGAAGAAGGTAACGTTACAAATGAGCTTTGGGTTTTTATTGGCGGGGTGGCCAATTGCGTGGAATAGCTATCTCGCATGTTGTCATCGAGAAAGATCACCCATTTGCAGGCCTGATCAAAGGTGGAGGGGTCCTTGACCAATAGGTGGTTGTGAAGCCTTAGATTGTGCAAGCCCAAGAGGAAATGATCCATTTCTCTCAAATTTTCCCTCTCTTTGCAATGCGAATCAAGGTACTTGATGTGAGCGATGTAGTCACATAATGTTTCCTTGGGTTTTTGTTCCAATTGGAACAGTTGGATGACAGGGCTCCATTTGGGCCTGTAGGTTGCAAATCCAAGAAAAAAGGTGTCTCTCACCACTTTGAAAGCGCTTTTGTGCCAAGGGTCCAAGGATTGGAGCCATTGCACAGCCTTGCCTTCAAGGTTGAGTCCAAGTATATGGACTTTGGTTGCATCGTCGAAAATTTCAAATGCCTGACAGATTTGGTTAAAGACCTTGATGTGGAATACGGGGTCTCCAACTCCATGGAATTTTGGTAGAAGTTTAAAAATTTCACCCACATAGGTTTTGTATGTGATGTTTGTGGGTCCAAGTGTTGTGACACTCTCCTTCCTAGAGCTTGTGCTAAGCTTGTAATGTCAAGTTGTGGCGTAAAGGGAGGTGTTGCAAGGGTGGGGGGTGGGAATAGTTCCATGGTAGATAGAGAAGAGGGTATGTGAATGTGCTTGGGGTGTCTATCCATGCTGGGGTGCACGTATGGAGGCACCCCACTAGATGAAGGCTCTTCAAAGACTGTTTTGCCCTCCCGACCAAGCATGTGTGGCATGGCGACCACATGTGAATGAGAAATTGAGGCTGAGTACTGCCGAATGGAATAATGGAGGCATGCAACCATGACCGAAAGGTGTCCATGGTGTGCAGGGAAGCTTAAAGAAGCTTCAACGGTGCACGCGCAGGCCCAAAATAGGAGTTTTAGCTCACTTTTACCTTGCACATGAACGCACCCTTAAGGTTAAAAGTGGTCTTTTGAGATGTTTTATGCATGTAAAAATGACCAAAGTGAGTCAAGGAGGTAGACCAAAAGCACCTCAAAAGATTTGGTAATTTTGAATTTTCTTTTTTCTTTTTTCTTTTTTCTTTTTTCTTTTTTTGGGAAGGAACTTGCATCGCACTTAGGAAGGAACGGCCAGGAAGAAACGTCCACCCACGGCACTTGGAAGGAACGGCCAGGAACGTCCACGGCACTTCGGAAGGGATGGCCAGGAAGGAACGTCCACCACGATACTTGTTGGGAGAGAAACGTATGGAAAGGAACATCCACAGCACTTGGGAAGGAACGGTCAAGAAGGAACGGCCATGGCACTTGGGAAGGAATGGAAGAAAAAGAAGGTCCACGGCACTTGGGAAGGAACGTCCACCCACAACACTTGGGAGGAAGGAACGGTCGGGAAGAAACATCCAGGAAGGAACGTCCATAGCTGAGAAGGAACGTTCACAGTACTTGGGCAGGAACATCCATGGCACTTGCGAAGGAACGTCCGGGAAGGAACGTCTTGGAAGGAATGTCCACGGTACTTTTGAAATTTGAATTTCAAATTAGAGGGAAGTGTGTGGGAGATAACTAAGACCCCCTCTTTAATTCTAGGTGGGTGGGATAGGACTAAACTTAGAGGCTACCTCTAAATTAGTGGATTTCAACTAATTTAGAGGTCCATTAGCTTAACTAAAGATTAATTCTCTTAATGCCATTATTAATCACTTCTTAATCCTTTTCTTTGCCCTTAAATTACTCCTAATTGGTGAGGAGTTTAAGCATGGAGATTTGATAGGTGGATTAGGAGATTTGATAGGTGGATTAGCAATGTTTATGCTAATCCAAAGATGTGATTATCCCAACCACTCAAAAGAGACAAAATTAGACAAAAGGGACCAAATTAGTGCTAATTCGGGCCTAATTGGAGTGAACTAAGCATAGATTTGAGTCAACGCAAGTGTTTAGAACACTAATGCCACTCCAATTAGTCTAATTGCAAGCAATTAGGCCTCATTTTTTTTATTTTTTGCTCTCTTTAAGTCCACTAATCACACTAACCAGTAGGTTAGTGAAATTAAGAGATAGTTTATCGTTTTTTAGTTTTTTTATTTGATTAGTGTTCTATCTAGTAATGCTAACCTACCTATGCAAAGGAATTAAGAAAAAAAATTAAAATTAAGCTACAAATTAACAAAAAGAGTCTAGGTTTAAGTAAAAACCCTCTGGATTAGGCTCTCTAATCACCCAAATCACAAGTTTTTTTACTCAAACAAGTGATAATCCTACTCTAAACACAAAGCTATACATGAATCAATATAAAAACATCAAAATAACCAAACAAAACATCAAAATACAACAAAAAATCAAAAAACTGCATGCCAGAGAGCCTACTTGGCACCAAGCTATAGGGGCTCCATCGGATTTGAATCAAAGATGGCATAGATAAGCAGCGGCGGGCGGCGGATGTCACTCCCCGGAAGCGGTGCCAAAAATGTTAAGGAAATCCTACCCTAACCATGTCGTGGGAAGTTGCCTATCCGTCGAGCTTGAGCATGGCTCAAGAGCTCCACCATAACAACTCGTCACCGCCGTCTTCCTGCACTCGTTGTCACACCGAGGCGGTTGCTCTAAGCTCTCTCGTGAAGATTGTGTGGGACCTCGCGGAAGAGAATCGGGTTGGTTAACCTAATCACGAGAGAGAGAGAGAGAGAGAGAGAGAGAGAGAGAGAGAGAGAGAGAGAGAGAGAGAGAGAACAAGTGATTAGCACTACTCACTCCCAAACCCTAACCCTAATCACGAGAGAGAGAGAGAGAGAGAGAGAGAGAGAGAGAGAACAAGTGATTAGCACTACTCACTCCCAAACCCTAACCCTAAGCACACCACACATGCTAGATTAGAGTTGCAAGAGAGAGGAAGATAGAGAACACTCCATATCTATTGCACAAAGGGGAGAATAAGTTACAAACAAGAGAAATTGGCTTTTATAGTTCCAAGCCTTTTCCCACTAGGCCTAAGTGACCCAGGGTGTAGTTACAAGGCTTTTCCCACTAGGCTTTTATAGTTCCAAGCCTTTTCCCACTAGGCCTAAGTGACCCAGGGTGTAGTTACAAGGCTTTTCTCTATGGTTTGGCCAACTGACCAAGATCCTCTTGTCTGTCCTTTAAAGCTTAATAATTGGGAGAGTCTTTAGGGTGTTTCCCTCATCAAATGAAGGGATTTATAACATAGCACGGGCGTCCATTACATAAGTGTGCGGACATAGTTGTCATAGAAATGTGTTAACCAATATGTGGTTAACAAAGCTCTTGATATTCCAAATCTACTCCTAAATCAGCTCATTATTTTCTTTAATGTGGCCCCAAATTGTAATACAAAACATGGGTTGTTCGAAACTCCGAACTGTCAGACCATCGAATGCAAAATAGAGTGTATCTAGTAAACCGTACATCCAATATAGGTGTGGTATGGCTTTCCTTAAAGCTCCTAACATCCCAAATCTACTACCAAATGAACTCTTCTTTAGGTGTGGTCCCAAATCATAAGTCAAAACATGGGTTGTTTGAAACTCATATATAGACTCTAAACTGTTGGACCACTAAATGCAAAATAGCATGTATCTAACATACCGTGCATCCAATGGAGGTGTGGTATGGCTTCTCTCAAAGCTCTCAAACATCCTAAATCTATTCCTAAATTAGCTCATGATTTTCTTCATGTGTGGTCCCAAATCACGAGTGAAACTATGGGCTATCCGAAACTTTGAACTACCGCACCACTGAATATAAAATAAAGTGTATCTAGAAAACCACGCATCCAATGGAGGTGTGGTATGGTTTTTCTTAAATCTCCTAATATCCCAAATCTACTT
Source organism: Cibotium barometz (assembly GCF_041138505.1). NCBI lineage: Eukaryota > Viridiplantae > Streptophyta > Polypodiopsida > Cyatheales > Cibotiaceae > Cibotium > Cibotium barometz. The sequence continues at coordinate 991,446 of NC_141079.1, forward strand.
TCACTGTGGTCCCAAATTGTTATATGCACATTATGTGTGCATATACTAGGAGGCTAACCCACATTAGGCTTGTGAGCATGGGAGCATGGGAACAAGTTCTAGTGGAGCATGGGTTAGGACTAACCTTAAGGGTTAAGGTTAGGGTCAGGCATCCAAGGGTCATACATGGGAAATGGAAAGTCAAGAGTCACTTGAGGGCCCTCCTATATAATAGGGACATGGGGCACACTCAAGGGAGGCTTGGAGGCTTATGCTATGGTCTCTTGTGTAGAGGTCCATATATACTCACCTACCATTTCACACTATAGCTACATGCTATTGGATTGTGTTATACCTCTTGATGGTATGGGACATCAAGGTAGAGGTATGATGTATTTCATTTATGATTCATGTGTGCATCCCTTGGGCTCGGGGGTGGTTGGGTGGTTGAGTTTATGCCTGATTTATGCATGTTTATGCAAAAACACCATATTAGATAATTTGGAAAAAATCCCATTCCCATTTAAAAAATGGGAGCATGGTGAACTTGTCTAAAAGTTTGTCAAAACCCCCTCATGTGACATATCATTGGAAAGATCTTGAAGAGTAGAATCTAAATCTATGATCTCCAACAAATTTGGAGCTAGTATGTTTGAGATATGTCCAAAACTATATGGAGTAATTGATTCCCAAAATGTGAGATTTTTTCCAAATTACCTAATATTGACTTAAAACAATTATCTAGAGAGATCTTAGGGTTTTAACAGTGGTATCAGAGCAATCTCTAGTTAATTGTTGTTGATTTTTTTTGAAGTAAGTTTTAATATTTACTAATAAAAATATTATTTTGTTGATTTGTGATGAATTGCACGTGGATCATCGATATGGTGATTGGAACGTGTGTTACTACAATTCAATGGACGAATCGACGTTGCGGGGAAATTTCGTGAGTTTAATGCTATTTTTTCCTATTTTTTATGGTTTAAATCAAGCATTAATAGAAACTTTTACCAAAATACCACATATTTTACTGTAGATATTTTTGGTAGAATGGATTCTCTAAATTTCTAGAATTTTTAGGAATTTTTTTCTAATTTTTTAGAAATTTTTTAAGCATTTTTTTGATTTAAAATACATTTTTGCGGGTTTTTTCGCGGGTATGCGATCAAATTTCTGTCGATTTTCTGTGAAATGCAGTAGGGGATAGCATGTTGATGCATAAAATGCTCTCCCGTGTGCGTGGGGTCCTCTCCGCCTCTCAAATCTGATTTTTCCTTCTTTTTTCGTGAGAAATTCTCTTAAAAATGATTTTTTTTAACATTAATTATAATTAATGTTAATTATGATTAAAAATGTTTAATTAAAAACTTTAATCAAATGATTAAAGTTAACCCCTCTGTTAACAGAGAGGGGAGGAGAAAGAGAATGGAAGGGAGAAGAAGGAGAGGAAAGAGGGGAGAAGAAGGAGAGGAGGGAGCTTTACTCCCTCCCTCTCTCCTCCTTCCTTGCGCGCAGACCGCCGGGGGGGGGGGCTGCGCTGCAGCCAGCCGGCGAAAAATCGCCCCCCCTTAAAAAATCAAATTCCTTAATAAGCTAATAAAAGCTTATTATTTTTATTTTTATTTTAAAAAAATAAGTTTATTATTATTTAAAAAAAGCTTTTCATAATATTTCAAAAAAAAGCTTGATAAAAGCCTAAAAATATGGGATTTGAGGGAAAAATCTTTGAAAATTTTTTTCTTGAAACTTTTTGGCTTTTCATCTTCCGAAAAACCTTTGGCTTTCCGTTTTCCCGAAACCTTCTGGCTTTCCGAATTCCGAAAAAACTTTTGACCTTCCGTATTCCGAAAACTTTTGACCTTTCACATTCCATTTTTTTTAATCTTTTTATTTTCCCAAGAAACTTTTGGCTTTCCATATTCCGGGAAAACCGTTGGAATTTCGAAATTTTTTGACCGTTCGTATTCTAAATGCGTTCAAGGTAATTTAAAATTTTCAAAAAATTCTTGAAAATTAGTGGAAAATTAGACAAAGGTTATTTTAAATTTTGGAAAAATGTGGGGTTGGTGTTTGGCATGTGTTGTGTCCATTCGGGCACCGGTGACCATTCAAATTCCTTTAAAATATATTTTTTGACCCAGAAAATTAAAAAATCCATTAAAATTATAAGTTTTCATTGGATTTGAGAATTGTCGGGCGGAATTGGAAATTTCATGATGAACGATGGGATTCTCGGGTAAAATTAGGAATATTCTAAAAATTATTTTTAGAAATCCTAAAAATTGGTATTTTTAAAATATCAATGGTATTTTGGCAAATTTAATTGTTAAAAATTTTGTGAAAAAATATAGGTTTGGAATGCCATAAGATAGGTTTGGTGGAAGTCAAAATTATCATATTTTGAGGCCCTATAAAATTAGGAAAAATTAGGAAAAAATCATGATAATTATTTTTTCTCGAGAATTTAATATTTTCAAGGGTGATTTAATGTTAAAGTACGCTTTCTCGTGCTGACATTAGATAGATACGGGTTATTCGCATATTATTAATACAATTATACCTTGTATTAATGGATATTTATGTTTGGATTAATTCTAAACGATGTATTCATGATTTTTTACCATTGTTTAGCCATTCTTTTTGGACATGTTCCTTAATTTCTTTTGATGGGCTATAATTTACGTTCAAAGTGTGTTTCACCTTTGACACTTTTTCATGATAACTTATTTTGCACTTGTTTAAGTGTGGTTTGTGCTTAATTTCTTAAGCCTACGATAAATTCTATCATGGGTTAGTTGATTGGTTTGTTTTGGTGGATTTTATTGGATGTTTTCCAAGTTTTATATGGACTCATCACTCACGTGCTGCCTAGATCACTTGTGTCTAGGGGCTTTCTTATTGAGTGCTATACACATGTGTTTCACTTGTTTACTTTGGAGTTTTGTTTGAACGACACCACGTTCATATATTTCGGGGATTGATGAGTTGGCCACCAATTTTAATGCTTCTTTTGGCATGATTAATGTCCATTAGATGGTATGCATTGATTTTTATGATCAACTATGATCTTTATGGATTCGAGGAGCTTCTATGCTTTTATCCATGGTTTTATAAAGGATCTTTTGATCTTTTGAATAATTACATGTGCTTTGAAGGTAGCATTTGCCTTCGTTTTTTGCACGTAATTTTGGAGTATATTTCTTGTACTCTTGTACATATTCCAACTCGGATACCTAGTTGCTTATATATCTAGGTGAGTTATTTTTCTACCCTAACTTTATTGTGTTTTGGGTAGTTATCATTAGAAAGGCGCCAATAATTCAATTTCTTTTCTAATGATGTACTCGGAAGGAGTTATTCCTTGATGTAGTCTCAGGAATATAGAGACAGGTTTTAGCATGTGAAAGTCTGGATAAAGCCATCTTATTCCTTTTATACAGGATTTTATTCATATTTTCCTAGACAGCATACTAGGGAGTTTCAAATTGTTAAGGTATGTATGGGTGGTATCATGGTGGTAATTTGGGTTCAAGATTGTTGCTTTGCTTACATCACTTAGCATGTTAACCTCAACATTCAAAGACAATCTCATTTTCTAAATTCACTAGAAGTTATATTGTGGGCATTCTCTAGATAAATTTCTTTTATCTATAGCCTGCATGTTTTGATAAGGGTAATCTCATCGGCATTTTCACTTGTTGAAATATCTTTCTTTAGAGTTCAAACAAGTTTATCTTGTTGTGTTCGGATAAGGAAATTTGGATTCTTCCTTTGTTGGCATTTCTTTCTCTAGTTCCGTACTTTGGGTGATTTATATAGTCAACCTGATTGTTTACGGATGAACATATGTGACTTATCAAGACGCTGATGACTCTCTATGTTGATATGGGTAACTCGGGACGTTGATTATTCCATATGCACCTGTGGGTATGTCGGAGCATCGATGAATCCTTGGTTTCTGCTGTTATAATGCCATGTTTTTCCTACTTTATTTCGAATGGTTTACAATGAGGAAGTTACTTTGAATGTGAATTGCTTTGATCATCTGCAGTCTGATGGGCAAACAGAGCGTATGAATCAGATTGTAGAGTATATGCTTCATGCATATGTCTCTAGAAAATCATCATATTGGAAAAAATATCTTCCAATGATGGAATTTGCCTATAACAGTTTTAAATATACGACTATTGGTTTTAGTCCGTGCATACTTATGTATGGGTATCGACCCAGGGCACTTATTGATGTCAGTCTTAAGGACATCGAGCTTGATGCATCGAGGGATTTCTTGCATAATATGCAGGAAATGCTGACCGAAGCTCGGGATTCTATCAGGAGTGCTCAAGATAGGGCACGGTTTTATGCTGATAGGGGACACTCATCTCGGTCTTTTAAACCAGGAGCATTGGTTTATTTTAATGTTCCTAAAGATTTTCATACTTTTTCAATGGGAAAATGCTTGAGTTTATCTCCTAGATATTGTGGTCCATTTTCGAGTTATACATCGGATTGGCACGGTTGCGTTTGACCTTAAAACTACCTCCACATGTTAGAGTTCATCTAGTCTTTCATATCAATAGATTGAAAGGGAAACTGGGAAGTGAGGATAACATAGTTACTCCTCAAGAACTCGTTGAAGTCAATTATTTATCCTATGTTCCACATGAACCTGATAAGGTACTTGAATTCAGGGAAAGGAAACTTTGTAGTTGACTAATCCCTCAGGTTAGGTGGAAAAATAGGGAAATAGAGAATTCGACTTGGGAGTCGGTTGAGATTGTTCAGCGTAGTTCTCCTTCTTTTCATTGCAAGAGTGCAATGTTTTGAGAGAGGGGAAGTATGTTATATGCACATTATGTGTGCATATACTAGGAGGCTAACCCACATTAGGCTTGTGAGAATGGGAGCAAGGGAACAAGCTCTAGTGGATCATGGGTTAGGACTAACCTTAAGGGTTAAGGTTAGGGTTAGGCATCCCCCAAGGGTCACACATGGGAAATGGAAAGTCAAGAGTCACTTGAGGGTCCTCCTATATAATAGGGGCATGGGGCACACTCAAGGGAGGCTTGGAGGCTTATGCTATGGTCTCTTGTGTAGAGGTCCATATCTACTCACCTACCATTTCACACTATAGCCACATGCTATTGGATTGTGATATACCTCTTGATGGTATGGGACATCAAGATAGAGGTATGATGTATTTCATTTATGATTCATGTGTGCATCCCTTGGGCTCGGGAGTGGTTGGGGGCTCATGCTATGGTCTCTTGTGTAGAGGTCCATATCTACTCACCTACCATTTCACACTATAGCTACATGCTATTGGATTGTGTTATACCTCTTGATGGTATGGGACATCAAGGTAGAGGTATGATGTATTTCATTTATGATTCATGTGTGCATCCCTTGGGCTCGGGGGTGGTTGGGTGGTTGAGTTTATGCCTGATTTATGCATGTTTATGCATAACAATTATCTAGAGAGATCTTAGGATTTTAACACAAGTCATGGGGTGAAACATGGGCTGTCCAAAACTTTGAATTGTCAGACCCCCACCGAACACAAAATAGAGTGTATCTAGCGAACCGTGCATCCAATAGAGGTGTGGTATGGTTTACCTTAAAGCTCCTAACATTCAAAATCTAGTACTAAATGAGCTCATGATTTTCTTTACGTGTGCAGTTTCCAAAACTCTGAACTACACAACCACCAAACAAAATTGTGTATCTAGCAAATCGTGCATCCAATGGAGTTGTGGTATGGTTTCCCTCAAAGCTCCCAATATCCTAAATCAGTTCATAATTTTTCCAAATCGCGGGGCAAAACATGGGCTGTCCAAAACTCTGAAACTGCCGGACCACCAAACGTAAAATAGATTATCTAGAAAATGGTGCATCCAATGGAGGTATGGTTTGGCTTCCCTTAAAGCTCCCAACATCCAAATCTACTAGTAAATCAGCCCATGATTTTCTTTACATGTGGTTCTAAATCATGAGTGAAACTATGGGTAGTCCAAAACTTTGAACTGCCAGACCGCTCAAAACAAAATAGAGTGTATCTATCATGCATCCAATGGAGGCATGGTATGGCTTCCCTCAAAACTCTCGGTATCCCAAATCTACTCCTAAATGAACCCATGATTTTCTTTAGTGTGGTCGCAAATCGCAAGGCAAAACAAGGGCTATCTAAAACTCGACTGTCGGACCACCGAACGTAAAATAGAGTGTATCTAGCATATTGTGGATCCAATGGAGGTGTGGTATGGCTTGCCTTAAAGCTTCCGACATCCCAAATCTACACTAATTTAGCTCATGATTTATTTTATGTGCGGTCCCAAATCAAGGGGCAAAACATGGGCTGTTCAAACCTCATTTTCTGATCATCTTGGCACCCTCCATCTTGAAATCCATGCACTCCACCCTCACCAAATTCAAATCTAAGATTAAGATCAGGTAGTGACACTACCTAAATAGCTAAAATGTGTTCGTATGTGCCTCTTACAAAAGGATATTTTTTAATTTCTCTTCAAAAAAATACATTTGTAGAAACGAAATTTATAATTTTATAAAAAATACGGAGGGGATACTAACAATTACTTTAAAATACTTAATATGGGTTTTTAAAAGGGGCCTTGAATGCATGTGGTATATACATCTTACACTAAGTGACCCCTGAGGATTCATTATCACTTTTGTGTGATCTCATCATGTTCAGGGAGGTCGAGATGGTGGTCTACTTGGCCTGACAATAGTGAATTACGTATACATTTTCATAAATGCTCTTAGTAAGGATCAAATGCAGCGACATCTTCATCAACTCGACATCGGACCACAAAGGTAGTTCACCTTCAGGGGGTGGGTGCTGGATATTAATGATCCACCCTCATATTGTATTATCCAGACACCACCTAGCTCACGTTTGTATGGCCCCCATTATGAGGAGTACCCATGGATGAGCAGCCCAGGTGTCTGGCATCCTTGTATTCACATAAGAAGGTGGCCTAGGAGGCTAGATGATTTAGAGACAACTTCAATTAGATTTGGCACAGTGGAATAGGCTACATACTACATGCTACACTGGACCGTTATGGTAAGATGGCACAGGGCCTTATGGTAGGTCGGGCAAGTGAAACCATGTTAACCTATAAAGTGGTTATAAAATAGAATTTTCAGGTAGATATACTTTCTTTGATATTTAGAAAAAACACTAAAATACATTTTCTTTCTTTTTCCCCCCCTCCTTTTTGTGTTTTTAAATTTAAGAAAACTCATGTCCACTCAATTTTGGAGTTATATATGTCACATATGAGTGCCATTGATTCTCTAAGGAATTTGTAAACAATCTTTGTGGTTAGATGTTAAAGGAACTTGCAATTTAGTGTGAGCTTATAGTTAGAGTTTATGGTTGCTCGAGTGGTGCACTAGTAGGTTCATGAGGTGCTAACAATTTGATGGAGACTAGCTTGGCAATGGTAACTAGTGCTAGAGAGGCTTTACTTATGGATTTTACTCTTCCAAACCGACAAAGCATTGGGGGTGATGAAGCCTTGGTCATTATATTTTGCTTTACCTTAGAGGTTTTACTTATGGATTTTACTCTTCCAAACCAACAAAGCATTGGGGGTGATGAAGCCTTGGTCTCGTTGTGTTTTGCTTTACCTTAGAGGCACCTAAATTCTTATCATTCTAAAATCTTCATGCTATTAGGAATTTCTTATCAATCCACCTTTGGATTGGCCTTTTTCTTTTGCAAAATGTTACCTACTCATTTGGAGCTTAGCTAATGAGTTTTGGTAAGGGGCCATGGGAGGAATTCATTGGGAAATTCCTTGGCGATGAGGGTTGTAATGTCCTAGACTTGCCAAAACTTCTTTTTTACCCATCATGTCATTGTCATCATGAAACTTTGGGACTACTAATCTGACAAGTGTTTCTTGTTTTTCCTCCTAGATTGGCAAGGTCTAGTTTTGGGAGCCTGAGGTTAAAGAGGGTTTCACTTGGCAAAGGGTAGGTCATCACCTATTTAGCCTTAAGGGTTCACTATTTTGGTGGCATGATAGATTGGGATGAAGAGGCCAAGTACTTGAAAATACCAAGGTTTAGTTGTTGGGGGCTAAGGTTAAACAAGTGTTTCACTTGATAGAGGGTAGGTCATCACCTATTTGGCCATAAGTGTTTGCTATTTTGGAGACATGATAGATTGGCATGAAGATTCTTAGTACTTGAAAATAACTAGGTTTAGTTGGAGGATAAGGTTAAATAGGTGTTTCACTTGGCAAAGGGTAGGCCATCAACTATTTGGCCTTAAGGGTTTACTATTTTGGTGGCATGATAGATTGGGATGAAGAGGCTTGGTACCTGAAATGAGCGGTAGAAAATACCCACATCCTCAAGGGTATTGTTGTTAGTTCACTTATTCCAATGCTTACTTTAATGCAACCTCATGTAGCTATGATCAAACACTCATGTCCTAGCTCATTCATGGTTCTTGCATGAGTCACGTGAAACTTACAACCCACAATTTGAAGTTAAATGCGTCAAAATACCCAATACTAAAGTTTTGTTGTCCAAGTAAATATGATATTTAGAATAAAAAAAGTAGAAAGAGCACATTTTTTCTTCACGTAGTGGGCCAAAATCTTGGCTAAGAATAGAAGAAAAATAAGGGAAAACTTGCTCAAACAAGGCAATTGAGAAGAGAAATCAAGGAATGGGAAAAGGAGAAAGCTCAAAAGTCAAGGTTTGAGTTTGGTCACTAGTGGTGGTGGTGGACACATCATGAAATTTAGGGGACAAAGGATAATTTTAAATGCCAAAAAAGTGCAAGGGAAACCATCACCAAAATTTTGAATGATCAAGGGGTTTACATCTCTTCCCAATATCTCCCGTTACTCAATCTCCAAAATTTTGAATGATCAAGGGGTTTTATTCTCTTCCCAATATCTCTCATTACACAATTTTAGTCAAATTTTTCTCAAAACTCCCCCTAGTTGAAAAGGATGGGATTTATGTCATATACCGTCCCTCTATCCCTCCAACTATATCCACCTATACTAAACAAGCCTTTGCTTCCACATTAACAAGAACTAAATTATACAAAAACTCTCAAAATAAAGAGGATAAATCCTAAGGTCATATGATGTGGTACAAATGGTCTTAAGACATGTTCAAGGAGAAATATGGTTCACTTCAGTTTTGCAAAGGGACAACTACCCTTAGATTATAATCATGGATTCTAATGACTCCTTTGTCAAGGAGTCATTAAACTCCTTGTTGACAAAGGGCAAGATAAAAGCCTCTTAAGTAATTTGAGAACCATCACCCTCCTCAATCTTTCCTACAAGATTATTCTCTCAAATTAACTTCCATCTAGTCCTAAGATCTATCCATAAGTAGGGTTTTTTTGTGATGACGACCTCATGGGCACGTGGAAGAAAACAAATAGGTATTTAGTCTACTGAGTCAACTCCACTTTCAATGGTGATTTATTTGATGCCATCGTTTCCTTATGGTAAGTGTAAGAATAGATTAAGAGATCTTGTCACTCCAAAAAGAGACAAAGCTTATGACAGGACGAATTGAGGACATACTTTCTCTGTTGTTTTGGTTTACTAATACTTTAAGTAGTCCTTTTTTTTGTCACCTTGGAGGTTGAATGGGATTTGAACGTTGAATCTAGCTCCATGGATTCCTCCACCTAGTCTCTCAAATTACCTTCCATCTTGTCCGTAAGATCTTTCCATAATAAGTAGGGTTTCTTTGTAAAATGAAGAACTCATGGGCACTTAGACTTTGGAGGATATAAAAGATATGAAACCAGTAATATCTTTTAATTGATAACAACATTCATTAGGTGGCGGAATAGGTCTTGTAATGGTGTAAGGACTTCAGCCTATCTCATCCTTTAAAGGTTAAGTCTAAAAAGGAGGAGGGTAACAAGTTGTCACCAATCATTCATTAGGTGGTGGAATAGGTCTTATAATGGTGTAAGGACTTCAATCTATCTCATTCTTAAAAGATTAAATCTAAAAAGGAAAGTAACAAGTTATCACCAATCACATTAAAAAACATTGTATCTTGTCTCATGTGTAGTAGATCCAAGTTGTCCCTAGAATCTTTATCTCTTAAGTTGAACATAACTTTATGAATTATGGGTAAATCTTTGTGGATCTCATCATTGGGTTCAATTGTGCTAGGTTCAATACATAAAGAAAACATTTCTATCACGTATGGAAGCAAACAAATAGGTATCACATGGAAGAAAACAAAAAGGTATTTGGGTCTACTGAATCAAGTCCACTTTCAATGGTGATTTTGACTTAGGTTTCATTTTAATTTGCTTTTCTTGGCATCACCATTTCCTTTTCCTTATTTTGTATCCGGGGAGGTTAAGCTAGTGTAGCTTGATTTGGGCAAGGGATCTTGTGATAATTTCTTGGGAAATCAATCATTCTTAGATGTCCCATGTACAACATCTTGTAACTTATCATGGAGCTTTGTACGTTAATTCACACAAGACTGTGTGGATCAACTAATTTTGCATGCTTAACAAATTCAAACTAGTAATAAGATTCACTTCATAACTATCACAATTTGAGATTGTTCATAATAGTCCTTGTTTCAATGGGTCACTAAACTAAGTACATAATAATTCAATGTGAATTGGATTCTATTTGGGGTTTTGACGAGGAGCATTTTGTGCTAAGAGCTTTTATAAACATTTATCAAGTTGGTGTACTCCTTATGCTAAGAGAATTTTCAACATTCTCAACAACTTGGTGTGGTCCTTGGCAATAAGATTTGCACTCAATGGTAGCTATCACCAGTCATTACATAACAACATTTCCTTAATCATGACAAGGTTGATGGGGGGATAGGCAATTGATGGGTCAAGGGTAAGTTTAGAGCCCAAAATGCCTGATGCCTCATGATAATGGGTTTTGGGCTCCTTGAGCTATATTGTCAATCTATGGCGAGGTGTTGGTAGCACTAAGGATTTTGGAGGTAGAAGTAGTTAATGTTTCCTATGGCTAGGCACTTGGTTGTTTCTCTAAAATAGAAATGGCTTGTGTTTAATTACCATATTTTTAGAAATGTGCACAATAGAGGAGATATTGAGGCCACAGTGGGGGCATCCAATGCATGTATGGTTTTGACAGCACACAACACACCAAATTACATCTCTTCACAAACATAAATGTAGATGACCTTGGGGAGTCATGTGGTTCTCATCCTTGCAATTCGTGAGGCTACCAACTCTCCATATTTCTCCACTTAGGGTGAGTCCTAAGTGTGAACGTGGACTTTAAAATTGGGAAGTTGGCTTTTTTGTGTGATTGAGAAAACAAAACCATTGTTAGACCTTGCCATGAAGGTGTAGCTCATGAGGAAGAATGGCCGTGGAGCCATTCTTGCATGACCCCAAGGCCTCAAGGTCATTTTTGGAATGGCCATGGGGCATCCAAGAATGGCCTTAGAGCCATTCTTTTCATGCACAACAACAGGAGTAAGGACCATTCCTACATGACCCCAAGGCCTCATATATCCACTGTTTTAATTTAAAATGCATCACAAGGATGGCCTCTTTTCATGCATAACAGGTGGAACAATGGCCCTAGGGACATTCTTGCATGACCCCAAGGCATCAAGGTAATTTTAGGATGGATATGGGGGCATCCAACACAAAGACAAGAAGCATAAACCAAAATGAAGAAAGAGGGCTTACCATGAGAGGCTATGCCCAAAGCCTTTCTCACTTGAATAAACCTACAAAAAAGAAACATAATAAATAAAAAAGTTAGTCCTCATTAACACATTATCAAGCAAGAAGAATAAGAGCAAAAAGAGGAGTACCCTAAAACCTACTCTTAATGCATAAGTGAATGAAAAAATTGCTTTATGTTAAGCCTAAACCCTAGCTCTATGCTGCATAGAATGCTAAATAGAAAGCTTTGATGGAGAGCTCTCCATCAAAGCTCTATATTAGAGCTCTATGTAGCATTAGGCTAGGGTTAGGGAGAGGGAGAGGAAAGAGAGGGGAAGGGCCTTAGGGTCATGTAGGAATGGTCCTTACATCTGTTGTGCATGAAAAGAATGGCCCGATGGCCGATCTTGGATGCCCTTATATCCACCCCAAAATGATCTTGAGGCCTTGGGGTCTTGCAAGAATGGCCTTAGGGCCATTCTTCCACATGTTGTGCATGCAAATAGGCCATCCTTGGATGCTTCATGGCCATTCCAAAACGACCTTGAGGCCTTGGGGTCATGCAAGAATGGCCTTTGGGGTCACTCTTCCACCTATTGTACATGAAAAGAATGGCCGTATGGCCATTCTTGGATGCCCAATGGCCATCCCAAAAAAGATCTTGAGGCCTTGGGGTCGTGCAAGAATGGCCCTAGGGCCATTCTTCCTCATGTTGTGCATAAAACGAATGGCCAATAGAAGAATTCATGGGATTTACAAAAATCAATTCTACCCATATTTCCACTTTTGATAAATAATACCAAAAATTTCTCTTTTCTCATTTAATTTCTTGGACCTCAATTATCATGGGAATTCCTCTTTTTGCATTTGATTATTTGCATTCCAATATCATGGGAATTTTTCTTTTATCATCAAATATTTCTCATAAAATAAATTCATCAAAAATAAAATATCCATTAATTCAATATGCTAGGAATTTCTCTTTTCCCATCTAAATGATTGAATTCCAAATGTCATAGGAATTCCTCTTTTACCATTTAAATATTTCTCATAGATAAATAAATTTATCTAAAATTCAACTTTGAATTTAAATAAAATATCCAATAATTTCAATATGCTAGGAATTTCTCTTTTCCCATCTAAATGATTGAATTCCAAATGTCATAGGAATTCCTCTTTTACCATTTAAATATTTCTCATAGATAAAATAAATTTATGTAAAATTTATCTTTGAATTTAAATAAAATATCCAATATGCTAGGAATTTCTCTTTTTCCATCTAAATGATTGAATTCCAAATGTCATAGGAATTCCTCTTTTACCATTTAAATATAATTACCATAATTTTCTCATTTCTTAATTATTTAGTTACACATAAACTTAAAAATTAGTTTTTCATTGCGCTGATGCTCTTTCCCATTATTCCACCTACGGCCTCCTCATCTTATCTCACAGGTGCCATGAGAAAATGCAGGTGATGGCCGCCACTAGCATCTACGAGTTCAACGATTCACATGTCACTTTTGCCCTCGAATTCACCTCCATGGAAGTAAGCCGTTGACGTTTTTTTCATACCCATAGCCGAGCTGATGCAACAAAAAGAGCTCTTGCCCCTGACAATGGAAAACACCAGGTGATTTTGACTCAATAAAAGTCAACAAACATGATACCAACAAAAGGATCTCCTTCAAATCCCTTACCACACACTTTCAAAAATGCAAACAAAAATGATAGCATTTATGGAGGTTTCCTTTTTTCACACTATCTCAGTTCTTTTGACTCCATTCATGTGTTTAACATACCCTGTGATTAGAGCAGTCCAGTACTCAAAACTTCTTGCTAGCAACAATTGGTATTCCTTGGGCCTTTGGTAGTGAGATACAACACATTGCCAACAAAACTTCTCTCGCAAAGCCATTTCTAATAATCTTCACTACAAGGTTACAGGGACCTTAGTGGATAGTTGAAGCGATGTTATACACGCCCCAAAATTGAATCGTAAAAAGTGTCATATCCTCTTTGATGGGGATATGAATTATGTTTTCTTCTTGATTGAGGTCCAAGTGGGCATCCACACCGAGCTCACCTAATGTGAAGTCATTTGCCATGTAGGACCTCGATCAATGTCCACACACAAGTGCCACACAAGACCTCGATCGAAAGGCAAATGCTACCTTCAAAGCACATGTAATTATTCAAAAGATCAAAAGATCCTTATAAAACCATGGATAAAAGCATAGAAGCTCCTCAAATCCATAAAAACCATAGATGATCATAAAAATCAATGCATACTATCTAATGGACATTAATCATACCAAAAGAAGCATTAAAATTGGTGGCCAACTCATCAATCCGGAGTATATGAACATTGTGTCGTTCAAGCAAAACTCCAAAGTAAGCAAGTGAAACACATGTGTGTAGCACTCAATAAAAAACTCATAGACACAAGTGATCTAGGCAGAACGTGATGAGTCCATATAAAACTTGGAAAACATCCAAAGGTACTTATATTTTTGGGGTCAATTACATATTGAACATCTTTAAGTATTACATTGGACCATCTTTTTTGTCAAATTTGGTCATGAGCTTTGAATTCTTGAAGATAGGATTTTCTCCATGAGGCTCCAAGACCCTAGGGGTAGGTACACGATTCATAGCAACAAATCCCCTTCCCACTTCTCTTGCCATACCAACATGTCTTCTACATATTGAAGGGAAGGTGGAGATAATAATATAGGTTACATGTGATCCCTCATATGATGTAGATTTGATTTAATGAATGGAACATGAATCAAAATTGGGATGGGTAAAACCCTTAACATAAGACATAAACACCATTTTGGTAGTAATGTGATGGCGATTCAGGTGAGTTGTTCTTACCCATGCTAACTTGTGTTGGTTCAAGTGAGTTGTGCTAACTTATGTTAGTTGGGTCTCCATTAATGGAATAACCATAGGAGGTTTCACTATTCGTAATGGTAGCTTAGAAGATAAGGACTTGAGTCATAGTACATTAGACCTTGTGGTGTGGCACATGTCCATAGCTTCAAGATTTGTGGATGAGGCATGAGCCATGTTTGGATCTTGAGGGGAAAGGAGCTTACTTATCTCTCTTTCTACTACTGATGCAAAGTGAGATAGGCCTAGATTAAACGAACTAGGATAATTCAGTAAGAAGTAGGACACCAAAAATCTTGTCTTACAAACTTTATTATTCTATTGATTGCACTAGTCAAAGACACGAGTGCTACAAAGATAGGGAGTCTAGTGGTGATGAGTGACTAGAAGCCCACTCATCTTAGCACGCCAATCAATGTGCTGCTTCCTAGGTTGGTTTCCATGGACTCCTTGTTTGGTTGAGCCTAAGGAACTTTGTAGAAAGATTTGGAATGTGTTATGTTGAGTTTTGTTTGAAACTCAAGACCCTAGGCTTGGATGGTACAACAAACAAGGGTCTATAGACTCACTATAGTCTGAAGGAACTTTTTTGCCCACTATTTTCCTAGACTTTAGGTGCATGAACCCTTCCTTCTTAAGCTTCCTTAGATGATGGGTCTAGATAAATAACTTCAATATTTAATATCTCTTATATATTATCTCAATGTCATGAGAAAGTGTATGTACAATTTATCGTTTGGATTTTGGTGCTTATTGGGTAAGGTACTCTCTCATTCCTATATTTTCCTCCTTTCTCTTGCCATCTTCCTTTGCCCGATGGCTCAACTTCCTCGTTTTAGTTCTTTGCAATCCTAAATTTTCTTGACTTTTTTATTTTTTCTTGAGCTTTCCTAATTTTTTCTATTTATACAGATGAGGCCTAAATTATTCTTTCACTAATCCTTATTATTTTCTTAGTTTAATTATTCTAATCCTAATTTAATTTCAAGTTTAACTCTAAAGTAAACCTAAATTAAGGAGAGTATATATATTAAATTTTGATTAATTCTAAATCAATAGATGTTATAAGTCAATCTAATCTTATAATTATTCTCTTTAGTTATTAACTAGCTATTATATCACTTAATTATTAACTAATGGTTTTTACCTATATACTTAATTACTAGCTAATTATTATTAATTTATTTTTAACTAACTCTATTTAACTTCTAATTAATCTAATGAGCTTTTAGTTTTAAATCTAAGTTAGCCTAGATTAGTTCTAAATTAACCTAAGATATTAATCTATTTTAATTCTTCATCTTAAATTAATCTCATTATTCAATTTATATTTTCTATTTTATATTAATCTTATTTTTAATTAGTTTTATGATACTTAAATAATTTTTTGATCTATTTTTAATTAGTTTTATGAACTAGGCTTAAAAGAAGGTTGGTGTACATTTTACTCTCTAATAATTTCAAAGGATAAGAATTTTCCTTAAATTTATAACTAGTGTACAAAAATATATAATGGGAAAATCCTTAAAGAATATAAATAGGCATGTCCTTGTGGGTGTGTAAGGCAATAATAGTTAGTATGCACAATGTTAGGTAACCTACCTCTAGACTCACGTCTCCAAGCTTACTCACAGCTGACTCACGAGTCACTTGTCCCAGACTCATGTCTCACATATCCACGCTCACATCTTACATCTCCAGGCTCACATCTCACATCTCTAGCTCATGTCTCACATCTCTAGGCTCATGTTTGCTTGCTCATGTGTCTAGGTTTATGCCTTTTGTACAAGATTGTAGACTCACCTTTTTGGAGTTTTTAATATTTTCTAGACTTTATGGGGGATGATTAAGGATCCTAATGCTAGTTAATGATGATTATTCACGCAATTAAGTTTTTTGAGTTTTTATTATATTTGCGTACTTCTAAGATACCAATTCAAATAATGCATGAACATAGCTAGCTAATCCACACCTAATAAAGCTTAATGCTCATGCTTTTGGAGTGGATTCTACTCCTAATCATAATTGATAAGCTATTCCTCGGCTTAATACAATGAAATCTAAGACTTATAGGCTCCAACATCATGCAAATAACTAATAAAATCAATGTTTTCACTTCCAAGAGATGAAAATAGAATGCCCTAATACAATAAGCTTCAAAACAAAATCAAAAGCAACAACTAAAAATATTAAAGACTCCAAAACTATATGTTTGTCAGAGTGTGATCTTCTAATCACCATTGGGAAAAAATTAGGTAATCCTAATAGCTTTGAAATGGACAGATGAACATAGCTAAAGCCCTAGGCTATTCCCCAGTAGAGCAGTGCCAAATTTGTTCAAGTCAAGAGTTTACCTTAGCCTTGACAAATCATGTGTTGTTGGGCTTTTCCTTTGAGCCTTGCCTTTGAGCCACAAGATGCAAATTCTCGATTTGGGTGTACTAGCTTGTCCCATCTCGCGTCCTCACTCCATTGTCACATTGAAATGCTCCTTACCGATGTGGTGAAGTGAGAGCTCTCTTCAACTAGATGGAGGCAAATAGAGATGGTCCTTTGCGATGCTTTTCTCTCACAAAATGGCGGGGGAAGCATAAGAGTCTAATGTAAGGAGAATACCTACGCAAGGAAATGATTGTGTATTGCTTATTGTAAAAAATGACATATATAAAGTGATTAGTTTTCACACTATGCTGACTAAACCTAAAAATAGACTGGCACTATTACTAGTCTTAAGCAAGTATGTACATGGAGTCCTTAGACTTTTCCTATTTGACATTAAAAACAAGGTAAGACCACTTTAGATATTCCCGTGTTGTCCTACAAAACATGAGTACCGTTTGAGTGGGTAAGATGGCAAAGGGCATTATGGTAGGTCGGGCAAGTGAAACCATGTTAACCTATAAAGTGGTTATAAAATAGACTTTTTAGGTAGATATAGTTTCTTTGATATTTATAAAAAACACTAAAATAAATTTTCTTTCTTTTTTTTCCCCTCCTTTCTGTGTTTTTAAATTTAACAAAACTCATGTCCACTCAATTTTGGAGTTACATATGTCACATATGAGTGCTATTGATTCTCTCACTGACCTAGAATTTGGCATTGCTTTGTTAAAACTAGGATGACATTCTCAAGGCAAGGACACTTAATTTTAAAGTTATATATGTCATATATGAGTGCCATTGATTCTCTCACTAAGCTAGAATTCAGCATTTCTTGTTAAAACTAGGATGACATTCTCAAGGAAAGGACACTCAATTTTGGAGTTATATATGTCACATATGAGTGCCATTGATTCCCTCACTAAGCTAGAATTCGGTATTGCTTGTTAAACTAGGATGACATTCTCAAGTCAAGGACAATAAAATCCTTGGTTTCTATAGTTAAAACCTTGGGAAGTTTTTAGTGTGAGAGATGTGCGTGGATGTAGTGACTCTACACCTTATTGGTATGAGATTCTTGTGGTGCTTCACCTTTTTGAAGCAAACAAACCCATGAAACTTGTAAACAATCTTTGTGTTTAGATGTTAGAGGAACCTGCAATTTAGTGTGAGCTTATGGTTGGAGTTTATGGTTGCTCGAGTGGTGCACTAGTAGGTTCATGAGGTGCTAACAATTTGATACCATATTTTTAGAAATGTGCGCAATAGAAAAGATCTCGATGCCACAAGTGGGGGCATTCAATGCATGTATGGTTTTGACAGCACGCAACACACCAAATTACATCTCTTCACAAACATAAATGTAGATGACCCTAGGGAATCATGGGGTTATCATCCTTGCCAGTCTTGAGGCTATTTGTCACCAATTCTCCATCTTTGTCGACTTAGGGTGAGTCTAAGTGTGAAGGTGGACTTTAAAATTGGGAGGTTGGCTTTTTTGTGTGATTGAGAAAACCAAACCATTGTTAGACCTTTCCATGAAGGTGTATCTCAAAGGTACTTATATTTCTAGGGCCAATTACATGTCCAAAAGCTTCAAAAACTTGATCAAACATCACCAAGTATTACATTGGATCATCTTTTTGTCATATTTGGTCATGAGCTTTGAAGTGTGGAAGATAGGTTTTCTCCATGAGGCTCCAAGACCCTAGGGGTAGGTACAAGATGCATAGCAACAAATCCCCTTCCCATTTCTCTTGCCATACTAAACATGTCTTCTACATATTGAAGGGAAGGTGGAGATAATAATATAGGTTACATGTGATACCCCATATGGTGTATATTCGAGTTAATGAACAGAACATGAATCAAACGTGGGCTAGGTCAAACCCTTATTCAACATAAGACATAAAAACCATTTTGGTAGCAATGTGATGGCGATTCAGGTGAGTTGTTCTTACACCCATGCTAACTTGTGTTGGTTCAAGTGAGGTGTGCTAACTTATGTTGGTTGGGTCTCCATTAATGGAATAACCATAAGAGGTTGCACTATTCATAGTGGTACCTTAGAAGATAAGGACTTGAGCCATATTACATTATTAGACCTTGTGGTGTTGCAACTTCAAGATTTGTGGATGAGGCATGAGCCATGTTTGGATCTTGAGGGGAAAGGAGTTTACTTATCGAGCTACTACTAATGCAAGGTGAGATATGCCTAGATTATACGAACTAGGATAATTCATTAAGAAGTAGGACACCAAAAAGCTTGTCTTGCAACCCTATTATTCTATTGATTGAACTAGTCAGAGACACGAGTGCTACTAAGATAGGGAGTCCAGTGATCATGGCAAGAAGCCCAATCATCTTAGTAGCAAGCCAATCAATGCTTCCTAGGTTGGTTTCTATGGACTCCTTATTTGGTGGAGCCTAAGGAACTTTGTGGAAAGATTTGGAATGTGTTATGTTGAGTTTTGTTTGAAACTCAAGACCCTAGGCTTGGATGGTTCAACAAACAAGGGTCTATACACTCACTATAGTCTGATGGAACTTGTTTCCCACTATTTTCCTAGAATTTAGGTGCATGAACCCTTCCTTCTTAAGCCTCCTTAGATGATGAGTCTAGATAAGCACTTAAATCTTTAAGATCTCTGATATAGTATCTCAATTTCATGAGACCCTTCCTTCTTAAGCCTCCTTAGATGATGGGTCTAGATAAATGACTTAAATCTTTAAGATCTCTGATATATTATCTCAATGTCATGAGAAAATGTATGTACAATTTATCATTTGGATTTTGGTACTTGTTGGGTGAGGTTCTCTGTCATTCTTATATTTTCCTCCTTTCTCTCGCCATCTTCCTTCACAATGGCTCAACTTCCTCCTTTTAGTTCTTTGCAATCCTAAATTTTCTTGACTTTTTTATTTTTTCTTGAGCTTTCCTAAATATTTCTATTTATACAGATGAGGCCTAAATTATTCTTTCACTAATCCTTATTATTTTCTTAGTTTAATTATTCTAATCCTAATTCAATTTCAAGTTTAACTCTAAAGTAAACCTAAATTAAGGAGAGCATATATGCTAAATTTTGATTAATTCTAAATCAATATATGTTATAAGTCAATCTAATCTTATAATTCATCTCTTTAGTTATTAACTGGTTATTATATCCTTAATTATTAATTAGTGTTTATTACCTATATTATTAATTATTAGATAATTATTATTAATTTATTTTTAACTAACTCTATTTAACTTCTAGTTAATCTAATGACCTTTTAGTTTTAAATCTAAGTTAGCCTAGATTAATACTAAATTAACCTAAGATATTAATCTATTTTAATCCTTCATCCTAAATTAATCTCATTTTATTCAATTTATATTTTCTATTTCATATTAATCTTATTTCTAATTAAATAAGATAAATCTAATTAGTTTTATGATACTTAAACAATTTTTGGATCTATTTTATATAAGTCTAATTTCCTAATTGGTTTTCTTGTTTTAAATTACTTATATTTTAACATTTTCCTAATGTGTTGTCTAATTTTTACTTAGTTTTTATTTTTCGTTTTAATCTACTTTTTTTCAAAACCCTAATTCTTGATTTCTAATTTGCTAAAGTATTTCTCTCCCTCTCTTTCTTTTCTCTTGCCTCCTTTTTCTTTATCTCTCTTCCCCTTCTTTCTTCCTTCTTCTTGTCCTCTTTCTCTCACCTCCCTTTCCGTTCTCGCTCGTTCTACCTCTTCTTTGCACTCGAGCCAAGAGACACGAAGCTCAAAGGTTGGTTGGGTTGTGGTAAACTTGAAGGTGGTGTTACAAGGAGATGGCAACTTGGATGTGGGGCCTACGCATGTGTGTGGTAGGTGCAGCTAGGATGGCATACAAGAGGGGTGTGCACTATGATTGCATATAAGAGGGGATGGGACCATGCCTGAAATTTGCAACCCTACGTTGGATTTGAAATCCTATATGGGGGCTTGGACTTCAAGAGAAGAAAACTTGCTTTTCAAATTGGCCTTCAATTTGAAACACTCATATATGAGGGCTTGGACTTCAAAGAAGAAAACTTGCTTTTCAAGTTGGCCTTCAAATGCCAAAGAGTTTTTATGGCCAGCCTTTTAGAAAACAATATACTAAAAGAACTTTTTTCTAAAAAGTTTGATAATTATATTCAAGATTACAATAATGGAAAGGCAAACATAATTTTTTATATTAAAAAAACTTTAATAAGTCACTATTTTGTAGTTATAGCATACTCTTGATGTTGATAATTTTTATTTTATTTTTTTGAGCTTTTCTATATGATTCTAAGATCAGGGAGAAAACCCTTTTCCACATCTTATGTATTTGTTGACGCTCCCTTGAGGTTACAAACCTTGGGAGACCATTGCAAGCAATAGTTGGGGTAGGCACCAAAGGACAACCCTAGGTAGTGCAGGAACTGGTTTCCCTCACCCCCCTAAAAAACTCCCAATCTCCACATCAGGTACTCTTGTATCATGGTGATGGATTGTGGTCTAGGAGCTTTCATGGCTATCCAAGCCTCATACGTTACCTCCCATCCACCTCATAGAATATATCTCGAGCACTTAGTGACAAAAACATATGCATATCTAGGGTCTTAAGATACAAACTACTTCATTCATCATCCTAAATTTGATTCTTCTTGGCAAAACCACACTCACACGCTACTAACAGGCACTACAAGAATGATTTTCCAAAGCCTCATTAAATTTGGATAGGCATGAATCCAATCTAGTTGAAAAGTAGCCCTAGGATATGTCTTCATTAAGGTAAGAATAAACTCAACATACTCTACTTCACACTCACTCTCATTTACAAATCTAGTTGAAAAGTAGCCGTAGGATATGTCTTCATTAAGGTAAGAGTAAACTCAACATACTCTACTTCCCACTCACTCTCATTTACATTGAATCTACTAAAAAGTAGCCATGCAATATGTCTTCATTAAGGTAAGAGTAAGCTCACCATACTCTACTTCACACTCGCTCTTATTTACAAATCCATGGTTTTTAGACCCGAACTTCTCACACAAACATCCCAAAAACATTCTATGTTGGCTATCCCCCCTAAGATCTTCATCTACATCATAACTTTTGGGACTAAACAATTTTTCTTGCACTCAATAATGGCAAGTCTATGAACCTGACATTCAAACCATCAATAACTTTTCCCACAAATGCTTTTACTACAATCACACACAAGAAGCAAGTCATCCTCTAGTGAAGCATTGAGGCATTGAGTAAAATGCAACACATGCTTATGTTCAACACCACTTTCATCCACCACATACAAGAGATGGAGCCTAGAGGAGGCTAGACAAAAAAGCCTAGTTAACCAAACGGTGCCAGGTTACAAGTTTTTTTTTGGATCAATAATAAGTATTATATATAAACTGAAAAGGGCCAAATACACTTTATGACAAAAAAGATCTGAGTTTCTCCTACAGTCCCCCCCTACACTTCACATTTAACTTCACTTAAGAAATGGACCTAGAACCAAAAGGTGGTATCTCATCAACAAGTTTTAACCTCATGCCCCAGGTTGCAATCGTAACTCCAACACTTCCAATACCACCTCATGTGCACAGGTTGTAGTCGCTAACTCTAACACATCGAGTGCCACCTCATTCTCAGGTTGCAATCGCTAACTCCAACACAACCACGGCCACCTCATACCTAGGTTGTAATCGCTAACTCCAACACTTCCAATGCCACCTCATGCCCAAGTTGCAATCACTAACTCCAACACATCGAGTGCCACCTCTCATGCCTAGGTTGCAATCGCTAACTCCAACACATCCACGATCGCCTCATGCCCTTGCAATCACTAACTCCATCACAACGGCTACTCCTCATATATCGGGCCTTACAAAATAGAGCACATCCGCCACCTATAGTACCAACACGAGGATGGATCATTGAGCTTTTCCAACACCTCCTCTCAATGTCCACCTGTAGTAGGTGAACTCTTTGGTCCAACACTGAGTCGCGGTGAAAAGACGCTCCAGTAAATCTCTTCCAAGAGCCTTAGTGAAAATGTCTATACAATTCTCTCTTGTTTGGCAATAGACACGCTCCACCCTCTCCATCCATGATAAGCTCTAACGCACATAATGATACCAAATCTCAATGTGCTTCATGCGAGCATGAAACATTGGGTTCTTGGCAATCTCCATGCAAATCTGATTGTCGCACAACAATATTGCCACTCCCTTTTGAGCAACATCCATGTCTCCTAAGATTCTTCTCAACCAAACTGCTTCACATGAAGCAAAGCATGCTTCCTTGTATCCATCTTGGATCAACAAGAAGCAGCCTATAGTTGCCTTTCTTCTACAAAGGCCTGACTATGACCATATTAGTTCCCACGACCGTTCTGAGACCGTCTAGACCCTCAAACAGGCCTCACAACCTAAGAACAGTGTGTCCTTGGTTTGTTATCCACCAACACTCACTAATGTAGTCACATAGCTTGCACAAGCATGCATCCTACTTGGCAGAGAGCCAAGTCTACATAAGTCGTCTCCTAACCAGTTGGCCATATTTGACCACTATCCAGTGTCTAAGCTAGGAACTGGTCGCCACAATGGTGGCCACTCCTCAAATAGGGGGCCTTACAAAACAAAGCTCATTCAAAACATGCAATAATAACACGAGGGTGGAGCAATGAGCAAATTCTTTTTCAACAGTATTCATTCAAGCAACAGGTGACCTTTGCAAACTTTACTTTTCCTCCTCACTGTGTTTTTTTAGTTTTGCCTCTTTGAGTCACCACATCCAGGGAAACTTCTAGGTTGTGATGATGGTGTTTGTTTGTGATCCAAATGTCTCCCACCATATGAGAGCTAAGTTGGATTATTTGGGTCAGATAAATTTTTTATACAAATTGTTCCACCTTATTCATGTGCAAAACTAAAATATTGGGTCATATAGCAAAATATTATTTGCTTGTTTTCAAAAATCTTTTTGTTGTTTGCGAATGAAAGCCTTTTATAAGGGAAAAACAAATTGTGTGGGGAAAAAATAACTTTTTTATTTTTATTTGTTCATACGAAAAGGACTTTCGTACGAAAACATTTTCTATATAAGGAATGGTTATGAGCTATTTGTTCCTCATGTCCCTTGGCCTCGGCTTTGAAGAGTCATAGTACTCCTTGGTCTCCTCTTTCAAGAATGATAAAAAAATTAAAAAAAATGGAACCTTTAGCTTTTTAAACCTTTGGCTCCCTTTTGCCTTTGGTATTTTAGTCCTTATTAAGTGTCCCTTTAGTAAACTTTTCTAACAAGTTTTCTTATGCTTGTTTTTGTGCCTCAAGCTTACTTCGCATGTCAATTTCTTTAGTTTGATGGAGCAGAGGTGGCTTGTTCTTGAAGTTTCACACTTATATTCTTTTGAATTATTGTCTAAGTTTAATTTACATTTGTTAATGCTTAGTATAATTAAAAAATATGGACATATATATATATATATATATATATATATATATATATATATATATGGGTGTTATGTTTTTTTTAAATATTTTATAATTTTCTTACTTTAATTGTTTATCCTTTTAAACTTTGTTTTATACAGCACTTATGTCACTTAAAATTGAATCCCTTTGGTTGAAAAATGTACCACTTAAGCAACTTTAAAAACTATCTACTTTGGATCTTTTGGTGAATTGAACATAAAATTTTCAGCTTAGGATTATGTTGTAGTCCCTTTGTGTAAAACTATAATTAAACTTCTCTCATACAATATTTTTTTCTTTTCTTTTTCCCCCTTTTATAACATAAAAAAACGAATAGTAGTGCATCAGGTGTCGATGAACAATAATAATGCTATGAAGTAAATGTGACCTCGGCTCTCTCTATAGCATCCGAATCGAGAGATCCTGAAGCTATTGCGCATTGAATCTGTCCCAACAACAGACTGGAGGAGAAGTTGAAGGAGCATTGAGTCTGTCCCAACAACAGACTGCAGGTTCTTCACTGCATACAAGAAGATCCGGAGAATGGTTATGGGTCCAATTTACGTCTGTTTCTTAGTGACTGATCCACTGATAGATGTTAACCCCAAAACGCCTTAATACAGAATAATAGCTTTAGGAGTAGAGCTCACTTATACTACTACCTGCATGATTTGACAGAGATGCTGACATCTCTACCCTGTAGCATTGCATGGCAATTACTAGCTTGCATTTTTCTATAAGATGTAATCCGCACTAAGCGCATGTAGAATGATCATACAATCCACAGTTTGCTTCATGAATCTGTGCTATCCCTATTATCTACATGTTCATATAATGTCTTTTGTAGATTACTAAGTCAGTCAATATCTCGTGTGAAAAGGAACATCAACAATTATGCTAGAATACTAAGGTTTCTGGATATTTAGTAGGCCCTATTTTGGTTGAAGTGATGGTGGCTCCATGGATCGAGTTTTCAAGAGGGGGAGGAGTGGAGGATTGCTATGATGAATGATGTTTTCAATAAATTACTTCATCACATCAAACATTATACTAGATAATATAGCAAATGTTCACATGATACGAAATTTGCTCCGTAAGGACATGAATACTAGCCACCTCCTATTCTCTAGGAAGGCTCAGTTACACAGGTGCCACCACACCTCTACAAGTCTTTTATCACCATTTTTACTGAAACATTATACTAGATTATATACCAACAAGATCAAGTGACACAAGCCATTTTTCAGCGTTTTTATTGAAAAAAATACCTCATCAAACATTATACCAGATGATATAGCAACAAGATCAATTGACACAAAAAAAAGGTTTTATCATTCTTATGTTTCTCCGCTAATGTTGACATGATACGAAATATGCTCCATAAGGGCATGAACAATAGCCACCACCTATTCTCTAGGAGGCCTCAATTACACGTGCCACCACGTCTAAAAGACATTTTTCTCCATTTTTATTGAAAAATGTACCAATTTTAGGTGTCGATGTACTCCATGCGGCCAATAAGCACCACCTTCACAATGCTTCACCTATCCAGGGTAGAGAAGCCTAAGCAATCAACATTGGTTATACTTTCTTTTTTTAATGGTCAACCTTATGTATTCCATCGTGTGCTTGGGAAACCCTAAATGGTCCATAGCTAAATTGCATTCCTTGCAAAACTTCAAACTTGTAAGGTTCCCCCTTCTAAAATAGGAGAAACACTTAAGATAGTCCACTAAGTCTTAACTTGGAGAAAATTTCCTATTTATCGACACCTTGACCATGTAGAGATTCAAGGATACGATTCATAGGTAAGACCTAGTCCTATCCCACAAGAGAAGCGTGATCTTCTAAAAGTCAAATCACCCATATGGTAATTTATCATAAATTGAGCAACTACTAGACTTGATTTCTAGAGGTAACGCTTTTTTCCTCATCCATGCAAGGCACAGCCGCCCGCTGACCTAGTCTTCTAGAATAGAGTTGCCCAAGAATCTAATTATCTAGCGTAGGGCTTTCACTTAATCTGTTGGAAAGCTACCCGACTAATCGGGTCCACCCGTCCGTAGGATGGTGCCATCGGGGCATTCCATCCTCCCACTTTCCATCCTACTCATGCGTCAATTTGTTTTCTAATTAATCCTACCACACTGTTTGACATAAATAAACATGTTCCTTAATTACGACCCTTTTCACAAGGTTTGTTAAAACAACCTTTTTACACAATACAATCATGCCAAAGACAAGATATATATATATATAAAAAGTTGATACATGAATCAATTCATACAAGCCAAACCGGCTCCTTTATTCTGTCGATGATCTAGAATTCGACCTTCCAGCCACTACATGCTGGGCAAAACCCTACGGAACCATACATCTCATCGTCGGTCGCTGGCGAGGACTCAAGCCGGCCTGTCGCCCTCTCAGGCTGCTCCATCGCTCGATCCTCCCGCCCCTCAGAGGGATGTCTGCACACTAGGGTGGGCTTATTTACCGCACTAGCCTGGGCCCTTAGAACTAGGCAGCATTATAACCTCTCGCCTCAATCGGCGAACCTTATTCTCCCAATGGTACGAGGGATACCTTGGGCCATTCCCGGGCTTTACTAACGATGCCGCCCGGCTACACAAGCACGGAACGGAGTTAGCGTTGAAGCCAGGAAAAGCTTGCACTCTTTAAAGATAACAATTTCAATGCCATTTATTAAATACAGCATCACACAATTCATAACTTCATACAATTTTATGTCATTTTTTTAAAAGGAAAAGATACACATTTATTAGCACTAATCAAAAAAAATGCTTCTTTAAAATACAACCAAGCTAGCCTGGCCACCATTTCCTTGAGGAGCTTGAAGAGGGAGGGTTGGAGCCGCATCGGGAGCATCGTCCCTAATTTCGTTGTTGCGTGCTCCTCTCGGGGCAATATTCTAACGTTTTCGGGATGGGGCCATCTTGGATGTCAACTTGTAGGGCTCGCTGCCGCGGTCGAAATGCTTCAGTCGGATCTCAATTCTGAGATCGTTTGCTCACCATATGAGCAAAAGACTATAGCATATGAACCCTTTCTAAAGGCAAAAAACCCTTATTAAAGTCTATGCAAATGGGGGGGGGAGAAGAGTTAAGGGCACTGCCTCCTAGCAAGAGGGGGATGGATAAAAATGAGCTTATCTGAGAAGAGGCAAATGAAAGGGTGTGAGAGGGGCGGCTCTGCAAGGGACGGCTGTACTGCAACAAGTACGCTACACAGGGGCGGACGGCAGTACGGACGACGGTACAACAGGGCATACGCTGCACAGAAATGCGTGCTACCTGTGGAGCACCCCGGGGGTTTATATAGCTGAGGGGTGAGGGTATGGGCGCTGCGCAAAGCAAGGACGAAAGGACGGTGTATCATCAAAGGCTATGGATCAGTGGCCTGCATGGGTCTAGGGGAAAGGTACGGTGTCAGTTTGTCAGGGAAAGGAGTGGTACACATGTACCTTATCTGGTCTGGGACAGCATGGGTGTCCACGTAGGGGTACGTGTGGACCACACAGTGGGCAGCCGTCCTTTGGCTCTTGGGCGGCTATCATACGGGCACCCTAGTAAGTGTGTACGGTCTAAATTTTGGGGAGGGGTACCCAAATTTGGGACGTCCGTCTCGATTTGCGTATCGGACCGCCCCGGGGGGCGAAAAATTTTTTTGTCCGAGATGTTCTCCTGGTCGCTGGGGTTCAGACCGTTCGTCAATCAAACGCCCTGTCGTGCATTTATTAAGGTTTAAAGGTCGTCGCTTTTTAACTAAAATGATTGAAATTTGCGTATAAGCTTGATCCAGTGTCCGTTTTGGATGCTGTAAAATCCTATATTAGGGTAAAATCGCACGCAGATTCTAAATTTGGACTCAAAATTTGAAGATTCTAAGTTGAAATGACTCAAATAATAAAATCATTGATTTTTATACTATAAAAACTCATAAATTTATCTATTACATGGACATTTCTTTATTAGTGAAGATGGGTATGTTACATCCTTCCCCCCTTAAAGAAATCGAGATGTCCTCATCTCGTCATGAATTGGGGATAATCTCTTAAGAGTGTAGCTTCATCTTCCCAAGTTGTATCTTCTTCAGGGTAATCTTTCCACTGTACTAGATGTTCTACAAGAGTTCTATTTCGGAGTTGCCTTTCCCTAGAATCTATGATGCTATTGGGTTGTACAGCCTGTGATTGAAGTAGAGGCTTCCTTCTTCATGAGTGGAGTATCCCTTGATTAGATTCTTCTCTTTCTCTGAATGTCCTCCTTCTTCTACTAACTTCATCATCCTCTGATAATCTGGGTCATGAGATGAGACTTCTTCCACCTTGACCAGTATGGGATTATTTGGCATTGAAATTGCACTCAAGAAAGATTTGCTTCTAAGTGCATCTGGTACTACATTATCTTTCCCAGGGCGAAATTTGATGTCGAAGTCATATTCTTGTAGAATTTCAATCCATCTCCTTTGTCGCATGTTGAGGTTAGGCTGGGTGAAGATCCACTTTAGACTTTTGTGGTCAGTTACAAGCTGGAATTTGCCCCCCAAGAGATAATGTCTCCATAATTTGAGGCAATGAACAACTGCTAAGAGCTCCAAATCATGGGTGGCATAATTTGCTTCATATTGCTTCAGCTTGCGGGAAGTATAAGCGACTGGTCTTCCTTCTTGGCCTAAGACACCACCAAGTGCTAGACTACTAGCATCAGTAACCACTTCAAATTCCTTGGCGAAATCAGAAAGTTTCAGGACTGTGACAGAAGTGATAATGACCTTGAGCTGATCAAAACTGTTTTGATGGATTGGCAGCCATACTATTTTGCAGTCCTTCTTAAGAAGATTCGTCAAAGGTGCAACTACCAAGGCATAATCTTTGATAAAAATCCTATACCATCCCATGATTCCCAAACAAAAACCCACGAACTTCACGAACTGATTTAGGGGGTGGCCACTCCAGAATATCCTTGACCTTGGCGGGGTCTACTGAAATGCCATCTTTGGAGACGATGAATCCAAGATACTCAATTTGATGAGTAAAGAAGGTACATTTTCTCTTCTTGGCATAGAGTTTGTGTTTGCGCAACAATTGCAGAACTCTACGCACATGCTCCTCGTGCTCTTCCATTGATTTGGAGTAGATTAAGATGTCATCAAAGAAAACAAGCACAAATTCATCCAAGTAAGGACGGAATATATCTTGCATTAGGGGTTGAAGGTTGCAAGAGCATTGGTTAACCCGAATGACATTACAGTAAACTCATAGTGGCCATAACGGGTATTGAAGGCTGTCTTGGGTATATCTGCTTCCTTGACTTTGATCTGATAGTAACCAGACCTCAAATCTATTTTTGAGAAGATTTTGGCCCCATGAAGCCTGTCAAGGAGTTCGTCGATGCGAGGGATAGGGTACTTATTCTTGAGAGTGACTTGATTTAGTCCTCGATAATCTATGCAGAGGCGGAGTTCCGTCCTTTTTTTGGAAAAGAACAGGTGCCCCCCAAGGAGAGCTACTGGGGCATACAAATCCTTGCTCAATGAGTTGGGAAAGTTGCTCTTTAAGTTCGATGGCTTCAGGAAGAGACATTTTATAGGGCATTTTTGAGACGGGTTGAGCTCCAGGGATCACCTCGATTTCATGATCGACTTCACGAGGAGGCGGTAGCCCTGTAAGCTGGTCAGGGAAGATGTCAGAGAATTCTTGGAGCCAAGAGGGTTCTGTCTCCATACTAGGTTCAATGGCTTTGTTAAGCTTGACTAAGAAAACTTGCTGACCCTTACGTGTTCCCTTGAGAAGAAGTTTTGCCTTGACTACCCTAGATTTAGATTTTCCTATTATCCCCTGAACAGATGTTACTTGGCCATGCTCATTTTCAAAAGTGATACTCCCCTGGTTACAATGAATGCTAGCTTTGTTTGCAATTAACCAATCCATGCCAAGGATTCCATCATAAATTCCTAATGGCAAGACTCTAAAGTGGCCATGAGTTTGCTCATTATCCAGCTCAAAATCAAGGTTCACTATAGAGTGGCGAGATACTTCTTTCCCACTGGCTAACTCTACAGTCATTCTTCTAGCTGTTTTTTGACTCAAGTTTAATTTTTGCAAGCACCTAGGAGAAAGAAATGAATGGGTACTGCCACAATCAATCAAAAGCTAAAATGGCTTACCGTGATGAGTGGCTGGGGTTTGGATTACACCAAATTGTTTATTCGGACCTTGGTGTTCTACTGTCGCATGGACGGTGGCACGCTCTTCTTCAGTCATTTCCAAGGTCGGTTCTTCACTTATAATACAGGCGGTCCTAGCAACTGCTCCTCCGCGGCCTCTGCCACGCCCACCGCCTCTTGCACCTTGGTTGATAGGGGTTCCACGGCCTTGATTTCCTCTGCCACCTTGGGGAAATGATGTTGCCATCTTGGGACAATTGGCTCTAAAGTGTCCCGGCTCATTGCACTCAAAACACAGAGGGCCTTCTCTGGAAGAAGCAGCATACGAGCGGGGGACAAAAGAGTTGCCTTGTCGCCCTCTGTTGTAGTAGGGAAAATTCTGTTGGGGTTTCTTGTAGGGTTGATCTTTAGGATTTGCCTCAGGGTAAGATCTCTTTTGATGCTTGGGTTTGTCAGTCTTCATTTCTTTCACAAGGGGCTTTGCTCGTATGAGAGCATCCTGTAATGTCCTTGGCCTCATTGCTTCAAGGCAGGAATCTAAGGGTTCATTTAGCCCTTGGCAGAAATAAGGCACTTGCTGGGAAGTAGTCATAGCTGGGGCATACTTCCGAAGAGTGATAAATTTGGAATAGTAGTCCTCAAGAGTTAAGTTGCACTGCCTAAGACTAAAAAACTCATTCATCTTTATGGATTCATGGGATGGGGGAAGATATCTTTCCTTCACTGCCTGCTTGATGTCTTCCCACGTTTGAGAATGCTCGGTGACTTCCTTCTCACGGCACCACTGTTTCCACCAGAGTTTAGCATCTGCGATGAGGCGAAACCGTGCAAACATAGACTGATTTGCTACTCTAGTACCGGCGGCAGAGAAATAATCGTCCATCACCTCAATCCAGACTTCAGCATCCTTCTCAACCTTTGAACCTTCTCCTTTAAAGGAGGGAGGTTGCATTTGCTTGAGCAGGAGCTTCTTCTCTTGGGTATCAGTGTAAAGCGCATTGGGAAGTGGAGGGTGATCGTCCTGGCCATCATTGTAAAAACAATTTTAAGATTACAAGATTCATATTTGCACAACGCTTATTTTTGGAGAGTAAAACATTGCAATTATTTTATTTTCAAATATTTACAAGGACGAGTTTTATTACAAAGATCTGAGACTAATATAATTAGTCTTATTTGCTATCAAGGGAAATTCTTAAGCTTGACTATGACATAAGGATAGAGCGGTCCACATAGGTGAAAAATGGGGTTTCTGCTGTAGTTTCTAAGACTCTAAAAACTGATGGTAAGGGTGGTAGACTCTGGATTGGGGTAGATCCCAACACAGCTACTCTATCAGCAGGTAAGATCTGCATCACTTTGTCATACACCCAGCGATCCTGAGGTATGCGAATTCCATCTATAGTCACAGAGGTGTCGGCCCTGGGGATACCGACGACGAACCAAAATAAACGGATCATCTTCAACTTTTCAATCCAATGAATCCGCTTTAAGTCGGTGGTGAGGTTTTCAATTCGATCTGCTCGGATGAAGAAATATCTCGGCCCACGACTCCAGAAATCTCTACCCCATCCTCTTTCAATACGAGAGAAATGAGGGAGGGACATCTTCTCTAGTATCTGCACCATGGTGTCACGGAACTCGAAATTCGAGGAGTGACTAGCAGTCTCGAAGATGCATTGAAAAACTAGAAACTTCGAGTATGCATCTTCCTCTTCCTACAATCATTCAAACATTAATTCAACTTGTTTGTTTTAGTAACATGTTTTTATTAATTAGCATTATGTTAGGTAAAACATTCATTATAAAAAACAATCCTTAAATGGCAATTCCTAAGAGCTAAACTTGGCTCTTATACCAATTGTAAGGTTCCCCCTTCTAAAATAGGAGAAACACTTAAGATAGTCCACTAAGTCTTAACTTGGAGAAAATTTCCTATTTATCGACACCTTGACCATGTAGAGATTCAAGGATACGATTCATAAGTAAGACCTAGTCCTATCCTCACAGGGGAAGCGTGATCTTCTAAAAGTCAAATCACCTATATGGTAATTTATCATAAATTGGGCAACTACTAGACTTGATTTCTAGAGGTAACGCTTTTTCCTCATCCATGCAAGGCACAGCCACTGACCTAGTCTTCTAGAATAGAGTTGCCCAAGAATCTAGAAGGGCTTTCACTTAATCTGTTGGAAAGCTACCCGACTAATCGGGTCCACCCGTCCGTAAGATGGTGCCATCGGGGCATTCCATCCTTGGTGCCATCGGGTACCATACTGTTTGACATAAATAACATGTTCCTTAATTATGACCCTTTTCACAAGGTTTATTAAAACAACCTTTTTACATAATACAATCATGCCAAAGACAATATATATATATATAAAAAGTTGATACATGAATCAATTCATACAAGCTAAACCGGCTCCTTTATTCTGCCGATGATCTAGAATTCGGCCTTCCAGCCACTACATGCTGGGCAAAACCCTACGGGACCATACACCTCATCGTCGATCGTCGCTGGCGAGGACTCAAGCCGGCCTGTCGCCCTCTCAGGCTACATCGCTCGATTCTCCCGCCCCTCAGAGAGATGTCTGCACACTAGGGTGGGCTTATTTACCGCACTAGCCTGGGCCCTCAGAACTAGGATGCATTATAACCTCTCGCCTCAATCGACGAACCTTATTCTCCCAATGGTACGAGGGATACCTTGGGCCATTCCCGGGCTTTGCTAACGACGTCGCCCGACTACAAAGCACAAAACGGAGTTAGCGTTGAAGCCAGGAAAATCTTGCACTCTTTAAAGATAACAATTTCAATGCCATTTATTAAATACAGCATCACACAATTCATAACTTCATACAATTTTATGTCATTTTTTTAAAAGGAAAAGATACGCATTTATTAGCACTAATAAAAAAATGCTTCTTTAAAATACAACCAAGCTAACCTGGCCACCGTTTCCTTGAGGAGCTTGAAGAGGGAGGGTTGGAGCCGTATCGGGAGCATCTTCCCTAATTTCATTGTTGCGTGCTCCTCTCTCGGGGTAATATTCTGACGTTTCCTGGATGGGGCCATCTTGGATGTCAACTTGTAGGGCTCGTTGCCGCGGTCGAAACGCTTCAGTCGGATCTCAATTCTGAGATCGTTTGCTCACCGTATGAGCAAAAGACTATAGCGTATGAACCCTTTCTAAAGGCAAAAAAAACCCTTATTAAAGTCTACGCAAATGGGGGGGGAGGGAAGAAGAGTTAAGGACACTGCCTCCTAGCAAGAGGGGGATGGAGGAAAATGAGCTTATCTGAAAAGAGGCAAATGAAAGGGTGTGAGAGAGACGGCTGCAAGGGGCGGCTGTACTGCAGCAAGTACGCTACACAGGGACGGACGACAGTACGGAGGACGATACAACAGGACATACGCCGCACAGAAATGCGTGCTGCTGCCTGTGGAGCACCCCGAGGGTTTATATAACTGAGGGATGAGGGTACGAGCGTTGCGCAAAGCAAGGACAAAAGGACGGTGTACCATCAAAGGCTATGGATCAGTGGCCTGCATGGGTCTAGGGAACAGGTATGGTGTCAGTTTGTCAGGGAAAGGAGTGGTACGCATGTACCTTATCTGGTCTGGGACAGCATGGGTGTCCACGTAGGAGTACGTGTGGACCACACAGTGGACGACCGTCCTTTGGTTCTTGGACAACCATCGTACGAGCACCCTAGTAAGTGTGTACGGTCTAAATTTTGGAACAAGATACCCAAATTTGGGACGCCCGCTTCGATTTGCGTGTCGGACCGCTCCGAGAGGACGAAAATTTTTTTTGTCCGGGAGGTTCTCCTGGTCGTTGGGGTTCAGACCGTTCGTCAATCGAACGCCCGATCGTGCATTTATTAAGGTTTAAAGGTCGTCGCTTTTTAACTAAAATGACTGAAATTTACGTATAAGCTTGATCCAATGCCCGTTTTGGATACTGTAAAATCTTATATTAGGGTAAAATCGTACGCAGATTCCAAATTTGGACTCAAAATTTAAAGATTCTAAGTTGAAATGACTCAAATAATAAAATCATTGATTTTTATACCATAAAAACTCATAAATTTATCTATTACATGGACATTTCTTTATTAGTGAAGATGGGTATGTTACAAAACTTATCCAAGCTCACAATCAATTATTGAGTGCCATAGCTATATTATTTAACAAATATGGCAAGAAATCAATTTATTGCCTTCATACACCAAGAACATGGAAAGATAAGTCACTAGTGGCTAGTGATTTATCTAAGTATCTAGTGGCTAGTGTATATTTCACACTACCCGATTGGCATGCGTTCTTGTGGAAACAAGGTGAGCATCTTCTACAACATAGCCTCCTCCACACCTACATGTTTGCTCTTTTCCAACATTGTAACAAATCCAAATTTGGAAGAAAACTTGATTGTGGTACGGAAAGTACGTTATGGATCACAAGGTTGAGTACGAGTATGGAATGCAACTATGAGCTGGTGTGGCCATACATATGCTTGTTAAAAAGAAAATCCTAAAGTTGTGAATGGCTAGTGGCTAATGCTGTAAATTTTGTTGGATGATTTGATTGATAGTTGACAAGAAGGTAGGATGATGCATACGTGTACCATACAG
The DNA here is from genome assembly GCF_041138505.1 of Cibotium barometz. Taxonomy (NCBI): domain Eukaryota; kingdom Viridiplantae; phylum Streptophyta; class Polypodiopsida; order Cyatheales; family Cibotiaceae; genus Cibotium; species Cibotium barometz. The sequence continues at coordinate 1,026,704 of NC_141079.1, forward strand.
ACCTCATCCATGCATCCCATATACTTTCCCATGTAGCTAGCACGCATTATGTGTACACAATTCTTTTCAACTTACCAGTACTTAACATACCTTACCTTGTCAGTACTTTCTGTACTCGGGTTCAATACATATCGTAACTGATGTTTCTAGCCACCTTGCACCAGCTGCAGAATAATGGCATTAGAAACAACCCTCTCGACTAGATTAACAAGAACCCCATTCGCTAGGTTACTTGATGGTGTGCTTTAAAAACCCCAGGGACAGTGAGACCATTATTTCAACAATTTTACCACAATGATGACTGAACATAGAGAGCTGCAGGAAATAAAATAGCCATGTCAGACCTTGGTCAAGAGTTCACGGTTTTTCATGACGGTTGCTTCCCAGAGTAGAGCCCCATCAGGGCCACTTGGTTGGGCCATGATGTCGCCCTCTGGGCAAGCCTCCTCCCCGATGATACGGCAGCTTTTGTCCCAAAAATAGTTGCTGAGGGCGGACATTGTGAAGAGACCCTTAGATAACTTAACCAAAACTACCAGTTAAGACAATGAAACAGTGGCCTCAGCTTTTGTGCTCAGTGCAATGCCAAAACAGGCACGGAGATATCATCTCAGTATCCTGTTTCTGTATGACATACTAAATGCTCTATAATAATCACGCTGATATCATTCCACAGCATCAAAGCAAGCCTGGCTACTTTAGTAAAGATCACAGCAAATAGGCCACATAAATGCTCAAACATGATACCAAATGACAAACTCAGTGCTACTTAACCATTCACCTCCAAAAGGTTTAGATGTTACAAACCACAGATTCCAAATTTCTGCCCCTTCAGACTGCATGACCTTACTTGAAACACTTGGATCTTCAAGAAAGTGGAGCATACAGAACCTTCCAGCATATGGAACAAAGTATCCCACGCGTGTGCAGGTTGTATTTCCAGTCTATTCCTGATGTAAAACATTGGACATGTTCATTACATTTGTCGCCAAATAACAGAGTGCAACAGACACATCATTTCGAAAATCGACGCTTGATTGTTCCAAAGGTTGCTTTTTAAATAAGTACTCCAGGTTGAAGAGCCAACTGAATTACAAGTCACGACCAGAATTGTCCAAGAATACACCACCGTGAAAAGCTAGGACGTGTTGAAATGGCACCTCATCAAGCTGGGAGCTGTAGCTTCTCACTGTTTCTCCAACTGTATAGAAAAGAAACAGTTAGCACTTGCTTTTCTACAAGTTTTAATTTAAAAACAGTTAATGTTACCAAAACTAGAGACATCTTCTGCTGCTTCTTATCCACATGTACAAGATGCTTCAAAACGTGCCCATCCTCTAACAAAGAGTCAGAGCATTTTCGCTGGGATCAAGGCACAAAAAGCATTACTTAGATGCCACATCACCTTTTTCCCACTCTTTATATAGTTCGCCATGTTGAAAGATTTAGGTGATCTAGCATCCATGTGTGGATGCGCATGTTAGTCTAGGTGACAATAACCCTCAGCATTTGATATAGACATAAAGTCTAAGGTTTTTTCCCTTGTGTAAATGGCCAATTACTAAAGGGGAGTTAACCTAGGATAGATCTAGATAGGGCTAGGAGGCATGCCCTTGACATCATCACTTAGGTCATGTGAGAGCTTTTTATGAGCCTATATTATTGCATCTTCTTTGTAAATAACAAGGGAGATCTATGTGATCACTTACTGGAAACAACTTGTGTTGAGCTCATCTCATGCTTGTCTCTTTGAGTGTGTTTATCTCTTTGCTTAGTGTTTAGCTTATGTGCTAATAAGGTCTTAATCTTTTGGTTAAGCTTTGCTTAGTGTTCATTTAATGTTTTGCTTTCATTTAATCTTTGTTCTTATGAGCTCTCAATCGTCTCATTGATGAGAAGCTCTAATCTAAGTGTCCTATTTCAATATTGTATCAGAGCTCCCCTTCTTGGGAGTGCTCTATTCATGTGTTCAGTTGGGTAGCTTTGTGGGTATGGGTGTATACTCTTAGTGAGGATATTGTTAAGTTCTCTTCTTTGTGAGAATCTGTGTGATGTATCTTCGTGTTTGGAAATTCTGGGTTTTCACCTCTTTGAGTGGCACAAGAGAGTGGAACATTCCTAGCTTTGTGTATTGTGTGAGTTTCTTTCTCCCATTCCATCCATTGAGGATCACCTCGGAGAGGAAGAGAGCACCTCCTTTCTCCCATTCCATCCATTGAGTGATCACCTTGGAGAGGAAGAGAGCACCTCCTTACTTTGTGTTCAAGTGTGTATCTCTGTTTTGCAAATAGTGAGAGGAGAGAACTTTGTGTAACCTTCCCTCTTGCTAATAGCATTCTGTCTTGGTGGACTGTTTATCTTCAATATTTGTGAGTAAACAGAGCTTAGTGAAGAGCTTTTGTGTGTGTATTAACTCTATGCGAGGGAGAGAGCACTCTGTGAGCTTCTATTTCTTGAGAGGAAAAGCAACAGAGAGGGTCTCTTAACCTGTGTGTGTGGGAGAGAAAAAGAAAGAACGAAAGATATATTAAGTGTCTACTGCACTTCCCCGACAGTGGCACAATTTCTGCGTGACCGTATTTTCACCAGGTTTGGATGTTCGCTTGAAATCAGAAGCCAGGGAGGCTCTCACTTTGTCAACAAGCTCATCTCAACCCTTCTCGCCAACTACCAAAATTTCACAGGAAATCCTGTCAGGCCAAGAGCACCAACAAAGTTTTGTGCCAACTTTTAAAAAAGATGTGTCACCAGCACCCAAACAAATGGCCAGAAGCTCTCCTAGGCACCCTTTAAGCATACCGCACCGCTCATAAGGCCACAACTCAACACAGCCCATTCCAATTGGTTTTTGGCTTGGAGGCGGTCTCCCCTTTTGAATTCAACAGTGCATCACTCCAGGTAGGTTCCATTCGCTTCACTCAACCCATGGCCATGCATACAGCCAACATCCTCCGTCTCTCCGTTATGGAGGAAACACGAGCAAGGGCTGTAAATATTTGGCCTTCCTAGCACTTTATCTCATGATGGAACCCTTGCCAAAACACTAGACTAGTGGAAAAAGGCATGGGGACGGGGACCATAAGGTTTGCACATGGAAAAGCACCAATTTTGGTCAAAAAGCAGAGAAAAGCAAAAAGTCAAAACTGAGTTGACCGTGAGCCAGGAGCATCACTGGCAAGAGGGGATTGAGCCGGACCGGAAAAGCAAAAGCTGCTTTTTCAAAAAGCAACTCTAGGGCCAAAAGGCAAGGCCCTAAAGGTAGAAAAGCAAAGCACAAAAGCACTTGGAAAAGCTGACCTTATTTGAATATTTAAATAGTATTTTATTGTAAAAAGTGAAAAACAGGAAAACAAAAGCAAAGTAAAAAGTAAAACAAAAGGCATGGCTAGCTTTTGGGAAAAAACCAAGACCCCCTCACGTATAAGACAAGCATGAACCTCTCTTCCATCATCGCCCTGCGGCTGTTCAAAACGCCATAGACACCCCCGGTGCCACGTCACATCCGGCCATACGTTGTACCGATCTGTACAGTTCGTACGGAACTGCTGCCGCACTACTGTTCTGCACCGTCTGGCAGTTGTCGTGCTGCCACGTGGACCTGTTCTGGTCCGTACACCTTTGTATGACCTAAAACAGCAACTGTATGACCTTTTTGGGCTGTTTCTACTCCAAATTGGGCGTCAAATCTACTGCTGAACATCATAAACTTCATCGTCTACGCTTATCACTTGTGTACCTCATTTACAAGCTTGGGGTACGTTGGATTTTTGTGCGGGAAGATCAAATTTGTGCCTTTGCTCAAGTTTTGGGCAAATTTTCCCTTGATTTGGTACTAGCCCGGTGAGGGATCTTGAGGGCCATCCTGTGGAGTGCTCGGCAACGGGATCTCATGCCTCAACATTCACTACGACATTGGTTTCTACATCGACATATTTGTTTGCTTTTGTATTCATTGATGTATTGATCTTGGCTCCCGAGCCCGTGGATTGTTCCTGAATAAATCCTAAAAGGGGGTGGACTTGTTCCCCGCTTAGTGTGTCCCGTGCAAAGTTCTCCAAACCCTACACTCTCCCTCTCTCTATCTTCTCTCTCTTTTTTTCTCTCTCTTGGATATGTAGTGGAATCTCTCATAGCACGCCCCAGTGGGTTTACAAGGGCCTCAAAGTGGGTTTACAACCTTAAGTGTAAAGCAAATGGTAGTGTTGACCCCTACAAGCAAGGCTCATTGTAAAGGGTTATGCTTAGCAAAAGGGCATTGATTATGATGAGACCTTTTCTCCCACATCACGTATGACTAGCATCACGTGTATTATTCCATTGGCAACACATCATGGTTGGCATGTACATCAGTTGGACATCAAGGCTAAGTACCTTGCAAATAATGGAAAACCCATTTTACAGCTTGCCAAAGCCTGCTCCCAGTGCTATGCATAAACCTGCTGAATTGTGAGATCCCAAATTGAATGTCTGGCCTCGTATTGCAGAAGTATATCAGACATCCAACATCACGTTGATGCAGTGTGTCATCAAAAGGCTCACCTGGATCTTGGAGACTGTTATCCCTCGCACGTATCTCCACTGGTGTAGCAACATGCTTGCAGTCTTCAAGATTAAACCTGATAAGCAGTCTCTATATGTACTTCGATTGCAACATGACAATAGCATCACCATTGTGCTAAAGAAATTTGATGTAGTACTGCAACAAGCCCAAATTTGTCATGTCAAATGACGCATGTAATTCAATCGTAAATGTTGAAATCTTCTCCTCATTAGGGCCTCTGTGCAGCATGTCATCAACGTATAGAATGATGATCAATAAATCCTTTTTCATCCTCTTGATATAGAGGGTACTTTCAACCAGATTGTTGCAAAAACCAAGTACCACTACGTGTGCATGAACCTTCTCATACCATGCTCTGCTTAAGGCCACACAAAGCTTTCTTTAACCTCCACACTTGCATCTCGTGACCCTTTTGAACAAATCCACGAGACTGAGATACATACACCTCCTCATGCAAATCATTGTTCAAGCAGTAGATTGTTCAATCCCAAGGGGAGTTATTCCCAGTCGCATGCCTCCAGTGATTCCAATTGGGCTGGTTTTAATGACACAAGAGTGTCCGCTATCGGTTTTTGCTTTCATCTTGGTGATTCATGCATATCATGGCTCAACAAGAAGCAGTCAACGGTTGCTACTTCCAGCTATGAAGCTGAATACAAGGTAGCTTTTACAGTGACAGTAACGTGTGTATGGCTCAAACGTTGCTGGCTGATTTGGGTGTTGGACAATCGTCTCCCACTTCTATCTTTACGGAGAGTTAAGAGTGCATTGGCAATTACGAGGAACCCAGTGGTTCATGCTCACATAAAGCACATTGAGGTGCATTATCATTATGAAAGGGAGAGACTCCATACAAGAGGGATTAGCTTGGTGTATGTCTCTACACATGATAATGTGGCAGATATGTTCACAAAAGCCCTTCCACGTTAGAAGTTTGAAGGTTTGGACTTAATTCCATTTGGGGATTGATCAACCACATGATCCCTGTACATGTTCACATCATCACTACAAGGGGGATTTGTAGGCATTATCATGGCTCAGCAAGAAGCAGTCAACGGTTGGCTACTTCCAGGTATGAAGCTAAGACTTAAGTACGGGGAAGCTTTTACAGTGAGTAGCATGTGTATGGCTCAGCCGTTGCTAGCTGATTTGGGTGTTGAACAACCATCCTCCACTTCTATCTTTGCAGAGAGTTACAGTGCATTGGCAGTTGCAAGGAACCCAGTGTTTCATACTCACATAAAGCACATTGAGGTGCATTATCATTATGAAAGAGAGAGACTCCACGCAAGAGGGATTAGCTTGGTGTATGTCTCTACACATGATAATGTGCATTATCATTATGAAAGGGAGAGACTCCACGCAAGAGGGATTAGCTTGGTGTATGTCTCTACACATGATAATGTGGAAGATATGTTCACAAAAGCCCTCCCACGATAGAAGTTTGAAGCTTTTCGCAAAGCTTTGGGCTTACTTCCATTTGGGAATTGATCAGCCACATGATCCATGTACATGTTCACATCATCACTACAAGGAGGATTTGTAGACATTATGGTAGTGGTGTGTGTTGTAGACATTATGGTAGTGGTGTGTGAACTAGGGCTAATAATAGACCGGGTTTACTGTCACAAACGGGTGCGTGGTTATACAGAATTTAGTACTGAAATCACAATATTATCATCCTTGATCACTGCCATATCCCACATACATAGCCATAACGATTGATTATACAATGTGGAAGTACTGAAAAGAAATGATACCACACTAGGGACTAGAAGATGGGCTGGTCCCTCAGAGACTCCACGCAAGAGGGATTAGCTTGGTGTATGTCTCTACACATGATAATGTGGAAGATATGTTCACAAAAGCCCTCCCACGATAGAAGTTTGAAGCTTTTCGCAAAGCTTTGGGCTTACTTCCATTTGGGGATTGATCAGCCACATGATCCATGTACATGTTCACATCATCACTACAAGGAGGATTTGTACACATTATGGTAGTGGTGTGCGAACTAGGGCTAATAATAGACCGGGTTTACTGTCACAAACGGGTGCGTGGTTATACAGAATTTAGTACTGAAATCACAATATTATCAACCTTGATCACTGCCATATCCCACATACATAGCCATAACGATTGATTATACAATGTGGAAGTACTGAAAAGAAATGATACCACACTAGGGACTAGAAGATGGGCTGGTCCCTCAGAGACTCCACGCAAGAGGGATTAGCTTGGTGTATGTCTCTACACATGATAATGTGGAAGGTATGTTCACAAAAGCCCTCCCACGATAGAAGTTTGAAGCTTTTCGCAAAGCTTTGGGCTTACTTCCATTCGGGGATTGATCAGCCACATGATCCATGTACATGTTCACATCATCACTACAAGGAGGATTTGTACACATTATGGTAGTGGTGTGCGAACTAGGGCTAATAATAGACCGGGTTTACTGTCACAAACGGGTGCGTGGTTATACAGAATTCAGTACTGAAATCACAATATTATCATCCTTGATCACTGCCATATCCCACATACATAGCCATAACGATTGATTATACAATGTGGAAGTACTGAAAAGAAATGATACCACACTAGGGACTGGTCCCTCACCCCCCCCCCCCCGCCCCCTCTTGAAGGATATGTATTGCCTTAAGTGAGTAAGAATTTTACAAGTACATAAAACGGGTGGCTTGGCCCAGCCATACACCACCCTTTCTTCCAAAATGATTGAACATGAAAACAACTTACAAAATGGCCCAAATATGGTGCCCAGCACCCTTCACCAAGATTGCCCATAAATCCCGATATCTGCAAATGTAGCTTAACTTCAATGAGATCAACCATCTAGTGGCTGAAAATCAACCTTAGGAGAATGCCCAGCACTTCCCAAGGGTTCTCCCACATAGAACTTGTAGCAACCGGAGCCAAGATGATTCTTCCACAGCTTCAATCTTTAGAAATAGTCTTCTTCTTCTAGCTTGAATGGAGACTTTCAATTCTGGAAATCAGAATTCAGCCAGCTTCTAAGTATTTTGGAGAGATAAAAACACTATGGTATGGCTGGAAAAATACCCTATAATAACTGCATTAGATAGAGAAATAAACAAAGGCCAAGAAGTGTCTTGAATGAGGCTGGAAAAAACACTATGGTATGGCTGGAAAAATACCCTATAAAAAGTGCATTAAATAGAGCAATAAACAAAGGTCAAGAAGTGTCTTGAATGAGGCTGGAAATCTAAATTTATAGAGCCTAGAAGGAGGCGACACAAGAAGAGAAGGGGTGGATGATATTGCTCATAAAAAGATGTGGTAGAGAGAGATTTGTGCAAGTCTTTTGATCACGAAGGATGGCTACTAGCAAAGTAGCAACTCGTGTAGCTAAAAGAGGAGGAAAAGTTTACTTTGCATCCTTTTCTTTTGAGTTAACTAGCTTGCATGACTCTTTTGGAGAAAAGTGAGCTTGCATGCTTTACTTCTAAGAAAAGTAAGCTTGCATGGCACACTTTTAGGTGCATAAAAAGATAAAGCATTGCATGATGCATGCATGTAGCTAAAAAAGCTTGCATGTCGCATGCATGGGGGTTTCTAGCCATGCATGTCGCATGCATGGGGGTTTCTAACTATGCATGTCACATGCATGAGGGTTTCTGACCATGCATGTCACATGCATGGAGGTTTCTCATCATGGAGAAGAAGTTTATCAACCATACTTAGCTAGATTGTCATGCATGGAGATAGAAAAGTAGGTTGTCTTCAAAATGTCAATTATTCCTGCACAAATCCATCAATACAAGTTAATTGAAGACAAGTTACACAACATACTAAACCATGGGTGCTATCCAGGCATCCCTAGATCCATGAGCTTCTCATGCAATAAATCCAAGCATTGTCCAGGCAAACAAAACAATACACGCAAATAAAAATAAGCCATGCATACAAATGTATGCATTTAAACACATATTTTGGAAGAAACCCCATCTATTCATATGTATTTGATATTTACAAGGGCTATGGTATTTGGCTCTCCAAGATCCATCAAATATCCATGGCAGTATGTATTGCATTTGGTTCTCCGAGATCCATCAAATGCTTAACATGCTTCTATGCAACCAGGATCTCGTAGATAAAGCTAGCATACACATACATCGGAAGCTTAACCATAAACATTCCATGGCTACATGTAGTGTCCAGCACCCATGTCCATGGATAATAGAGAATTTACAATATGAATCCCGAGAAATTAGGGAGTAGTTACATTTACTACTATCAATCAGGAGGTTTTTTCCCCATGCTTGAACACACTCTTACTGAGTTGTGTAAGTGACTATAAGTCACATCTTATCTTGTACTTGGTTATCACACATTCTAGAAAGTACAGTATCATCTTCGCTTTGTGTGGTAACGATCTCTCCCTCTGTTTGTACAGCTCCATCGACCTATGTGTGTGCACATGCAGCTGTGCTTCCAGCAGCTCTCCACCCCCAACAATTTTATCCGAGATTGTTACGCCTTGGCTCCGGCATGTGTCTAACACAGCCATTAATCAACACCGATTTCGTGTTCTTAAGATTTGACTATTTATCAATCCTAAAAATCTTAAATAAAAGTTGGTCCCTGGGTTGGATTAGGTTACCCATAAACTTAAAGTTCATTTACTATGTGAGACATTTCTGCCAAAGTTGAGACCGAAGTCTAGGTGTAGCACCTGGACTTGCATTGGATTGTTGCACATTCAAGTTTTCCTACTGTCCATCTACCAAAGTGGACTACAAGCTATTCAAATGTTAATGAACTATGTCTGCTCAAAAAGAAACCAAATTCAATGTTGAGGTCTCAATTCAAATGGCTTAAGCGACGGCACATTCACTTTTAAACATTCATCCTCGAAACAATTCATTGAAGAGTAGTAAATGACAAGCTAGACAATGAGACATTCTCACAACTTTTTGACAAACCACCTTGCCTTCCCAAACCAACCACCACATTCACCAATGAAACCACGGAAATACAAACAAATGCTTCCACCTTATATGCTGCTGACCCCATTTTCAAAAGAAGCAATTACCTTCTAAGGTAGTAGTAGAAAAAATCTGCATACAGAGCTGTTTGCACAAGACCAGAGATCCATGCTGCAAAGTAAAGATGAATGAGCCTCTCTCTCTCTCTCTCTCTCTCTCTCTCTCTCTCTCTCTCTCTCTCTTTGATTTGTTTTATTTTATTTTCCATTTCATGATGAGATATGCCATGGCCATTTTTGTATCACTTTGGTCTCATACACCCATTGGGTCTTTACTAGACTCTCTCTCGCGCGTCCGCCACTCTCCGGTTGATGGGTCATCCATGGTCGGTACCTGGTGCTTCGTGGCCTGGGAACCTGCTCCTCCCTCGGCCCCCTGGTGCGGATCTAAGTAGGAAGTAGGAGAGGGAACCACCGGGGGCGGTCTCCTAGATTGACGTCGAGGGCAAGCTCTAGACAGATGACCCATCTGCCTGCAAATGAAACATTGGCCTGGAAGGCCAGAATAATCCACTCTCTGCATAATGGGGTCGCTCCGAAGGCTGGGAATAGATATAATGTGAGGCAAAGAATCCCGCAAGGAAACACAGATGCGGAGAGATGGAATCCCGGCTACTCGTGCGAGGGCCGAGGCAACGTTTGGGGGTGGGGGATTCCATCACTCTCCCGATGGAAAACACAAATCACCGGGAGAAGAGGAAGGTAATGCTTGGGAAGCAAACTGTCACTGGGAAGCCCGAAACGCCAGCCAATGGGTCAGACTTAGAATCGAAGCCGTGCTACCACCGAGCAAAGAAGGCCTGCAACATACGCAGTGCAAGGGGACTCAGCTCCATGACTCGGTCTGACGCCAATGGCGAGTCGAACTCCACCTGGTAGTATCCACGCCCTAGAGGGTGAATATCGGTGATCTTTGCAGGTTCACCAATGAGGCTGGCCTGAAAAAGATCCCTGAGCTGTCTGCGTGCGAGGCAGCTACCAACAATTTTGCAGACCAGGGTGGAGGCCTCAAGTGAGGCAACAGTCGCGGCAAGAACTTGAAGATCCGCTTCGAAGAAGGAAATGCAAGCAACGGCAGCTTCGGTCAGGGATGACGGAGAGGCTGCCATGGAATCGTCCAGCGGGTGAAGACCAGAATGAACCGAAGCTTGCCGAGTAAAACTAAAACCCCAAAACCTGCACGGGAGGGGAGGAAGCAGAGGGGTGAGGAAATGAAAAGAAAAAGGAAAAAAGAAAGGAGGGGGCGGTTCAGAGAAAAAAGGGAGGGAGAAGCCGGGGGGGAGGCACAGAGCAACGAGGAGAGGGAAGGGGGGGGAGGCAGGCAGCGAAGAGGGGGAGGTGGCAAAAAAGTGAGAAGGCGGCTTGGGGGGGGGGGGGGGGGGGGGGCACACGACTGATCACCGACTATTCTCATTTTCACTCTTGCAATCATTCTCTACGTGAGGATCTTGGGCCTAAGGCTAGTTGAAAGAAAGCACCTACAGGCAGAAAAAAGCAATAACTACGTGAGAATCTTGGGCCCAAGTCTAGTTGGGGAAAAAAACCAAAGTGCACCCCAAGGAGACTAAGTTTTGCATTCAACCAAGTGATCAATCCAACATAAAAGAAAAAATCACATTCAAGAACACCAATAACAAACACCTTCGAAACAAAAAAAAAATTATGAGAATGTGTACAATAATCTCCATGATCCATCAACAAATATAGATAAGACCATGGGCCAGTAGATTGTTGAACGAAGGTTACAATTTTAAAAATAAAAAGATAATGTCTAAGACAAAGAAAGGAAAATAACTACAACTATGTGGAAGTAGGCATCACCTTTGCAGCTTTGCGCTCGGTTACCTTTCTGAGGACAAAACTTAAAGATGACCCTTTTGGTTATAATTGAAGCACTTGGCAATGACTTCCATAGGTTATGGATGGTCCTCTTAAGAGAAAATTTACATTTATCCTTCAGTTCTAACTTGGTAGTGGTAGCCTTGACGGCATTCGATTGGAATTGACCATTCTCTCATCAAAAAATTCATAAAGCGGATGGCTTCCTCCAAAGTCTTACTATGATTCCTTCTAACTTCCAGCTTATGATTTGGATCCAAGCCATGCAAAAAAAAAAATCCACACAAACTGTGAGGATCCATGTGTGTAGCACGAGCACCTAGTCCTCTGAATTTCTGCACATAGGTGTCATAAATCATATTCTTCATGTCTAACTCTGTGAATTTGGCAATGATATCAAACTAGTCCTCTCACTAGAGAAACTCAGTTCAAAATTTGCCCTCAAAATCAATCTAAGTAATCGATATTCCAGTTAAGTGATTATCCCAATGGTTTAGCCAAGAGTCAACATACTCCTAAGTCTTCTCCTTCTTATCGCCCCCAAACATAGCAAGGGTAAAAGAAGGAGCTATCAATTTAGGGATCGCCGAAAGAGTCAAATTTACCATAGCTCATTGCAAGAGCGTAAGCTGATCCTCCAGAAGTTGCATCTCCTCATGAATCTTGCCCAATTGAGTATCCAATTGGATTTTTCTACATACTCCACTATCCCTTCATACTCTTGGACGTTCTCATCCTCCTACTAGTCATCTACATCGTCATTCTGAGAAAACAAGAGAGTAAACATCAAAGAGGAAAGAGAAGGTAGTTCGGTAGCCGGAAAGCACAAATCAAAGATCTTAGGTCACAAAACAAGAAGAAAGAGGTGTTGGTCGGTCCATACTCCCAAACTCCCACGCTCTAAGTCTTCAAAGTCGTCACACCATTGTGAAGGGAGTGGAGACTTGGATTTCTATCTATAGGCAGAAGGGTAAAAACACTCTAAAGGAAAAAAAACAAAAACAAGAAAAAAACAAAAAAGATGCGTTTCCCTAACCCTTAAGGAAATAGAGGTCTTGAGTTTTAATGTATGCATTGCCATCCACACAATCCCTTGATCATACAGCCGTTCTACACCCATGCACAGTACGGCCAGACCAGCCACCTGTACAACTTCCATGTGGTAGTCTCTATGGCCTATACGACATCTGTGCCACTCCTTGCTCTGTGTTGCACGGACATGCTGTGTTGTGCTGCTGTGCACACTACATAGGGCTTATACGACCTCCAACCCAGCCTATGCACCCTTCCGCACACTGTACGGACCATAATGGTTGAGTACTTTAGGTACGGTGCAGTATGTTACGTGTACGATACGAGTACGTAAAGTACGGATCAAGATAAGTACTTTAAGTACGTTCATATATATATATATATATATATATACACACACACACACACACACACACACACACGTACGTGCGTGCGAGCGAGCGAAACATCTAGCATCCATACTCAGCAATGACCACTGACTAAAATAATTAAAAAACGGGCCAAATAAGTGCTGTACATTAAACCCGATATTTGGTATGAAGATCTTATCCGTACGAGGTACGGTACATATGGAGTGGTACGGAGAGTACTGAAGGTACTCATCGATGAGTACGGGTACGGAATGCAACTACGGTACGGACTCCTATGCGTTGTACGGACATGCTGTGTTGTGCTGCTGTGCACACTTTATACGGCTTATATGACCTCCAACCCAGCCTATGCACCCTCCCGCACGCTATACGGACTTCTATGCACCCTCCCGCACACTATACAGATTTCTATGCACCCTTCTCTACAGCCAAGCACATCAGCCCTATAGGAGCAGTATGCAGCCCTCATGCACATGTCTGGATTTTCAAATCAGGGTTGGGGTAGGTGTGCATGAAAACAACTATATTTTGTCACTTCGTGCACCCACATGCATACATGTTCAGGGTGCGCAACGTGCAGATTTAGAGTTTCTACCAAAAACAGCAATGGTATCACATGGGGTGGGTCTAGGCAGCCTGCATGCAAGCAATCACGCACAAAACACTTCTCCCTTTTCTCCCAGTTACTTTTAACTTTTTCTTTTTTCATGGTGTCTTGACATTCAGTTTACTCATGGATCACATGCACTATCTTTGCAATCTCATAGACCCTTTGGGTCTTTTGCAGACATTATCTTTCTTGCTTGCTTTCCCTCCTCTCCTCCCTCTACGATCCACACCCTTCACCATGCGAGGTGTCACGATTGTGACTTAATCTCTCTTCATTACCCCTAATTACTCTTAATCATTGAAGGGTCACACCCTGTACCAAAGGACACATCTCTTCAAAGGGACACATCTATTGATCAAAGGACACATCTCTACGTCCAAAGGACAACTATTCATTCAAGAGTCACACCCTTTCACCAAGGATGTTCCTCACAGCTTTCCACTCTTTGCCTCATGTTTACTCAAGTATTTAAGCATTAAGATATTTTAATCATGTTTAGTTAAGCTAAAAGCTTAACACTGGTATCAGAGCAAACAAGTTCCAACATGTAGGATGCCCACATCCAAAAAACCCTAACCCTATAAATCAAAAGCCCTAAATCAACAAGTAAACCCTAAAATCAGCCATAGCAAGGTTTGTATGGAAGAGAGCAAGAGAATGACCCATGCTATTCTGCCCAATTTAGCTAATTTTGTCCGATTTTAGTTTTCCCCCAAAATTCCTACAACACAAAAAAAAAAACGATGGCAAGCTGTAGCCTCACCGAGTTCCTGGCCTTGACACATGCTTGTTTTGGCTCCCTCTCCTAGGCCTCGAATGCAGCTCGCGTGTCCCTTTAGGCTGAATCGGCTCTTTCTAACAGGCGCCACCCTTCGTTGAGAAACTTTTCGTTTTTTGTTTTTTACCAAAAAAACAAAACATAGGCTTCCCAGCCTTAGCCTTTCATATTAAGGCTTTTACAAAAGCCTCCCCACAGGCTACGTAAGCAGCCCGTCCACCTCAACAGGCCGCCCACGCACTTGCCAGCCACATTTTAAAAAAACGTCGGCCAGCCTATGGGGACATGACACCTTTATTATCTCTAAAAGTTTTCCTGAGCCTGTCATGATTCGGGGGGATAGAAGCATTCTTGGCATTCCTATGGGGACATGACACCTTTATTATCTCTAAAAGTTTTCCTGAACCTGTCATGATTCAGGGGGATAGAAGCATTCTTGGCATTCCTATGATTTCTCATCTCCAGGCCCGACGAGCTATCCGCAAGGGAGCGGAAGGAGCATTGATTTATGCTCAGACAGCTTCTATCTCATCGATAACCGCTGTCTCATCTTCTTTAGTCCCTCAGTTGATAGATCTCCTTTCTCATTCAAACATTTTTAAGGATGATCTCCCACCCAGTATCCCACCCTCTCGTCCTATGGATCATCATATCGATTTGGTCCCTAGGACAAAACCCCTAGCAAGTTTCCCTTGTCTTTCCAAGACTTTCAAGGACAAGCTAGAACAGCAGTCAGTTCTCAAACATTTGAAACCTGTTCCTTATGGACGCATTTTCACAGTCACCATAGACCACCAAGCACTTAAGTGGCTCCCGACGATGCCAAGTGCCCAGTGGAGTGATCAGCACACTAGACAGGGTCAGTTCTTCCACCAGGTTGGAGAAATGATCAAGTACATCCTTGGTCAGCATAACCCAGTAGCAGATGTTCTTAGTAGCATGACCAACATCCAGACCAATCAGGAGTCTACCATTCTCAACATCTCTGGAAAAGACTTAAATAGCATAGAAGATCAGTATGTCGATTCCGCAGAGTTTGGTACTCAACCCAGTTTGGCCCTCAATTTTGAGCCTGGCCATTATTCAGTTCACAGACAGGCAAGAAAGTTTAGACGAGATATCCACTTCAAGAAAGGGGATTGGGTCTATCTGCGCATCATGAAACAAAGATTGAAAGAAGTGGACAAACGTTGTCCCAAGCTTTCATTCCGTAGTTTTGGACCTTTCCCAATAGTCAAAAAGTTAAGTGATGTCTCCATGAAGTTAAAATTGCCTAACAATTGGACAATGCATAATGTTTTCCATGTTTCTTGGCTAAAACCATATGTTGGACCAGAAGTGTTTGATGTTTCAAATAAACAGCAGCTAGACGTGGTAGACGAAGCAGAAGTCATCAAGCCTGAGCAGATCCTTCTTCATCGTTGGAAGCATGGTTCCGATCAACGGATACATCAGTTCTATACGAAATTCCGAGATCGAGGCACCCACGAAGCCGTATGGCTAGGCGAGGAGTTCTTTCAAGAGTACCCCCAATTGTTGGCAGACTACTTGGAAGCCATGAACCTGCCGCCAAGCTAAGCAAGAGGGAATATCACATGCACTCTGCACTGTAGTGCATGGTGTCAAACTAGCTCATCATCATCAGTGCAACATTGTATCAGTATTAGTACCATTCAGGATGATATTTGTCGCACGCCGTGACCCCATTGCAATCCTCAATCCAGGATAAGTCAAGCACGAGCTACATAGGTCGTCCTCAACCTTAGACAGTCAGTCAGTCAGTCCAAGTCCCTTAACCCACTTGAAGAGACGCATTCATGCATGTACAATCGGTCGAAACCTTAGGGTTTGCATTAGAAAACATTCTGCACATTGCACATCATTCATTCATAGCATTTAGACCATTGCAGAAACCCTAGATATCATCTAGTATTTATCAAGATATTTACTACCACTTGGCGCAACTTCACACCAGGACAGATTGTGACTATTCCCCATCAAGCACGCGCCCAAGACTCTTCGAGTGGAGGGCAATTCCGGTAGTTCCGCCTCACACAGAGATTGATATGACGATTGTCTCATGGAACATTCAGGGCTTAGGGAGGCCTCAGTGCTTTCACGGACGAGGCGTCCTTAGAGGAGAGCTGCAGCGAGCTATGGTGGGGGGACCTATCAACATTCTCTTCCTCCAAGAGCACCATCTTACTGAGGGGCGTACCCGCCGCTGCGGGAAGATTCTACCAAGCAGGAGTCATACCTTTTGGTCTCCATCCTTCGGCCCTTCAGAGACGCAGGGAGGAGTGTCTCTCTCTATCAGTGAGCAGTTTCTACTGTCTATGATAGGATCAAGAGTCATAGTTCCAAAGACGCAGGGAGGAGTGTCTCTCTCTATCAGTGAGCAGTTTCTACTGTCTATGATAGGATCAAGAGTCATAGTTCCAAGACATGCTCAGTGGGCACCATTCTGATTGGAGAGTATAGCATTGGCTTCCTCAACATTTATGCCCCGAATGCGGCTGTAGGTATAACTATCTTTTGGAGCACTGTCCGACAGGCCCTGCCCCAGGCTGATCTAGACAGTGACTTCAATATGATAGAGGCAACAGAGGATACACTTGGAGGTGGCATGGCCACAGTCTCATGAGCGGAGTACTCTGCATGGGAGGAGATGAAACTGATTCTTAGGGAACAGGACCCTTGGCATCTCCCAGAGTTTGGGGGTAGCCCTGGGAGTCTTAGCTTCTCTCCATCGGATAGGCGGAGCACTGGCCCCAACCTCTCTCGACTGGACCGGTTTTATGTCGACGAGTGGGCTTGCACTTGTGGAGGCATGGTTGCTATTCTGGCAAGCACTACATTTTCAGATCATGCCCAGTTATTCTATCCCTAGAGGACCCATGGATGCAAGACAAACATGCGAGCTCCAGATTCCAGACAGCCTCGTTCACGACCCCGAAATTTGTAGCCGGATTGAGCAGATATGGGCGGGATTGGATTTTTCCTCAGGCTCTCCAGCGTGCACTATGGATGATGGCCTTGGGGAGATCAATATTTTCTTACATGAGGCAGCCCAGTGTAGATTGGAGGGATTTCGGGAGCAGGAGAGGAGTCTGAGGAGGGGCCTAGCCTCTTTACAACGTCTTCAAGAGAGTTCCCCAGACAGCCCGTGGATTGAGAGTTAGATCGCTACCGCCCGTACGGAGATTCGGTCCATTGAGGAGATGAGGGTGGAGTATAGATACCATGCTAGGGATTCATTCTGGACTCAGGCCAGTGAGACAGAGTTACTATAGACTTCTTTGAGATAGCTGGCCCACACAGGAGGAGGGATGATATTCGTAGGCTACATGGCCAGGATGGAGCTATTGTTTCTGATCCCCCGCATGTCAAAGCCATCGCCACGGATTTCTTCCAATCTCTTCTCACTGGTGCCCCATTATCCCCCCAAGTGATGGATGCGCGCAAGAGAGTCTGGAGGCACATGAGGGAGGTGGTTCCCCCCTCCCTTCGGTCTTTCTTATTGACCCCTTTCACTTTAGGGGAGCTGGCGGAGGCGGTGAAGGCATTACCCAGGGGCAAATGCCCGGGGGCAGATGGGTTTCTTGTTTCTTTCTTTCTTCGACATTGGGACCTCATGGAAGGTGGCCTTCGCGCTGCCTTCAATGAGATTATGCTCACAGGTGCCATGCCAAAAAGGCTCACAGAGGGCTTGATACATTTGATCCCCAAGGAGGGTGGTGATAGATTGCAGATCCAACAGTGGAGACCCATCACCCTTCTAGGGACTGCCTATAAGATTTTGGCCAAGGCCATCAGCAAGCGACTTCAGCCTTCTCTCCCAGACTTGATCCACGACACTCAGACTGGTTTTGTTCAAGATCGGAGCATTCTAGACAACATCTTTACCTTCTTGGAGGCGAAAGCTTCAGCCAGGATGCGACAGCAGGACCTCATTGTGCTACACCTAGACTAGCACAAGTCGTGTGGTTTTTGGGTAGGCTCAACACCCACCCCGACTTGGCGACTAGTTGAGGCTTTCCAGTGGATCCCGAGGGGCACTCCAGTCCAATACCTCAATTGCCAAGTTGGCATTGATATCTCTCCCGAGCAGCAGCTCACTCCGCTTCTTTTGAGTATTCGGAAGAAGCTTTTATAATACTGGAGCTAGGCGAGGCTATCCCTAGCAGGCAAAGTGGTGGTGCCGAACCAGGTACTGCTTGCCACGATGTGGTACATCACCTCGTGCTGGGCCTTTTCTCGGGCATGTATTGGCCAGGTACAGTGTTTGATCCAGAACTTCTTGTGGACCAAAGTGTTGGGAGGCCAGCCAGGGCCAAGGTGGCATGGAGAGTGATCATTCAGCCACATAGTAGAGGGGGGCTTAGCCCCATCGATCCTGCTGGGCAAGTTGTTGTCAGAGGACTCCTACCCAGTGGTGAGCCTTGGAAGGATTTCCTCTTGGCCCGGATTTCAGCCTGCACTCCGAGCCTTCGAGGCCCGTGGCTGCAGAGTACTAGATGGATCTTCACAAAGATGCGAGCCCGTGGTTTCAATCCAGCCTTTGAGGACAAATTCACAGCCAACCTACTTCGTGCTTGGGATCATCTTAGGCCAGCCCTCAGACAGATTGTTCTAGTGGCCTCAAAGGAGCAGCTTCAGCAGCCTTTGATCTGGAACCCCTTGATCCGTTTACCCAGTGGCCACATGCTAGGGGCTAGGGGCCCAACCACACATATCCTAGGGCGCTTGAGCATGGGACCAGCCAGGTCTCTTTGAGATTGGATTGCACACAGGCAGTTACCTGAGGAGAAGCAGGAGAGAGGCATGACAGGGATCTGAGATAGAGACAAGCTCAGCATCGACATCGACTCGGCTATTCCTCAAGAGTGTTTGACTCCTATTCCAGAGCCGACCCCTCTAGTGTGGCTAGGCATGTTCACTAGACACGATATCCTCGTGGCGGTCCATGGAGCATATGAGGACAGTGGTCTACTCACTTTTTCTATTGGATTACATGGCAGATTAGAGAGATCAAAGCACCCCTTGGAGGATTTCAAAGGTTGCACCTTGCAGAGGGTGAGCGTGATTGCTTTTCGGGCACGGGTATGGCACATAGATCCAGCACCGGCCAAGGTGGCCAGGGAGAGATTTTGGCGGTTATAGATTTGGGAGTGCCGACCTCTCACGCGGTTGCAGTGGGACCTTGGAGAGTGGACTTGGCATGATCCCACAAACCGGGTGGAGACTCTAGATGCCCCTTTCTTTGCATATACAACGCGGCTCAACTGGAGACAGATGGCACGATCCTACAGATCGAGTGGAGACTCTGGATGCCGGAGATAGATGGCACACCGGCAGCAGCAGCACACTAGCAGTCTCACGGCCTATCACAACGCTTCCTTTCAGATTTCTGAAAGAGGCTTTGGGACAGCTTTCGGCCGAGGAAGATCACTCTCTTCCTTTGGCTGACGGCACACAAGAGTCTGGGGGTTGGTACTTGGCTGGCAGTCAGAGGTACAACTTGCCCGAGGTGCGGCCATCCCCAGGAGTCTTAGCGACATTGCCTTTGGGATTTCCCGAAGGCTCAGCAGATTTGGCAGCGGATTCTCCGCATCTTCGTTATGGACAAGGCATCAACCCGGATCATCACTTAGGGTACTGTCGCTTGGGCCACCGAGGCTAGAGTGGTCACGATGTACGAGGAGGACGGGGGAGGACTTGCCCTTCAGGTCTACCACCATCGTATTGCAGTAGTACCAATCATAGCCCCACCATCGTATGGCAGGTGTCTGGTGACTAGGCTCATGCCAGGGATGGGAGATTTGCAGTAGCATAGCTGCCTGGCACATCTGGCATGCTAGATGTAGCTAGGCCATCAAGGGCACCCACACTCCGCCGGCTAAGACCATCAAGAGCATATGGCTTGACATCATTCACACCCTCCACGGTCGGTGGGGGAAGCTACAAGGTGGTTCTGACCGCATGCGATAGCAGCAGAAAGCCTTCTTGAGACTTTGGAGACCTCGCCCTTTCCTCATGGATAGAGGCGGTGACCCCATTTGGCATTACAGACCACCTATATGGTTGTTTCCCCCCTCCCCCTGTATGAGATAGCCTTCTCCTCACAGAGCAGCCAGCCAAGGGAGAAGCATCTCTTTCCCTTTGATCATTTGTCTCCCGCCCTTACATGAGGTGAGGCTGTATTTAGCTCATCATGGTTGTACTTAACCCTTTGTGGCTGTTTTTCTTTAACTAATTGAAGGATCTTTTTCCCAGAAAAAAAAATGACACAATCGATATCAAGCAAGAGGATAAAGTTTTCAACATTGTAGAGAATTTCAAGCATTCTTCTAACAACTTGGATGAGTACTTTACTACTATGAAGTAGAACACTTCAACGGATACTATTCAAGTATCATCGAGAGAATTCATGGTTGAACCTTCAGATTCTTCTACATTGCAACACAGCCAAGTCAACTTCAAGCCCAACATTTGGAAGCAGACAAAGAAGAAGACATTAAAGAATGATGCTACAACTTGGGATTTAGCATTTAAAGCACGACAGCAAGAAAATAGAGGAAACGTCTTCAATATTTCTCAATGCAAGCTTCACCACAAGCATAAATGGCCTAATGACGAAGATCTTCAACAGAAGTCTCTTCTTTAGCCGGAGTCTTATTTTAAGTGGGAGGGAATGGCACGATTGTGACTTAATCTCTCTTAATTACCCCTAATTACTCTTAATCATTGAAGGGACAACAGTGAAGGGTCACACCCTGTCACATGGGTCATCACCAAAGGACACATCTCTTCAAAGGGACACATCTATTGATCAAAGGACACATCTCTAAATCCAAAGGACATAACTATTCATTCAAGAGTCACACCCTTTCACCACGAATGTGCCTCTTCATTTGTACCTCTTCAGACCCTATTTAACAAGGCCTTGTGTCTCAATGCAACGAACACAGCTTTCCGCTCTTTGCCTCATTTACTCCAGTATTTAAGCATTAAGATATTTTAATCATGTTTAATTAAGCTAAAAGCTTAACACGAGGCCCATTTGGCACTATAGAACAACTGTGTGGTGGGTCCCCTCCCCCCCAAAATTGTATGAGACAACCTTCTCCTCCCAGAGCGGCCAGCCACCACAGGAGAAGAGCATCCTTCCCCTTTTCAATTTTCTTGATTCTTGCTCCTCTATGGAGTTGAGTTTGAACTTAGCCATTATGGTTGTTTTACTCGGCAATGGGGAAGTGATGGAAGCAAGGAAGGCTAGAACTGGGTTGTGTTATGCAATAGGAGGGTGGTCATCACTGAGCGTTGTTCAAATAGGGACATGGGGTCTTTGAGATGAGAGTTGCATCCGACATTTGGAATTGTAACGAGACACATTGTCGTCCGACCCAAGATCAAGAGTGCAAAGCCACACTGCTTCCTCTCCTATGGGAAAGGGATTGTGTCCAAATCTACGGCGCACTAGAGAGATGCTTCCACCGTCTTACTCACCTGGAAAAGCTTGCATTCTTAGTAAGCGCAAGGAGGAATAATACCAACTTTTTCTAAGTGCCAACAGCTCTAATGCTTGGTGTATCCTTCAAGAAAAGAAGCCACCTACACCCATCACTAGCCCCCTCCACAAGGGAAGCATATCGCTACGACCTATATTACATCCAAAATCAGCCCCTAACCCAACATCACACATTCCTCGCCTTATATCCACCACCCTCTTCAATGTTGGAGGTGGAGGATCAACTGCTACGCTTTGTGGATTTCAAGCAGGCTTTTGATTTAATAACAAGGCCTCAACATTTTGCCCGCTTCCAAGAGCTCCAATTCCCATCAGAGATCGCGTGCGGTTGATGATTGGTCAGGTCCAAGCACCCAGGAGTAAGTCAAGTGATAGTTGCAGCACTATTGAGGTCAAACATGACTGCCATCTCTCCTACACTCTTTGATTTATACACTCGTAAGATTTCTGATTTCTGATTTTATTGACCGATTGGGGAACACAAGATACCTCAGGAGGAGACAATATGCAAATTATGCATGATTGAGGAAATAGATGATAAAATACATGGTGAAGCTATGGCTATGGTGATGATGAAGCTATGGTGGAAGTGTCAGTGAAACATTCATCATGCTAAATGAGAGTGTGTGGGCTAACTAAATTGCACTCAAGTTAATTAGACTCCAAGATAGATTAGCTTGGACACAAAGAGAAACTTGAGATAAGTGCATTGCTTCATTGCTTGAAATGAGCTCCTTATATAGAAGTTGGGTACATCCTTGGGGCTTGGCTCTCACATGCTTTATGGGACAATGTAGAAGATACCACATGGCTTGATGCTCAGCTATCTCATCTCATACTCACTCCCTACTATCTAGTGTGTACACAAGGCACCACATTCTCAACACCCTCCCTTGGTGCCTCAATGGTTAGGCTACGCAAGGTGGTCAAGTGTGAGTACACAAGTCACACCCACCCTTAGTGCCTTATAGCTACTTAAAGTGGTTAGGTGTGATTTTACATGGTTAACAACGCCCCTTAGCAAGGTGGAAAAGTACGGTAAGGTATGGTACGGTAAGGTAAGCATTCAAGTACGGGTTGAGATTTTGAGGTACGTTAAATACGTAAGGTCCGTAAAAACATAAAAAATATACTATATAGTGTACATAACATATATATATAGAAAAATGAATGAAAAAACAATTCATTTCTGAACATTCAACAACAACACAATTACCAAAATGAGAGCTCCATCTATCAACATGTTTCCTTCGCTATCATACTCTTAGCTCTAGCTCTGCAATGGCGGTGATGCAGCGGCTGGCACCACATCATCATCATCTCTCACTGCAATGTCTATATCAATGAGAGGAATGGCTATATTCGCACTTTGCAAGTCGGCTAAAATCGGCGACGATGGCCGGCCTAGGGTTTTTTTTGGCCCAAAATGTTTTTAAAACTGCCACGTACTTGCCAATGAGATGATAGCTCAAGTGGTGAAGGTGTTTGCCTAGGACCAAGAGGTCTTGGGTTCAAAACTCCCCTTGGTGCTTCCTCGACGACATCGCCTATAGGTGGATAAATAAGAGGCTACAAGCAGACGCCTATGGGCGGTGAAAAATCAATAACTACGAGAGGATCTTGGGCCAAAGGTCAATCGAGGAGGGAGAGGCAAAAACTTACCACGTACAGATCCATACAGTATGGTACAATACCGTACTATACACTAAAACATACCTTATAATAAGGTACGTCGTACTTATGCAACCTTGCCCCTTAGTGCAACATGCTACTAGGTAGTCAGGTGGTTTTACAAAAAACAATAATATATAGGTCTACTAATTCGGTGACCTTTTTATACATGGTTTAGGGTAGTGATAATGAAGAGTTTACTTTAGAAGAGGTGATCCTTGGGAATTTCTCCCTCGGTGCTTGGTGCAGCTTCCATGTAGTTTGCTTCATGCTTCTTGAATCTACAATCTTCTTATTTGTGGCCCAACTTTTTGCAATGGCCACACTTTGGCTTGTTCTTCAGTAGACATTCACTTTGGTAATGTCCTTTCCTTCCGCAGTGGTATCAGTCTTTATTGGTGTAGAGTGCTTGTTAACTTGTGATTCCTTGTGTTCCATTCTTAAACCGCTTCTCTTCTTCAAGTAGAGGTGAAATGCAACCCTCAAATGTTGATTCACGTAAATTCTTTAGAACGGTCACTAGTGCACTATATTCCTTAGGCATGCTCTTTAGAAGTATGGCATCCTTTTCATCTATCTTTGCATCAATGCTATCTAGTTGGATTATGATGCTTTTCATTTAACTTATGAATTGTGCTGGTGACTCATGAAATTGCATCTCTAAGCCATAAAATTCAATTTTCAAATGGATTTCTTGATTCTTGACCTTGGAACCAAATATTAAATTTAACTCATCAAATGCTTGTTTTGCAATGGTTTTAGAATCAATGTGATGGATAAGGTTAGTGTCCAAGTGCAATCCAATTAATGGCAAGTGCTTGTTCATCTCTTTCATTCCAATCATCAGTTCGATTAGGAGGTGCATTCTCCTTAATTAATTTCCATAGCTCCTTGTGCATGAGAAGATACTTCATTTGTGTAGCCCAGGTATGAAACCCTTCCCCATCAAACCTCTCAACTTGGTTGACTATCCCTGACACCATTGGGAAGGTCTTAGAAAGGAGTACTACTCACTTGCCAGTGTCTAGTCCCATACAATGCGGCTGTACAAATGCGGTGAGATACACTAGACGCTTCCCGTCAATACCCCAAATGCAAAGTGACTATGTTTGAAGCTCATACAAGGCTAATGCAACCCATATTTTACAATTTTATGATCAGCTTTGCCTAATTTCCGCTAAACATCCCTTAATGATAGTGATTTATTGCTCAAAACAGTGATTAACATCAACAGAATTTGGAGGCTCAAACTGAGCTCATAGAAGCCACAATTGAAGGGGATTTTACCTCAAGGAAGGCAATGGTTGGGTGGTTGAGTAGAATGAGCAGATGAAGGCTCAGCCACAAATGAGCTTAGTAGATAAGCTTGTGGATAAGTGGTGATTATGAGCTGATAAAGATGATTAGTGTTAATTGAACTAAGTGTGAGCTTGTGGGGAGTAAAGAGCATCACCTAAACTTGCAATATGAGGGGTTCATGGAGATAGGGGAGCTCTAATACCATGATAAAATACATGGTGAAGCCATGGTTATGGTGATAATGAAGCCATGGTGGAAGTGAGTGAGGCATTCATCATGCTAAATGAGAGTGTGTGGGCTAACTAAATTGCACTCAAGTTAATTAGACTCGAAGATAGATTAGCTTCATCATGCTAAATGAGAGTGTGTGGGCTAACTAAATTGCACTCAAGTTAATTAGACTCCAAGATAGATTAGCTTGGGCACAAAGAAACTTGAGATAAGTGCATTGCTTCAATGCTTGAAATGAGATCCTTACAAAGGAGTTGGGTACATCCTTGGGGCTTGGCTTTAACATGCTTCATGGGACAATGTAGAAGACGCCACATGCTTGATGCTAGGCTATCTCATCTCATACTCGCTCCCTGACATCTAGTGTGTGCACAAGGCACTGTTCAGATGCCCAGTTTACTATGAGATATTTGGGAGATCTCACTGCCTCTTCAGGAATAGGTTTCGTTCCCTTTCACAGGTCTGGACCTATACCTCCTGGAGCTTGGTCATAACCGAGAGGCAGTGATGTGGGTACACTCAGGGGGGCATGATCAGCATGACACTACTCATACCTCTATTACAGATTTCTTTGGCCCTCACCAGATGGCTGCAACAACCACCCCCAAAGCCCCAACATGAGCACGGAGAGCAGACAGCCCATGGGCGCCATATCTGACCTTACCATCCTTTGTGGCACTGCGTAAGAGTGGAGTCATTAGACAAAGTGAGTGCAGTCTCTCCAAACAACCAGAGGCCCTCACCCCAAAAAGCGAGACCCTCCACTCACCAGCTCCAAATCTGGGACATACTACAGTGCCATAAAGATACACCACCACATGAGGTCAGCATTAATACTCTATACTCCATTCATGAGGATGGTGACATAAGCTGATCTCTGCCCATTACACCGTATATACAGGGATCGCATAGTACGCAGGTCCTGTCTTTTGGCAGGTAATAAATATTTTAAGGCATGGTCACACGGACATAAACGCAGCTCTCATCACAGCACCATGGGGGGAGAGATCAAGGTAGACAAAAATAAAGGCCCTTAAAAGAAGCTCAAAAATCCCCACCTCACTATCAAGAAATACATAGAATTCAGTGTATATAAGCCAAAAGCCTATGATGTAAATGTACACAAAAATTCGGAACTTGCCTTTTTAACTAGAAGCGAATAGAATTCTTCAAAACATAGAAAACTTACTGATCCATTTACGATAATGATTTTCCGTGAGATATCGATATATCCAGTTTAAGATGTAGAAACCTCTGTATGCCCTGCAAGTAAAAGTACTTATGTGTCCAATCCAAATTTATCTATTGCTATATGCCAAGCAACAACAAAGACCCAAACTCCCTCCCACTGTTCTCTCAGATCATCCTGCAGCTGAGCGTACAGCATACTCTTGTAATATGGAAATCCTTACCCAAGAAAAAATACATAGTTTCCTGTTAGATTGTCTACATTTTTTGTTCTTTGGAGTAGTACCAACTGTGGGAGAATAGCAACTGCTTCAAGGTATAATGAGAATGTCCACAGAACCTGCCCAAATGTTGAAAATGCCGGCAAAGACAACATAAGTCATCACAATGTGGTGTTGATACGTACAGAATTTCTTTAAGTCTATTGCATCCAGGTTGCCTTATTCATACAGCAAGCGTTAGCCTCACTTGCACAACATGCTTCCTTTAAACTGACTACATAGAGAATGCATCATGCTCATAAGGGCAGATTAGGAGAAAAAGGCAAAAATCAGCTCATCTCAACCAAACTAAGTATCACTATCACCACCCCCAAAAAGTATAAATTCAAACCCAATCACTTACATGAAAATGACTGAGTTTGTCCTGCCAAAGTTATAGAATTAACCTTCTAAAATGCAAGCTTAGAGAGTAGAGTGCATATAATTTTGGAATCGGGAAAATAATAAGAATTAAGAGGCACATCAGATTAAAGAAGAAGGGGGTTTTATGACGGAAAATTAAAAAGGAAAAACAACACAAACAACTAACAAGTAACAAGTGAACCAAGCCATGTGTACAACTTCAAATGAGTAGAAAGCATCCGAGCATACTGGACTACAGAAACTAACGCAGACCTGACCCAAATAGACCTACTAGCCCCTCTCGCCCCATTCTACACATTCTCTAAAAGTCTCTTTGGAACAGCCAAGGAACAGAAGAGTAGTCTTGAAGAGCCATAGATTCAAGCTGAATGGCAACAATTAGAGCAGTTCGATCGAGGACTTTCACTACAGTAGATTCTGGTTATAGGGAAAGGTCTACAAAAGGTTTTCTATGTTCGCAAGTCCTCCACAGCTCTCCTCTTTGACCTCAGTAAGCACTTCAATAACTCAGTTCTTAACAGATCTTGGCTTCTTGCAGGATTCTTTTTTATTTTTAAGCTTTACAGCAACATACACGACAGTAGATTGAAAGAATCAAGTCTTCCACTGTTCTTTCTTTTTTCTGTCTATTCTCAGTTTTCTGCTATGAAGTATTTCATAGAACAAGGGCTTTTGCCCAGTAAGCCTGCATTGATAGCAAAGCTAACAAAGCCTCTACTACCTCACCGAGCTATCAGAAAAGGTCTAGAATACGTACTATATTTCAGCCACAATTTTTATTTCCTGATTTGAGAAGATTTCAATTTGTGTATCACTTTTAAAGGTGGTTTTCAGCCCTCAGACAGCACTTCAACCTCAAACACAGCAGTTGGAGTGGGCGCCCTGCAGATTTCTTGGTTCCATATCTTAAGTGCTTGCATTATTAGCATTTTTTTTTTGTGTATACAGAGCCCAAGTTCCATGTGCCCTATGTTGCATCCTGAACTGGGCTCTCAGGCTAGTGTTAACCAAGGGTCGAGGACCTACAGTTAAGGGGATATGCGATCAGCTATGGCTGAAGGGTTAGGGCTTAGCC
Source organism: Cibotium barometz (assembly GCF_041138505.1). NCBI lineage: Eukaryota > Viridiplantae > Streptophyta > Polypodiopsida > Cyatheales > Cibotiaceae > Cibotium > Cibotium barometz. The sequence goes on from NC_141079.1 coordinate 1,054,554, forward strand.
GGGCATAGGGGCTGATAGGACCCGCCCAAGAGGCTAAGGGCTAGCAAGGATAAGGTCTAGGTTGGCCTAGCGTCAGTCAAAGTCAATTAGGGGCTAATAATTGCAAGAAGCTTATTGATGAAGCAGCATGCTAACTATAGCCTGGTTGCTAGTATATGTCAGCTCACTTATGAGATAACGAGGTATCCTCACCATAGAGATGTCTACCAGGATGTGGTGGACCTTATGGTCAAGAGTAACTGCAAGCAGCTAGGCACCATAGGTGCTGTAGCAAACTTTGCTTGAATGATACGGTGAGGGACAGATGGTTTGTTGCATATCAATCTGTCCATACAGGCTGCCCAGTCTCCAAACAGCCAATTTACAATACCCAGGCCTCGAGAAGACCATGCGCCTAGCGCCCAGCCATCAAGGAAGAGATGCACAACATTTTCTGGATTTTATTTAGCATTTAATGCTGAATAAACAGTCGTGGGCTGATTTATGATAGCCGTTGGAAATCTGATTTGGACACATAATCGTCAAAAAGATCGGCATCGGTATCTTCCGTAGCCGGCAAGCCTTCGCGTTCGACAAGGGGCTCCAACTCGGATTCTTGGGTCGACATCTTGAAGAGGGCAAGTGGAGAGAAAATTCGATCTTGCACAAGAAAAGTGCTAGAGAACTTCAGAGCTTGAGAGCTTGAAAACTTGAGAGTGTGTGGCAAGAAGCCCACTTAAGGGGTTTATATAAGCTTCCCCAAAAGCAACTTGAGCTTTTGCTTTTGTGTTTATATATATATATATATATATATATATATATATATATTCTATTTTCTTTAAATAAATAAATAAAACCTTTAAACCTTATGAACCTTTAAACTCTTTTTTTCTTTTTAAAGTTTAATCTTTAAAAAAACGAAAGCAACTAATTTGGCGTGAATGCTTTTTCTAGTTTTTTTTTTCTGGAATTAACGTATCCAGTGTCTGCGTGGCTGCCGTCGCCCACCTGCTGCTGTCGCCTGCCGGCACCTGCATTCTCTCATGTGGCCTGTGCGTGCCAGCCTGCGCCTAGGCTTGGCTGCCCTGCACAGGTCTGGCCGCCTGGCTGCACAGGTCTAGGCGCCTGCCTACGTAGGCCTAGGCGCCTGCCAGCATGGCCGCCTACGTAGACCTGGCCGACTGCCAGCCTAGCCGCCTGCGTAGGCCCGGCTGCTTACACGACTGCGCCTACTGCTTCCGATAGCCCACGACCAGCACACCAACGATCCCCATCGTTTGCATCTCTCGCTCGCTCGCTCTCTCGCGTTCAACCAAAAGCGAATATGCTTCTTCTTTTTTTTTTCTCTGTTTACTCACACAACTTGTTCATGCGACTGCACAAGCATCTTCAGCCTTCCTCTTGCAAAGCAAAACAACCCTACCATCTACCTACACCCTCATCACGGGTTTCTTTGATGAAAAAGCAACATACTATCTGAAAAAAACAGCAACATGCATAAACAAAATAGCAAGATTATTCAACACATACCTTTCTTCGACCTCATCGTCTCTACCTACCAACTTGCTCGTTCATGAGGCACGCTCTGATACCATTGTCAAATCCCCATAGGATCTCCTCGTAGAGCGCTCCTGGTACGAGAGTCGAAACCTGCAAACAAACCAAACAAACAAGAAGGGGGTGCAGGCCTGACTCACCACCCAACCATAACAGCCATGGGCAAGCCCACAGACTTGGCTGTCCCCACCGAGCCACGAGCTGAGCTAACTAGATGGACGTACCGACCAATCTCTACCTCGTGACGTCCCATACCGCCACGAAGCTACCCTCGCGGGCCTCGAGACTGCTGCCGGCCTCGGCTACATAAAGCAAGTGCACGTTTGCACTAGATCCAGGCTCCAGACCATAGAGCTCTCACAATCTCGCGAGACTCTATATGACTAATGACTAACCTTGGCCACCCTTTTATAGGCTCTTGGCCGGTCATCAAGCGTCCACACTTGGGCGCCCGCCCGTTAGTCTATCCCTAACTCAGCTCGCCATTCTGCCTGCCTAGCTCCAAGCAAACCTCAAAGCTAGTCTTGTGTGCGTGTAGCACACGGTAGATACACACTGTGTACATGACAGTAACAACGGTTGTGCGCACACCTCAAACTCTGGGCGCCCGCCGACTCTCAAAACCGACATAGCACGACAATAAGGGCACATGTCACAATCCTCCGAAGAGCTATGATATGTAGAAGGATTTCCAGGATGTTGTCTTGGAAGTATCCAGGAGCATGATGGACTCACTCATGGAAGGGTGGTAACCCTGGTGAGTATGTGAACTCATGGAAGGGTGGTAACCCTAATGAGTTATGTGACCTCATGGAAGGGTGGTAACCCTGGTGAGTTATGTGCATTGTGAACTCATGGAAGGCCAGTTGCTATGGTGAGTACTTGGATCCGGCATGGGCAGGTGCCCGTGTGATCAGGACTATTTTGGTGTACAAGATGGCAAGCATATGTGCACAAGCATATGCCTGTGAAATGCACTTGCATGTGTGACTTGTTTTGTACGCATGGCCTTAGCAGGTGTTCACACACATATACATGGACGAGGTTACACACACAGGGTGGGCACAAACAATGGTTCACATACACGGTGAATACACACACGAGAGCTCCGAAACCCCAACAATAGTTGTGTGAAGGCTATAACAAAGGGGCTGGGAGGTGAATGCTCTGTCTTTGTGGGGGGAGGACCTTTTATTGGACTGCTTCGAGCTGGACTCGGGGCTGATTTTTGTGTGAAGGCTGTAGCGGCTAGAGGGTGAATGCCCAAATTGCCCCGGGCGCCGCACGGGGGGGGGGGGGGGGGGGGGGGGGGGGGGGACCCTTTTTCTGGGCAATTTTCTCTTTTTGCCAACCAACCAGGGCATGTGCATGCAAAAAAAAAAATATAGGCCCTACTGGAACAGCAAACCTGTCTGCCCTTGCTGAATTCTGGGTGTGACATCTAGATTGGGGCCGGTTTGCGCTGCCCCATAATGCTAAATTATGCTAAACGTTGAATCTGATGCACTCCACTCTTTCCCTGGCTGGTACTCCATTCTGGGCACCTAGGTTGGAACTGATTTGGGCTGCTCCTTATGCTAAACGCTGAATCTGATGCATTCCACTTGTTCCTTGGCTGGTACTCCTCATGCTGCCAAGGCCACCTGTATTGCTCCTTTGTTGCCTGCCCTGCACTCTCATTGGCATATGCCTCTACATTCTGTCATTTCCCGTCACTTACGTGCATTCTAACTTGATCCCAATCACCCCCTCTGTTGCGTCACTCCGTTGCCAGTATCCTGATTCCTTATATCAATAGGGTCACAAACAACCTGTTTCTGAGCTAAAACAAAACCCTAGGTAGTCCCATAGCCATAATGCAAGCTCAAATTTTAAACCAATAAGTGTGCTAAAGAGAAGAAAAAAATGCCTTGATTAATAAAGAGAGAAGTTTTCAGCACCTAGACCACACACACCCCAAAAACATCTAACCATATAATAAATCAAAAAACGTCAGACAAAGCTTCAAGCATACCTCACGAAACGTAAACTTCTCATGTACCAAGAGAGCCAATATGAGGCATGGCAGGATCAAGAAATAGTGTCGGAACGTATCTTGCTCTTTGTCATATGAGCGTCGGACCACTTTATGGTACCTCATATACCACACTATTGAGAATGAGCTCCACAAGAAAAACAGCTTCATGATTGTATTGTACAGTGATATGTAGTCAGTGAATATGTCCAGGTAACGAGTAGCGAAAACTATTGCATAGAGCTCTTGAGTCTTTAATGAAAGACCTGAAAAAACCAGCACATACAGATTTCAAATGTACCTTGTCATCCCATAAACGATGACTAATGTGGCCAAATTTCCTACACATCCCTGCCCGTCATCACATGGGCAGAGGCTTGGAGATTGCCCCTCCGAGACTCACATTCACTCTGTCATCAGCCAAGTTCAAAGACATCTATTCACATGATGTTTTAACAACAGTTACACCATTCGCAGGTGGTGTGGCCCACCTGCAGGTACAGGTAGTAGCGCACAGTATCAATGGAAACCAACCAGGAGAAGGCACACCAAGGGCAGCAACAGCGCTGCATAGTAGCATACAGGCAGGTTGGGCTGCAAATGGCCGGGCAGACAGAACATATGGCTGAGTAGACTTGGGCAGACAGAACATATGGCTGAGTAGACTTGGGCACCCAACATGGGGGTCTCCCTTTATTATGAGGTTGATTGTAGCTAAATATTACTGCAGACCAGCCCACGACACATTTAAAAATAGCTGACTCGCATCATGCCTCTAAAAACAGAGCGCCCCAGCCCCACAATTCATCATGCATTTGTTTCTGAAGAGGAGGCTTCGCCTACAACTTGGGCTGAGATCCATAGAGGATTGATCGCCTTCTGTACTTTGAGCATTCAGTTGTACTTTAATTCATTGTACATAAAACAGGGATTAGTGTTAGGATTAATAGCATGTGTTTGTGTTTGCTTGTCTTCCACTGCACACCTATCTCTGCTAAAGCAATCACAGCACTAGTAATTCTACAAGTAGCTCCGTGTGTACAAAGGCATGCCCACTTTAGCTTCCACATGTTCACACATAAGTGGGAAACAATGAAGGGTAGGACAGAGGAACAAAGCTGACCACGTGTCGTCATATTCTCCTTGATGAGAGGAAGAATATATAAATTTGTAGTTTCATCTCGCCGTGACCTCTTTAGAGCCACATTTTGAAGCAACGCACTGCATAGTGATGATCTTTCTGTACTATGCTAGCATGATGCATCAGTAGAAGGCTTTTGAGCCACATTTTGAAGCAATACATGGCGTAGTGATGGATCAAGCACAGAGTGTTTTCCTGTCCGTACCAGCATGAAGCGAACAAAGAGGGTCTTTCTGTCCATGATGCAACAGAAGAGATAAAACGTTGGCTTTATGGTGCCCACAACGAGGGCTTTTTGGTACCCCCAACGAGGGTTTTTTGGTACCATGCTAACACGATGCATCATCAGCAGAGATCAAACATCAGATCTCGTTCAAAACTTCAGAAAAAAACTAGGGCTTGCACACCGTACATTGGTGAGCAGAGGTCATCATTCAGATGCAGGAATTACTGATTGCTGGAAAAACGAAACTAATTAACGAACACAAAAATTCAGAACTGTTGATCCCGCGATCTAACGGCAGCAAAGAAGGCTCTCACCTGCACAGGATTTGATGGTGTGGATCTTGAGAAGCAGCAGCAGGATGCTGAAGAGGTGACACATATCTCCAGAAAGGCGAAAGATATTCATTGTTCCGTCGGCTTTCGAAATTCTGTTACGACGATTTTCTCCTTCAAAGTCTCCCTTTCTTCCTTTGCCCCTTTGCCGGAAAGCTACCCGCGCATGCCTGCTTTTTTGTAGAGGTGCGCCGACGG